>NC_135050.1:600000-1200000 GCF_051014685.1 Ptiloglossa arizonensis | reverse complement strand
TTTCAAGATTTAAAATATCTATCTCTTATTTAATAAATATTAATGTTTCGTTCTAACCTTAGAATCCCATGAGAGCGTTTTACTACATATATTTCTTTTGTATAGATTTCGTATGAACGACTGGATGAAAAATATCACGTGATATAAAAAGAATATCAAAACTTCGATGACCTTGTACGATGGCTGTTAAGAACGCACACACCAGACCGGCTTTGTTTACGCCACCAAGCGAGTACTCGAGCTGTTATCGCCGCGAAACCGGTTCGCCGTTGGATTTATTTGGTTTCGATATCGACTGTCGCCGAGGGAGTTCAAGAAGGCAACTCACGATTAACAGTGTCATCAGACATGGAGCACTTCTTACTCAGTTACCAAGATTTTTGATTCTTTTACACCCCCAACCCACATACATGTGACAACCGATGATAAACAAAGGCATAAAAATAATCTAAGAAACGCTATTATTCTGAGATATCTCTACACCAATTAAATTAATTAAATTAATTTTCTCTGAGAGCTTCGCTCCGGCAGTTCTGTGAAATTCTAGCGAACGTCGAGCACGCAGTAAAGTCGTGGTAATTCTAATTACTCACGCCTTCTCCGCTTTTATTTTTTCTATTTTGTTCTTCATATTAAACATACACTGTTTATTTGTCGAGTTATCCTTATGTATCCAATATAATCATTTATTAATTTACTAAATACAAGTACCTTTTTTAGTTTCGTATTTCTCGTGTGCAAATGATGTCTGCACGCAAAATGTTCTCTTATTCCCGAACACGGACAGGATACAATCGTTTATTTAACGTTCAGTGAATTAGTTCATAATTTCACATAAGAGGAGAACGAACTCCAGTATGGTGTCGTGTGGGATACAATTAAAACATAAGCGTATGTTAAGTTTGTGTTGGACAATAACTGCGCAATTGGTCGACTTTGATTCCGTAGAAGACGACTTTTTAATACGAATAAACCGTCGTTTTGGTATGTTTAAAGTTACATTTTTCAAGTTATTCAAATTATTAATAGACAATTTATCTATCATTATTATCATTATCATTATCATTATCATTATCATTATCATTATTATTATTATTATTATTATTATTATTATTATTATTATTATTATTATTATTATTAGCGGTAACCTTGCCGAAGATCGAAGAGTTTTGTACATAATGTACAATAGATGTATAAAACTGTTCTTTTCGTATTATGCACCACGAAAATTGAATTTAGTAAATAACAGCCGCTCCTGGTGCACACGGTATCATAAACTTCCTATGATTCTTGTCTTTTTTATAAACTGACAAGTAATCATTATTATAAACAGTTGTCCATATTTTCATCATTCACTCATATTTTCCTCAGACGGAAATATACAGATAAATGATTTTTATCTCCATAAATGATCGACACAGCATCGAGAAGATGTATTCCTAATTGTCTGAAGTATTAAAATATAAAATAATCGACCGTTATTCCTAACGAGAATATAAAATTAGGTAACATGCATATGCGTAACTTGACAATTTCAATGATAAACAGTTACTATATAACATTAGTAGAATCAAATAAGAAACAGATGTACAATTTATTCGCCCACTAATAATCAGAAAAATACTATAGATCCACAAACTCAATCCATACGGACTGCTTTCATTGTGTCGACCATGAAATAACGCGAATTCACATTGTACGCGATAATTATACCTGTCGTTGAAAGGGTTATAGACAATTCAATTAGTTTACTTGATTATATTCAGTCCCGTTCACCCCTTTCCTCGGCACGCTCTTCCGCTCTCGCTTTCATTCTAGTTATAAATGCCTGACCTTTACTCTTTCTAAAATTCTCATACGGATCGTTTAGATTTATACCAACGCCTTTATATTGATCGTTTTTATCTCGAATTTCACCTCCCGATATGGGAGCTTCGATACCCTGTTCATTGGCACCAAGTCCCGCACCACTCCAACCCATTTTCTTGAGCAACTGATGACCTTTATTGCTCTCATCGAGACTAATTTCTTGAGGAGCTTTACTGTAAGTCGAACCACTGAAAGAAAAGAACCCATAACAATCAAGTTTTCCATTAAATTGCAATGCTGCTTTCTATCGAATATCGCATCAATACTTACAGAAAACTGGGCGGAGTTGGACTCCGGTCTTGCCTATCCAATCGTCTATCAGGACTTCGATCCTTGTTGCTATTCCTCCTCCTTCTGCTTCTATTATTATGATTGCTATTACGGCTGTTGCGTCTGTGATTAGTTGCTGGAGATCTGGATCTGCTTCTACCCCTCGATCTCGATCGTGATCTACTTCGCGATTTACTTCGATATCGTTTCTTTGGTGGACTAGGACTTTTGGACCTTGGCCTCAAAATTGGTGACGGTGATCTTGACTTTTGCCTTATACCAGCTATTATATCCTCTTCCTTACGCTTACGCGCAGCATTCTTTGCTTTATAATACTCGTATAGACCTAATTTTTCCCATCCATCGCTAGAATATATAAACATTACATTTAAAAAAGGTTCATTATTATTTTTATTGTTTTTATTATTATTATTATTATTATTATTATTATTATTATTATTATTATTATTATTATTATTTATTACTTGTATTTGATGGACTAGGTAGATATTTTTAAATATTGTATTGCTATTATTTCATAGATATAATTTATATTAAAACTGTACCTATCCCGTGGAGAGTCATGATTTGGCGGTGCATAGAATGCTTCCACAGCTGCCACCAGCCGATCACTTGGAGGAGCAGGTGGTGGAAGCCTAATAGCATCTGGATCCAAAGGTTTATATTCGGCATCTTCTAATTTAATTAGAGGTACCATCAAACCAGCAGGAAGTTCATAGTAAGGCATACTGGGCATTAAATCTTCAACGGAAGGTTCGTGTATAACAGGCGGTGGACCAAATCCAGGCGGAGGTTTTGAAAAATCTGGTAATGGAACATTTGTGAATGGTGGAGGTTCACTTCCAGGAGGTACACCCCATCCAGGTGGTGGTTGACTGAAATTTACATCTGTGGCAATTGGAGCAGGAGGGCCGGAATGACTAGGTGGTATAGACATATTCTGCTGGTTCTGTAGAATATTATTTTCAATTAGTATGCACAGAGTATATAAAGATAAATTACACAGAAGTTATTGACATACCAATTGTGGTGGTGGTAGAGGTGGAGCTTTCAATTGTTGATCAATTGCTATTTTTTGTTGCTCAATGTTCTGAATTTGTCGTAAAGCATGAGTAACAAATGCTTGATGTTGTGCTTGATAATTATCAAATGTTTGTTTCGTCGATGTTGTAATTGGTGTAATTGCACTGGCATGTTGTGCAACTAGATTAGCCTGATATTCGGACCAAGATGCACTTGGTTGTTTTAATTTATCTATAATTCCTTCATCAAAGTAATTATTTTTTGATTCCCACAAACTTAATAGTTTATTTAATTTATTAAGTTGTTCGTCTGATGCAGCTAGTGAAGTGTTACAGAACATGGGAACAACAACACTTTCCATTGCCTTGCGAAGATCCATAGATTTCTTTCTTGCACTAAAGAAGTTTAAAGTTAAATATTGTGCACAAGTACTATATAGAAGTTATCAAACTTTATGGCTATGAATACTACTATATCAAAATCGGAATATCAAGTGTTACATTAGTTCTATCGTAAGATACATTTTAATATAAAACATTTATAGAAGTAACAAAATATTTAAATTAAAATTTTATAAATGCTCCAAAATGTGTAATCCATGAATGATTTCAAAATATTTATCATTATACTTACCAATGATGTAAGACATCATTGACCAAATAGATAATATGAAGTTTATGACTAAAATTTGTTGCCTGAATTACTCTGAAATACATAATAAAAAATTAATTCCAATATCATTTACTTCTAAAATTATCAACCTAAATTTAAGACATACTTTTTTAACAAATGGTCTGCAACAACTTGATTACTTTGTGGAGTAACTGAGTTTTGAAGTATCCAGGCTTTCCCTGCACTTATGCTATCTTTAGTGCAGCTATCGATAATAGGTTGTAACACTGTATCAAATGCAGCAAGATCTGTATTTGTGCTTTGTGCATTGTTTTGCAAAGCTGTTTCTTGAGCTTGTCTAACAGCATCCTCAACCCTTCCTTGTTGTTGTGCCATCAGTGCAGCATGTTGCGCAGCCAGATTTTGTTCCGATTGTCTGATTTGCTCCTGTAGTGTGGTCTGCTGTGATTGAAGGTTTGCTAACTCATTTTGAAGCCATCCAGGGGGCCCGCCAATGTTAACCGGTTGCGTAACTCCAGCAATGGGTGGATTCACACCTCCCATAGCACCAGGAACTGGTCCAATCGGTGGTCCTGCATTTCCTGGCCCTCCAATTTGTCCAGGTACTCCAGGTATAACAGGACCGCCTTGATTTCCTACTGGTCCAATCCCCACTACTGGGTTTAATCCATTGTTCTGAGTATTTAGGCCAGGTGCAAGACTGACGTTATTCAGTGGCTGCGCGACGGTAGCGGCTGTTTGCTGCTGCTGCGAAACGTTTAAACGTGGGTCTGCATTTTGCATTGGATTTATTCCTTTTTGCTTTAAAACTGTAAACGAATGACGGTGGATTATTGTAAGATGTTTGATTCCTTCAATGGATATTGAAAAAGTATACAAATAGTCCAATTTCTGTTGACTCTTATCTTCTACCAGTGCATAATAAAATTCTTGGCATTTATAAGAGAAGTATATCAAAAATTCAGTAAGTCTTTTGAGAGCACTATACTCTTTCCCTGTGTATATATATACATATACACACACATATATACATATACTTTTTTTTTACAGTACTAGGGTATTACAGGGTATATAGTTATTGTAGATGGATTATAGTTCCCACATAGATTGAAGCAATATATTGACAATGTAGTCCATATTGGATAAGCTCCAGCAAGAATCTTAAAACTACATCTTCTTAAAATCACCATTGCCAAGAAATAGAATATGTCTTTAGCTAAAGCATTCTGCTTAATAAATAGCAATCCCAAAATCTTGAAATGAAGTGCTCATATTCGATGAATAATAGTTTTGTATGTTGACTATGACGAATTCAGACCCTTTCACCCGTATCTCTTTTTCAAAGTCATTCCTTGTTCGTCGAATAAAGCATGGCCATTATGCTTCTCAATTGTTGTAGCTGTTAAGGGGCTGTATCCCACTTACTGGCTTGCTCTGTAGTCACTTTGTACTGATAGTAGTTGAAGTGCTCTCCACCGAACAGGAAACCAAACTTTGGGTTGTCCTTCTGCTTGTTTTTCGTCATCTGCTCAAACTCCGGTCCGTTACGAGCCACAAACTGTGCCAGCTTGTCTATGATGTTCCGTAACTCTGTATCTGGGTATTATACCAAAATCAATGGAATTAGTACAATGATAAACTATTTAAGAATTGCATGTACAAGTATTACAATATAAATGGCAATATTTAAATACAGTACTGAAATAGGATCTCTTATTTTTAAAGTATGCAGTCCTAAATCAGCCCATCGTAACCTGAAAGATTGAATCCGTTTTGAAAGTTATCACTTTGTGAACATATCTATGAAAATTTTTCTGAGGATATTTTAATTCGTCGATCGAATAGTTTTGTAATAGTAACCTAATGTGTTGCACAGGTTTACATAACCTACTATCTAGAATCTACTTTTTTTCTTTTTTAAATATATTTCGTTACTCCCGTCGTGTAGAAACTCACAAATCCTCAATTCTGACTAATTAAAGTGCTAAAACGATAGATCACAAACATTACAATTAATAAGGAAGGTGGAATGTTAATACGCTCGCTCGAAGAGGGAATGTGCAAGACCGCGCTTGACCGGATCGCCAGATCACAACATTCGTTTCTTACCTGCAGGTGCCTGGTCCATTATCGCGACTACTCTTTTACTTTCACACTGAATTCGATCACGTTCGTTTTTAGTCTCGTTAACACCTTTCGGTACACAATCGAAATTCGGCTCCGGAAAACATTATTTTCTTACAGTGAACACGACAACGCTAGACGTCGCCATTAATTTCGGAACATTCATGTTTCGCAGACCTACCGCCAGGACCGCTGACACGCCGACTTATTACACGCGGAAATTCCTCCATTTCGACTCATTTTCATTCGCGTTAGAGAAGTGTTACTTTCCTGTCAATTTTTCGTAGTGTATGTGTTTCATTCAATTCCTCTCCTGATTATTATAAATTATAAATATTTACGGTAATACATTTCTAACAAAATTAATTTTTTAAACATCTTATTACCTTTACATTTTCACAGCACAAACGTTCCTGTTAGTAATCTATTCATAAGACAGAAAAAATAATTCTTTGAATTTCTTTTATTATATTTAATGTATTTTTTTGTCTGATTTTAATCCTTTATAATGAATTATCTAACATAGTTTTAACATTACCAGTAATGTTGCTTTGAATAAATTTAGTAATTAATTTCACTTTTAACCTAACGATTAACATGTCACATCTGTCTTATTTAATGTAATTATATCACTTTTGTATGTGAATACATAAATGCATGATGCTGCAATTGCCATCTATTGCTTAGTAATTTTTTTAAATGTTATAATTAATTATTTTCAGTGGTTTTAGTTTCATAGATTTCGAAGATGCCAATAGCAGATATAAAATCCAGTTGGGCTGACGAAGTAGAAGAAGAGGGAGGAGCATTGCCACCACCTTCTGAAACTTATGAAAATGGATTTAAAATTCTCACCGAATACAAATATAATCAAGATAACAAAAAAGTTAAAGTTGTCCGCACATACAAAATTGAGAAACGCATAGTTTCAAAGACTATCGCTGAGCGTAAAAATTGGGTCAAGTTTGGTGATTCTGCAGATGATCGACCTGGACCAAATCCTGCCACTACAGTTGGTGGTGAAGATGTTTTTATGCAATTTATTTCCAGCAAGGAAGAAGAAAATAAAGTTGAAGAGGATAACCTTGATAAATTGAAGAATATGGGTGATAAAGGTGTTGTTAAATGTCGTAACTGTAACGGAGACCATTGGACATCAAAGTGTCCATACAAAGATACCGTTCTTGCTGGAGGCATGTGTATTTCATTACCATAAATTTATATTTAAGAAAGTTTAACATTTCTTGATTCTATGCATTTAATTTACAGGAAAAGTACCAGACGATAAGAAACCACTTGTTACTCCTGGTGCTCCTGGAACAATGGCAGAATTGAAACCTCAGGGTAGCAAATATGTACCACCTGGTATGCGCGATGGAGGCAACAAACGTGGAGATTCTATGCAAATGCAAAGACGCGATGACATTACTACTATACGTATTTCCAATTTATCTGAAAGTACTACAGATGCAGATTTGGATGAGCTTGTTAAGCCATTTGGATCTGTTCTCAAATTTTATCTTCCTAAAGACAAGCAGACTAATCTTTGTAAAGGATTTGCATATGTACATTTCAAATATAGAATGGAAGCTGCAAAAGCTATTGCTACACTCAATGGTTACGGTTATGACCACCTTATTTTGAATGTGGACTGGTCAAAGCCACAAACACAAAATAATTAAAATTATTAAGTCAATTAAACTTCGATTACCAGTCTGTAAAGTTATCTGAAAATCTGTAAAACTGTTTCTTGATTTTGACACCAGGAACAGAAAGATAAATTAATTGATTTCAACCTCTAATACTTTAACAAAGTAAATTATTATAGAACTAAACTTCTAAGAGTATAATCAAGAAGAATGTTAAATGTATTAATTAAATGTTTGAAATTAAATTTAACAAATTTACAAAACAATCTTTCTGTTCCTGGTGTTACAATTTACTACCAGTTTTAATTTACTCAAGCCAATTCCATTTGCTACTGTAAAAATCGAGAATGTATCTATTAAACTGTAATTTGTATTAGCATTTTTCTGATTGAAAATAGATATATGCTATAATGTTCTGCATTTGTTGATTGAATATTAAAAATCTTTTATTTAAAAAGTCCCCTTCACTATCTTTTGGACATGTAGTCAGTGACATAAATTCTTATTGCGTGAAAGGAAAGTCACCAAGTCTCATCTTTTTTATTATCATGGAATTTTGCTAGATGAAATGTTATATAATTTTATTTAAATATTATATGTAGTAGTTACACAGACTAGTTATAAGATAAATATGCGAGCAATGCTTTTTTGTGACACACGGATTAAAAATTCGGGAGCCTCGTTAAAATTTCCATGTTACTTTCAACGTTATCGATTCAGATTAGAATAAACTTTCAATACTATTAGGTGTAAAAATTGAAACTCAATGTAGCAATAATTGATTATTTCGATAATAATCAAAATCACTACCGTGCACAAAAAAAGGTGGGTAAAGTACTCCGGTCGGTACGGAAGAGAACGCAGAGGGTACTTCAAGGTACCGTAGGGATTCATGTTAGGCCCCTTACTATGGAACGTCAATATGACACTGTCCCGTGTGACGAAGGCTTCCCTAACGGGCCAAGAAGTGTGCCCGATACGTCGTCGAACAAATCAAAGAGATTGGTCTATAGGTGGCGCCCCATAGCCGAGGTGATGAGTTATCACGCATTTCGGCGTGAGGAGCTGCCGCCTCCTCTGATCCGGGTGAGTGACGCCACTGTCAAAGTAAAGTTCCAAATGAAATATTTACTTTCCTTGTTTTGCTTTCATTTCCTTTATGCGATTTTAAATGAAGAATCAAGGAAAGAGATATGAAAGTTCCAAGTGTCCTTTTTTCTTTAGAGTATAAGGTACACTTTACAAAATAGGAGTCTGAGAGTAATTGGAACTTGGAAAATTTCAATAAACTGTTAAGTTTAATATAAATTAATAAACTGAAAGGTTTAATAGAATTGTTAACGATGTACAGAGACGAGTTTTCTACATTTATTACATTTACCGACTTCGTAGAAACATCGCCGTTTTTAAAACGAAGAGGTCGCTTCAAAACCACTAATATTTAACGAGGTCGGTATTGCATGACACCACCCTACAAAATGATACGTCTACATCTCGTCTGTGATTTCAAAGCCATTGATATTTTATGAGGTTGTTTCTTCCAAATTGTGTTATATCAAGTTGCGTAAGACAAAATGTATATACATTCTATATCTCTCAGCTGTACCCCTGATCCATGTGACACGAAAAAACATCACTTGTAACGCCTATTCTATATTTTGCTGTGCATTAATTCCCATAAGGTAATTCATCTGTGTCAGTAATAAAACGTTATACCGACTGTGGATATGTACTATGATCAACTTATAAGATTATCAATAGATGTAAACAAATACTTTACAGGTATTTATATTTTATTATTTAAATACACTGAATAATTTAATTAATTTTCAAATAAACAGTTTAAGAAAAATTCATAGAATTTTAATATTTTGGCATTGTACAAAGCAAATTTCTATTTATCTGATAAGAAGAAAACAATTTTGTGAGTAAACTATTGTTTATGTAAAATATTAATTTGATATCTGCATGTTTCTACACAAATTTTCCCACGTTAATTCAAGCTATCGATAGTATCGAAATAACGCGATTAAAACAGCATCGATATCTGTCTTTTATTTTCCAATAGTTGCTCCCACTAGTGAGAAATAGATTCTGCATTTGGCATCCCTGCGAAAAAGGCATGCTGACTCGAAACGGCAATAAAATGAAATAAAGCGGAGCTGTGAAAAAGTTTTATTTAACCGTGCAGCGTTTAGGTAGTACAAAATATCCAAATTAATAGATTAGCTAAATATTTGACGACGCTGACACTATGCTTAATATTATTTTTATAGACTGAACTACAAAGCAAGTTTTATATTGATGTTGACTTTTGACTGTGCGAAATACATTTCTGGTACAATTACTCTAGTGGTTCGGTGAAGAAGGTAGGGAGGGTCTTTTCGATTCATTATACATTTATATATTTCATTATAATTATGTGGTAATCATTGATCCACATTCCTGCAAATGTCTAACATTAAAATGCGACTCGTGTCGCAGCTGAAAATAATTTGCATACATAAGCTCTTTTAATAGTAACTTGCACCTTCTATTTCCACATTACAAACGCAATTCAAAATTAATTCTACTTATACAATGTATTGATGGCTCTTAGGTATTTGTTTGCAATATCACATGTACAAAGCGGTTAAAACTAGTGTAAGAAAAGTTGAAAATTACGTGATACTTCAATTAATCGTCGAACCTAACCTCATACTCGATCTTATAACACGGAAAGGAGATGTCAGTTTAGCTAGTACAAAACAGTTGTATTACGGATCCTTTGAATCTCCTTAATTTTTCTGATTACTTACATCTTTGCTGCGTGGTAAGTAATGTATTTTGTATGCTGTATTAATATATGCACAAATTGTCTATGTAATTTTTTTACACTTATTAATAAGATCATCTTTTGTCAATCTATATTTGTTTGTTTTTCCTGATTCAATAAAATTGAAATATTCTTTACAAAAATATTTGTTTTTTTTTTTTAATTTTTAAAAAAATCTATTGCGTACATAGTAGTATAAAAATAATGTAGATGCAATATGATGATTTGTTGTAATTAATATTTATTAAAGGTACCAGTCTATATGATTAGAATACTTATTAGCCAAATATTTATTTTATTATAATATATTTATAAAACATTTTTTATGCTTATTAACTTACAAACATTAAAACATTATTTAAAATTTAAAGTACTTCATGTTATATCTATTTATAAAAACAGTAAATTTTGGTTTTAGTTAAAAGAGGGATGCCACGCAGCAAGCGTAGAGCGCCCTCTAGCACAAATCATCACCATACATCTATTGAAATGACACCTAGTGCCCATGAAGAGGGTATACCAAGGCATCCGTCAAAACGACTTAGACACACGTCTAGGTAAATTATATTGAAGTATTGTATGTCTAGAGTATTCATTTTTGCCTAATAACATTATAAAATTAAATTCTACATGAACACTCTTAAGTATTATTTTAGATAATACATTTCTTTTTATTCTAATATAATCTCGTTTAAAAGAATCATAATTAGAATAAGATATGAGTTACAAAAGTAAATAAATAATAATAATTGGAAAACTTGCAGTTGTATGTAATTGTATGAAAGTGTCTCATTTATGGAATTCAAATGGAATAATATAAAAATATATAGGGAGAGATAAAATATGAAAATGTTTTTGAACTTACTTATTTTAGCACATGTTGGAACAATGTTTTTAATTCTATGAAACAATATTGAAGTTGATTAGATATAGTAAATACTGATACTTATTTCTTTCAGTGCAAGACGCTATACAAAAACAGAAGATGTCTCGAGCACTTCATCCTTTTCTCAAAAGAGGTGCATTACATGGTTTAGAGAATACACAACACCTGATGATTCAGACACACTTGGTCCTGAAGGAATGGAAAAGTTTTGCGAAGACATTGGCGTAGAACCTGAAAATGTAGTAATGCTTGTCCTTGCATATAAAATGAATGCCCGTCAAATGGGTTTTTTCACACTAAGCGAATGGTTAAAAGGCCTTTCGGAATTGCAGTGTGATTCTATTAGTAAAATACAACAGAAACTTGAGTACCTAAGGAATCAGTTAAATGATCCACATACTTTCAAGGGAATTTATAGATATGCTTATGATTTTGCTAGAGTAAGCATTGCCATTTATAAATTTTTTAATATTTTATACATCTGTGTATAAGTGTTATTAATATTGTTACATTTCAGGACAAAGATCAAAGAAGCATGGATATGGAAACTGCAAGAATTATGCTACAATTACTTTTGGGAAAGCATTGGCCACTGTTCACACAGTTTGCTCAGTTCCTAGATCAATCAAAGTACAAAGTGATCAATAAAGATCAATGGTGCAACATATTAGAATTCTCTCGTACAATCAATCATGATTTATCTAATTATGATTTAGATGGAGCATGTACGTAATTTTATAATGTCATTAGCAACAATTTTATACATTGTGTACATTCATTATATAAATTGTTTTCACAGGGCCAGTGATGCTTGATGAATTTGTTGAATGGTTAAAAATGCAACGAGGTAAGGAAGCATCATCAACAGAAGTTAGAGGCAGCTGAAACATTCAATAAAAATAGTCCACTGAAATAAAAAGAACTCATCCCTTCTATCATCATATTTTGTTAATAACAAAATTTCTGTTTATATCATAATCTCGCAACACTTCAGTTATCACCATTCGTATTATATTTTTTATTAATCGGTAATGTAAGTAGCATATTTTAATGTCATTTTGCAGTATGTTCTAAACAAATTCTGCTTAAAAACTTCTTAGATTATTCTCAATTACTTATCACCATTCATAACTGATCCAATGTTTGTCGTAGAACCTCGTGTGATTAAAAATAAAACTCTTTTAGTATAAGATTTATTTTTGCAATTTACAACAAATAATTTCAAGTGAGAATTAAAAAGAAATATAAAAATCTAATATTTTCAATGTGACAAAATTTTGTGTAAGTAGAACTTATTTTTCTGACTTATTTTTGTGTTTTATTTTCATAAGTCGATAAATAATTACACAAGTCCTATATTTTAGTGTTTTCATTTAATATACAATTTCTAGAGATTACAAATAAATTTATTTATGAACATGTATGCAAAATTATTTACAATGTATGTTTGCAATATACCTAATAATTACACGGAACTATTATGTAGATTCATAAATAAAATTACTTGTATACTAGATAAGTGCTATTACAATATTTAATATTTGAAATGCAACAAAACACATTGGAACACACTACTTACACAATATTAAATATTTCCTATAAATGCTACAAATATTAATGTAAATTAAAATATCAAGTCTCTTATTAAATCGTACATTGATAAAGTACAACTGGAATTTTTCTCAAAAATAATGTTTTGAGTAAAGTTATATTATTTTCATTATTATATATAACACATATATAATACATAATCTATTAATTTTATAACTTTTTACAGTAACTAAACACATCATTTTATTTAATGGTTTTCAAATTAAAGAAAATTAATATTAAAATTGTTTTTAAACTGCATTTTTTATCACAAAAATTTTTACGACGACTTAAATGGATTGATGTATGGTGATTATTTAAATAATTCTGTAATATATTTTAATTCATACAACTTGTTATTTAGCAGAATATTTAGACATACGCTGCGGTTCTAAATTCTATTTCATAAATAAATTTTGTCAAATAATAATAACATAGGAAATCATTGCAATTGCAATTACGAATTAGTTTAATTATTAAATCAAATTTGTTTAGTTATGTGTACTTGTATATTTTTTCCTCCATGTGTACTTCCATTACAAATAATGTCATTAGCAATATAATATAAAATTAAATTTCAAATTTCGCTCATAACTTCCAAATTAATAGTATCCTTAAACTCATGGATGAAAAGTATCTAATGGAAAATTATAAACTCATACATAATGAAGGAATTAGAAACAAGAATTTAAAATCATTGTATGCCGCTGCAATATAACTGTCATGTGGAGAATGTAATGTAATGAAGAACGTGAAATAAATAAAATACTTTTTTCAATATCTGCCTGTTCATTCATATAAAAAGTTATTATAAAATATATAATTTCCATGTAATGTGTTTGTAATTACATTCCAACAATTTAGTAAACAATAGCTACAATGATGATACAATTATTTCAATCCTTTTATAAATATTAACAGTTCCATTGTAAATTATCACCCGTTGTTACTTGATACATTTAAAAACTGCACCTGTATTTACTACTACTATAGGTGCTTATGTGCGTTTGCGCGATTATACATTTTTACTTGCAAGAGGTCACTAATTCTCGGACCAACCACGATGCCTGTTCAAAGATGAAGTTTCGATTGGTGTTGGAACTAGTGATTTTCTCTTTATGTGGTAAAAGGTAATAGATCTAGATGTTGCATAGTGCACAGGCGCAACATCTCAAACGTTTACACAATTGTACTACAGGTTAAAACCTCTTGTTTAATTTTATTTCAAATATGTATATATGAGTTATATAAAAACTTCAAAATAAAAAGTATAAAGTGATATAAAGAAACACTGTTTCATTTATAAATATGTTGTGATTAAACACTATTAACAGCGCATGTATTGTGGAATTCTAGTTAGTATGGTTAGGATATAGCTAAGATGAGAACACTATTGTTTAGTGTATACGAAATCTATTTTAATACGACGCTTATATTTTCGTTCAAACCGTTGGGCGAACACAGTTTAAAATAAACTTGAATCAATCTAGTAACGTCTGGGCAGTTCTGAGTCCTTTTTAACGCGATGAGGAACCGTTACCAGCCTCAGTATTGTGTTGCAGACTTTGGAAAGTGTTACCGGTAATCAAATTTCTGACGAGTGTATCTTTAATTCGAAGTTTATACAATATATATTATATATTTCCTAGTACGTATTACATTAATATTACTTCTAATTTTCTAATAGTTTTCCATTTTATGTTCATTAAATTAAATTAATATTGATTTATTTTATGCTACAGTTAATACAGTACATGTCCTTTAAGCCAATAAAAATTTTTGTTGTGGATCTTATTAAAGTAATTTTTCAGTTAAAACATCTTGCACCATGACAAAAACAAATCTGACTGCACATGAATGGAAAGAAAAAGGTAATGAAAATTTCAATAAAGGAAATTGGTCAGAAGCTTTGAGTTGTTATACAAATGCATTAAAGCTTACAAATGAAGACAATTCTGAAAAAGCTATATATTATAAGAATCGTGCAGCTGTATATTTAAAACAAGAGGAATATAACAAAGCCATTAGAGATTGCGACGAAGCTCTTAAAATATGTCCAAACAATCCTAAAGCATTATTTCGCAGATGTCAAGCATTGGAATCATTAGAAAGATTTGAAGAAGCATATCGTGATGCAAGATATATTATTTCAGCAGATCCTGGCAACAAGGCAATTCAGCCTATTCTTGCACGATTACATGAAATTGTACAAGAAAGATACAAACAAAATTCTCGCGTTAGTGCCAAGGTTGGTACTATAACATTAATTGTATAGCATAATAGACCTCACATATAATATATAAATAACTGAAAAAATGTATATTGCAAATTACATTAAAATTTATAATGAGATTTAATATAGTGATAGTTATAATTCAGTGTGCAATTATATTCTTTTGAAGGTATCACAGATGATGGATTTAGCTTTTGAAACGAAAGGGGATAGTGAAAAGCGTGAAACGGCAATGAATAATTTACTTGTTCTTGCTCGGGAAAGAGCAGGAGCAGAAATAATGTTTAATGAGAAAGTTGTTCCTAAACTAATAAAAATATTAAAACTTGAGAAAAATGAAGAAATAATAATAATCGCAATTAGAATTATTGCAGAATTATGTAAAGATAATATTAATCGGACTGAAATTATTGTGAAAAATATTGGTATACCTTGGTGTTTAGAAATGATAAACAGTAAAATTACAGAAAGAGTAAATGCTGCTCAATATTGTCTACAGGTTTGTAAATGTAACAACTATGAAAAATCATTAATATGATTAAAATATGTATTTAAATTTTATACCGTGTTGCAGACTATACTTAATACTTATAGTGGGATGGATAATAAACCAGATACAAAACCAAAAAAAGAATTATGTGATAAATATAATAAAGAAATTGATACAATTTTATCTTCTTTATTATACAGTGTAACAAGTAGAACAATCTCTGGAATAGGAAGAGATGCTATTATAGAACTTATTATGCGCAATATACATTACACTGCTTTAAATTGGGCAGAACAATTGGTGGAACTTCGTGGCTTACAACGTTTAATGGAGGTAGCAAGTGAACTTGAAGAATATAAATATGAATCTTCAATGGATATTACATCATCCACTAGAACCGTGACTAGTGTATGTTTGGCAAGAATTTATGAAAACATGTATTATGATGCAGCAAAAGAGAAATTTAGAAATGCTATTGATGAATACATTAAAGATAAATTACTTACACCAGATATGGAATCTAAGGTAAGCAATATATGTCTTTTACAACATTTTATGGGAAGCTTGTTATGAAAAACACAAGTGTTTAACTTGTGTTTCTAATATTCTTGTTTATCCTGTCTCAAATAGATCCGAGTTGTAGTTGCAATAACAACTTTATTACTTGGTCCATTGGATGTTGGAAACACAATAATTGCTAAAGAAGGTATTTTGGAAATGATACTTGTTATGGCTGGCACAGATGATTTATTGCAACAAAAGGTTGCTTGCGAGTGTATTGTTGCTGCTGCGTCAAAAAAAGACAAAGCTACTGCAATTATCAATCAAGGCGCGAATATATTAAAAAAATTATATCAATCTCGAGATGATTCTATCCGAGTACGTGCTTTAGTAGGTTTGTGTAAATTAGGTAGTTCAGGTGGTTCAGATGCCACAATAAGACCATTTGCTGATGGAGCAACAAAAAAATTGGCTGAAGCTTGTAGAAGATTTTTAATTAATCCTAAAAAACAAAAAGATATGAGAAAATGGGCAGTTGAAGGATTATCATATCTCACTTTTGATGCTGAAGTTAAAGAAAAATTAATTGAAGATCGTGAAGCTGTTCAAGCAATGATAGAAGTTGCTAAAACTGGGGATCAATCTGTGGTCTATGGTGTTGTTACAACATTAGTAAATTTGTGTAATGCTTACGATAAACAAGAAATTATACCAGAAATGGTAGAATTAGCTAAATTTGCTAAACATCATATACCCGAAGAACATGAATTTGATGATATAGATTTTGTAAATAAGAGAGTAACTGCTTTAGCTAAAGCTGGTGTTACGAGCGCATTAGTTAGCCTCTCTAAAACGGAAAGTCAGAACAGCAAAGAATTAATAGCACGCGTTTTCAATGCAATTTGTAGTCAACCAGAGGTAAGAGGAATTGTTGTCCAACAAGGTGGAGCAAAAGCCCTTTTACCATTGGCTTTAGATGGAACAGATAAAGGAAAGAAGCAAGCATCACAAGCTCTTGCACGTTTAGGAATTACAATAAACCCAGAAGTTGCATTTCCTGGACAAAGGATAATGGAAGTAGTTCGACCATTCTTAAATCTTTTAAATCCAGATTGTTCAGCACTTGAAAACTTTGAAGCTTTGATGGCATTGTGCAACTTAGCAGGTATTAATGATGGTATTAGAAAACGAATATTGAAAGAAGGAGGTTTTCAAAAAGTTGAAGTTTACATGTTTGAAGATCATGAAATGTTAAAACGTGCATCCACTCAAGTAATGAATAATTTAATGATGTGTGAAGATGTTATAAAGTACTACGAGCAAGAAAATGATAGAGTTAAATATCTAGTAATCCTTTGTGAAGATGAGGATATAGATACAAGCTTAGCAGCAGCAGGAGCATTAGCAATGTTGACATCAATTAGCAAAAAATCATGCATTAAAATACTTGATTCAAAGAATTGGCTGGAATCATTACGGTTTTTGCTCGCTAATCCAAATTCCGATTTGCAGCATAGAGGAGTTGTAATTGTTTCAAATATGATCAAAAGTGTAAAAGACGTCGCAGCCAGATTAATTGAAACTGATATAATGGAAATTTTAATGGCTTTAACAAAGAGTGATACAGTAGAAAATATAAAGATAAAGGAAATAGCAGCTAATGCATTAGAAGCTGCAGCAGAATGGAAACTTATTGAGAAAAGTGCAAATGCAGAACAAGTATCACAAAGTATAAATAATTTGGAAAATGTTGAATAAACATGCAACATATACTTAACTTAATTATTAAAACCATAAATACGATATCAAATATACAATTATGATTATATTTTATATTCGCATGAAGTGCCTTAGAGGATGTATTCATTCTTGTCTTTTATAGCAAATAGTGCAACAAAAGGGTTAGATACTTATTTAAGAATTTTTTGTCCAGAAATAACTAAAATTATGTAGGTATTGCATTTATTAACAATTTGATATATATTATTGTTGCCAATTAGAATAAAATTATTTATTTACTGTTTAGAAATTTTAATTATTTATTTTATGTAAACAGCATATTATGTTTGTATACATGTATATGTATATGTACAAGTTACATGATATGCAATATTTTTCAGTATAACAAAAATTAAATACAATATTAAATTTGTATACGTTTCAATATATGCACACTTTTCATACCAATATGCAAAAAATAATAAGTAATTAAAGTAACTGGAAAAATTTATTATAATTTAAAAAATGGATGATCTAAAGCTTGGTCTGCAGTAAGGCGTGTTTTGTAGTCTAAATCCAACAGTCTTAGTAAAAGATGATATGCTTCTTTTGGAAACTGAACATTTGATGATGCCTTAAAATATATAACAAATATTCTTTAATACAAAGTTATAAATATTGTTACATAAAATTTTTTAAAACGACACTAATTATTAATGATTATAAATAAATGATAAATCAAAATACCTTTTTATACATGCTATGATCTCTACTATTATTTAATAAACCTTTATTTCTTTTTTGTAACTTCTGACATAAAGATACAATGTCAACCCCTGGTACATCTTCATTAAAAATAATTTTTTTTCCTAATATTGCAAAGAAAATGTTTAAAACATGAAAAATAAATAAAATGGAAGTGAATAAAATATTTTGCAATATCTTTTAATTAAATTAAAAAAAAAATAGTTGTGATACCTAATTTATGTGCACATTGCTGCATTTTACTTGATCCAAATATGGTAGTTATTTCTGCTAAAGCTGTACAATCATCTGGAGAATGGAAAAATGGTTGTGTACCACTGAGAATGCATAACATCATAACTCCACTTGCCCAAATATCGATTGCTGGTGTTTGTGAAGGATATTTTAATAAAACTTCAGGTGCACGAAATCCTGGTGTGCCAGCTCTTGGGGCTGCCTGCTCTGGTCTCGATGTACACAGCGAACATACTTTTGGTTTTCCGAAACAATAACATTTTTCTCCTGTAACTTTTTTTCTCGAACTAAGAGAAAGATTTAAACTATTCTGGAAAAACATTTTAAGAAAATAGTATTAAAACCTTTTAAAGAAGTACGAATATTGTTTATTATTCTAAACAATGAATACTTCACTTCATCTGATCTTTTCCGTTTGAGAGACTGAGTTTCGGAATTAATTGACTTAAGTTTATTAGACTTATCTTCAGCTACATATTCTTGGGCTAATCCAAAGTCTACTAATAAGTATCTATATCATATAAGAAAATGATGTATTAAGTTTATATTAAAACAGTCTCATATAAAAATAATTAACACACATTTACCTTTTATTGCACCGATCATATAAAAAATTACTAGGCTTAACATCTCTATGTATAATATTAAATTGATGGACTCTTCGTAATGCAGTTAATAATGCTATCATGTAATCCTTTGATTCTTGAACAGTCATATTTTGCACATAATCCTATTTACAGTTATTGAAGAAAAATTATGAAGTCACAGTATTTGTTTAAAATTATATAAAATTCATTGAAATGTAAATAAAAATGTACCGAAAATTTGTTGTGTCTCATATATGGCATTACAAACACCACCGTTTCAAAACTTCGTAGACACAATTCTAATCCAACTACATAGTCCTTTCCTCTGAAAAGAAATTTTGTTCAGAATTTTGTAATATAAGTGCACATAAATGTTTATATATATATTCTTCATTAAAATATAATCAAGATTTAACATGTCTATTACCCTATCTGTTGCATACATTGCAGTTCACGTTCAATCTTTTCAGGATGACGAGTAGGTACTAAATGTTTTAATGCAAATTTTTTAGATCCATCAGAAGATTTTAATGTAGCTAAAAATACAGAACTGAAAGTTCCTTCCCCAACTTTTCCATGTACATGAAATAAATCATTTAATAATGGAACTCTATTTTTAAGGGCGACAATATTATCTTTTTCTGAAAGTATCATGTATTAAATTTTATTTTGCCTCTGTTAGAATTTAAACGCATTTGGTAAACAAAATTAGAAAACAAATTTTTAACCATCTTCATTATCCTCTTCAATTTGAGCTCTTCCTTCCATAATTACAATATATGATATAAAGCACTCAATTTTATTATCATGTTATTAACTTCCTAATTATTTCATTTAACAAATTAGAAATTTTTCTATTTAACATTGGAATTAAGTAACTGTCACGTGCATGATAGCTGTCACAATCATCAGACATTGGCGCCATTCTAGAAAGTTAAAGTGCACATGATTTGTAATATTAAAAAATGAAAAATATAAGTATACATCGATCGAAAATTTGAGGTTTCAGAGAATTTTATTATAATACGATTTTATTGATTTTTAACAAAAAATTTCTTTATTTATTGCTTTGACAAGTGTAAAAATGTCATTAATTATAATTTTATGCTTCAAAATGTAGGGCTTTTGTATTAAATAGGAAAAGAATATAATTTTTATTTTACTTTGATTTTCTCAATTTTTGATTGTTTTATAATTCATATAAAATTCTTATCAAAAGTTTTTTTAATTTTAATATTATTGAATAACATACATAAAACGTAGTGAATATATGAAAATGATGAAACTGTAGATTTCTATTTGAAAGAAAGAAATATATTTCTATTGTTTTTTTTTTAAATTATATTGTTATTTGTATTTACATTAAAAGACGACTTAATACTGAAAACTTTGAAGGTGTATCTCTACTAACATTTACAAATCATTCGCGAACAATTGAATTTCAATTTCCTAGAAATTGTCTATTCGTATACCATTCTTGATTATATTATGTAATTTCGGTATTCACCGAAAAATAGCTCATAAATATTGCTCATACACATTTTGTGAACAATCTAATCTTTTCTCAACAAACTGATTGTCTCAAGAAACTGTTGCTAGAATAACAAACAAAACAATTCCTGAACTATTAGTGAACATATTTCTTCGAAAGATGTCCGTAAATTGTTACGGTTAGTGTTCGCGAAAGGATTAAGTAATGATCATAAAAAGTTTGTGAGCTGCTTTTGAACATTGTTTACAACAGTGTTCACGAACTATTCAGTAATGTATATCCACCTTAAGATTAACCTCAAACACATTTTAATTCGTAACTTAATAAAATCCTACGATCATAAGTTAAAGTAAAGAACATGCTAAGAATATAATAATTGATTTAATTGTTAGTATTTGTTACTTCCATTTCTTTTCCCTTATATGCACTTATTTTTATCAAATTAAAAATATTTTTTTAAATTCCAGTTTTACATTAAAAAATCTAAAGAAACAGGATACAATCAATTAAAATATTTAAAACACATACTAATGGGAATGTATCTTCTACAAAAAGTAAACAGTAATTAAATATAAAAATGTCTATCTCTAATCCATCCAAAGTAATGCCACAAGAAGAAAGTGAGAAGAAAATCTTTATGAAGGATGGTGATTGGGAGAAAATAGCTCTTTATCTTGTTGGCAATCAACAAAGATTTGGAGATAATATCATAATTCCAAGAACTGTAGGTCCTGTGCGAATTAAAACTATTGACGAGAAACGTATGGATAGTATAACAGAAAGTTGTACCGTTACATGTATCTATAGTAGTTGTATAGGTATGCTTGTACTATAATATATAAAGTAGTTTTTATTTGTATCAATATGATTAAAAGAAATTATATTTTTAGGATATATTGCGGGCGTTGCAATAACTTTGTTTGGTTATACCTTCGCCTCAAGTACAGCTGGTCTCGAAAAGCAACCAACTGTTCGTGAAACATTTAGAGAAATGGTGGCTATGTCATCTAGTCATGGAAAAAATTTTGCTGTAATTGGTGGTATATATTCAGCAGTTGAGTGTACAATAGAATCGGTAATACTTCTATAAATTAAGTATAAAATTGTATTTTAATTCACATTCATACATATATTTTCATATTTTACAATTTTATTTTAGTATAGAGGTAAAACTGATTGGAAGAATTATATATATGCTGCTAGTTTTACAGGTGGATTATTGGGACTAAGAGGTACAATTATTTCACATACAAAATTTAAACATAAAATTACTGTACCTATTTCTGAATCTAATAGTTTCATGGTTTAGGTGGTGTAAAAGCAGGTTTATTTGGAGCAGCAGGCTTTACAGCATTTTCAGCGGCGATTAACTGGTTCACTAATAGAGAATAATTTCCACAAATTATAGTAAATATATTTGTATAAAAAGGATATAAAATGCACTCTGAATGTATTTGTATAATACATACAAAAGCGCAAAAATATTCTTAATGCAAAAATGCATACAAATAAGTACAATGGTTAAGAAATAAAATAAATTCTCATAACAACACTCATATATGCTTCACTTACATCATTTAAAAGTTTTCTTATACATTTCTATTCTTTAAATGTAATTATTACTTGAATTACCTAAATTTTTATGATATAAATCGTGAAATGAATGATTAGTATTATCTAATATTAAGTAAAAATAAAATACATGTCTCAAAATAAAAATAATACTTAGATATTGCAAACACATGAACATGTTCAAAACTACATTTTATATTCAACACTGCCTATCACAGTAAATAATAAATTTTACAGTTCTTAATACAATGTCTCGTCAGAAGCAGAACAACTAATTATCTTTATTATTGATGATATCAAAAAATATTTTAAATATAATTTGAGAGGTTTCAAAGAGTATGTCGTGTGTATATCGTGCGACAAAATATTTCTTCAATATTTTTCAAGGTCACTGATTCACCCATGTGTAGAGTGTAAGCTTAACTTAACCGCAATTAAAAAATTTTAAATAAAACATTCGTGCCTCTAGGTTTTAGTGATAATAGTATTCATATTTTCTCCTTTGAGTAAACTATAGGCATCTTAATGTTGGAGATGGTGATTTTCTCTCCACCCAGAATGAATTAATGGATCCTGGTGGTGATTCATTTCAGGCACCAATAGTACAGACAAAGTTTGTGTATGTGTATATAGGTAATTAATCAGTGTATTGATAAATATTTTATAATGTAATAATAACACATTTAGAACAAGCAAAAAGAAAAAAAAACTAGAGAAGAAAAAACATGAGAGAGAAAATAATTTGAGTTTATATTGATATTATTTCCGACCTAATCTCAAACTCAATCACAAGAAATCGAATCATTTCATCGAATTATTTAATTTATATTTGAAACATTTTTCAGAACCATGAAAATAAAGGATATAATTAGGTGTTCTATTTCTGGTAAAACCACCTTTTAGTGGTGGTAGTGACAGTTTGATACTGAAACAGTCTTTTTGTTTTACTTAAAAAAATATACATGGAACACTGGAAGAAATGGCTTGTAAACTGTATGAATTTTTCAGTACGGCTGTCGATTATATAAAATATTAATATTCATAAAACATTACTATATATACGTATCTATAGAATCTATATAGATTCAATTACATAGATTATTCTTTAATTATTCACTATTAGTTTTTTGATATGAGATTCTTCATATAATGTTTAAGAGATTGTGCATATTTTGTTACACACTTTCTGTGTGAGTACATACTACATACCTACTACAATGATGTACCAAATACGAATTGTACTATATTTGTTGAGAAATATATGACGTTTATAACAACTTGTTATGTATATTTATTTTTATAAAATGGATTATATAATTTTTGATAATTGTATTTCAATAATGAAAATTGTAAATTTTTCTATTAAAACGGAATACGCAAGGCACTTTTTGCACATTTCTATATTGTATAATTATAGATTAATATTGTTTGTCAAACTATAGTCATTTTGTATTATGTATAGCTTTTTCCTGTACTTTTAATTGGTTGTCTTATTTTTTGACTCTTAAGACACTGGAATATGAACAATATTATGTGGCTTAGTATTTAAAGAAAATACTGAATAGAAGAACGTATTTTTTATAAATACGTTTGTCAAAAATAAGTTCTTAAAAATTATGCACTTCTTTTAAAATTGAATCATGAATATCATATTAATCATTTAATATTTTTTTGGCACCTGCAATGGCAAAGAATTCTTGTCTCTTCACACATTTGTGCATAAGTCGCATATGATTACGGTTGCTGCTGTTGCATTTGTGCTTTCATTACTGCCAAAAGTTCTTGCATGCGACGTAATTCAGCTTCTTTTTCTTGCAAAATACGGTCTTTTTCTGATACAGAATTGGCTTTCTCAGATTCTACTATCCTGTTAATAAAAGTATTCAATGAATTAATAAATATTCTCTCAACATGCATTAAAAAAATATATTATTATACTTACGTTTGTCTGCGAGGTGGTACAGGAGCTCCCTTTGCTAATCTTTCACTGCGATAATTTTCATAATGTACTTCTTGTGTTACTTCCTGTAAATCCTGCATGTGCGTGCTATAAAGTCAAAAAAACAATAAATAATAATATCTCCTTTAATCTATGGATTAATTTTTTAAAAGATATATCACATACATTAACATTGTCCTTAACTTTATAAAATCACAATGATCAGGATTTTCAACTTCTACCACACCCCATGGATACAATCGTCCACGTACTTTTCGTCCTTTTACTTCTAGTAAAGTATTTGCTCCGCATACTGCAAATGGGACAGCTTCTTTTAGCTGTCTAACTTGCTCTTTATAATCTTCATCTTCATCACTATCACAATCAGGCAAAGGATAGATTTTAATACCACTACCCTCAATTTCTTCCATAACTCGCTTTTTTAACCGTAATACTTCTTTTTTTGTAAGTACATCAGCTTTTGCAATTACTGGCACAATATTAACTTTATTGTGTAGTTGTTTCATAAATTCTATATCCAAAGGTTTTAATCTAATGTGATTTAAACAGACACAAAAATTAATACCTTCATAATTGTTCAGTAAAGTAAAACTACAGTTAATGTACCTTACCCATGTCCAAATGGAGAAATAAAATAGAAGCAACAGTGTATTCTGTTATCCACTATATTTCTTCTATTCAAACCACTTTCATCTCGTAAAAATCTTTCAAACTGATCATCTATATATTGTATAATAGCCCTAAAACTATCTGTATTATCAATTGCATCTCCATAACCAGGAGTATCAACAACAGTCAACCTAAGTTTGACACCCCTTTCTTCAATCTCCACAGTCGATGCATCAAGCTTCACAGTTTGATTAGTTTTTTCTACTCGAATAATAACAATACATTAATTATAATGCAAGTACTATTAATATATGTAAAAATGACAACATAATAAAATTTACCTATAGCATCAGGAATAACACGTTCTGGATATAAATCAGTAAGAAACAAACTATTTACTAATGTAGACTTTCCAAGACCAGATTCTCCAACAACCATCAGCGTAAATTCAAATCCTTTTTTTACTGATTTTCTATGTACTTGATTAGGTAAATTTGCAAATCCTACATATCCAGGAGTTTCAAGACTAGCAAACTATTAAAAATAAAATAAATAATTTTAATTGAATTATGATCATATCTTAAATTTATATTTTATGTTATACAGAAAAATATAATATCTAATATGTATATAAACATTTTTTTAATAACAAGAGTAGCAACAAAAAATATTGTAAATCATTTACATTTCAATTAAACAGTACCTACCGTTTTTATGCTTTCAGTAGACATTTTTTTGTTGTAATACAATTTAACGAGTAGAAAGAAGTCTGTAATCGTTTGGCGTTTTGAAATATTATTGAGAACCCTAAATTTTAAGCAAACAGGCGCCGTATTGTGACAGAACGCGATATTACAACCATACCGAAATCATGTACAATAAATGAAACGAACGACAGGTTATTTCACTTCAAAGTGTTTTGCTTCATCACTATTACATTTCCGTTAGTGCAATGTACTAATTGATAAACAAAGCCATAATTAATAAATTGATCGTTTTATTGTAACTTTATCGAAATATGAAAGATATTGCACCGACTGTACAGGAAACGTCACCGTATATCCGTATAAGGGGGAAGGGAGATAACCCTCAATTGACGGAAATTTAGGCGTGGCAACTGAAATACCTCTGTTGCCCCATAAAAAATGCGATGGCCATTTTAATTTTGTTTTATATTTTTTTTTACACATATTACTGTTACATTTATTTATAACTGTAAAATGTAATTGATTTTATTATAGTTCTTTTTTAAATATTTAAAATATATAAGAACTTAAATTAAAATTTAGCATTAAACAATTTTATAAAAAATTCTTCAAATAAAACATTCCAAATATAATAGATTGTTTAATAAGTTTTGTCGCTCGATAAAACTTATTGAACAGTACTATTCAATGTAGTACAATGTAGATATTTGTCAAATCTTCAAATAAGTTTTATCGAACGACAAAACTTATTGGACAATCTAGTATTTAAGAGTAACTTACAAAATATATTAAGAATATTACATGTTGTTCACAATTCAAATTACACACAAATTTTATTACCTATCTTCTCTTAATTTTCTAACGATGCATTGTACGAATACGAGACAAACGACTACTTTATTTAGGAAATAATATCATATACAAGCATAGTTTTACATAATATTTGTCATTATTTCAAGTTTTTCTTTATTTATTATCTCGTAACTATCGATACTTTTTTTAAATGATTGACATTTATTACTAGCACAGTTAATTAATTCGTTACACAATATTAATGCATAGTGATCGACAAATTATTCTCATACCATGATGTAAACTTTTCAATCACTCAAATATATTTATTTTTCATAATTGTTGTTATTTCACGAGCGCGTAAACAATTGTTTAATACTTTTAATCGAATACGACTGTACCTATTAAACAATCATTTACGAATCATTTTAACAAGCACATACAATGATTAGTATTTAAGTGAAACATAAAAATTATAAAGGAGGAAATGATAACAGGGATGATGTTTTGTACTCTTTAAAATAGGGATTATTCTAGAGTACAACTTTAGAAGATTCGGCTTGCACGGGATGAAATACACGTGCAATGACTACACTTAAAATGTACTTTCCGTGTTATCTCACATTATGATATATATATATATTGGTGTGTGTATACATATACCACTATTGAAACGTGTGTTGTGTACACAGTTTTTACTTAAAATTCTCAATTTACTATCTTTTAAATCAGGAAGTCAATTCAAATAGAGAGGGCATTAGACAAAAAAAAACTTTATTCATAATTAAAAATGCCAAATGCTTGGAACTTAAGAATCTTATTAAATCACCTTTTGTCTTTATGTATTTTTGGGGAAGACTCCCCCTTAGGGGTAAATAAAAATTATTGTAATTTCATTTCATCTTCGAAGAAATTCTTCCCACTGTATTTGAGGAGACTAAGGAATCTCACATTGGTTTCCAAATTTTTTGTTGTGAAAGTTACTTTCCCTGCAATTTAGGGAATCAGAAACTATTAATCATGATAATATTTTTACTTCTCATCAGTTTTAAGTTTTTCCTCTCGAGGTTTTGCACCACCATATATTGAACTTGATTTACTTGATTCAGCAATTGCATTTACAGGAGCTTGAATTGTTCTTGGTGCTAGCACCAGACGTTTTCTTCCAGTTGTGTCTGTTTCGATAACAATTTTATAAATATCAATTACACTATTTTAAAAACACCGATTTTAATATAAAATTTATACGTGTAAACAAACCTGGAGGTAAATCTTTATTATACATTTCTTCTGGATATGGTTTTCGTTCGAGTCCAGTTCCACGAGATGGTGGCCTATTACCATATGATCTAGACAATGCATTACGCGACCAATCTCGACTTCCGCCACCTGTCTCATCATTGAACTGACTATAATTGCCTCGGTTACCCCTCATGTCCCATATACTACCTTGCCTGTTACCATATTGACCTCTATCACTGTAACCACCTCCTGTAAATTTTATATACATTATAGAAATATATCTGTATGCATATATGTATATATATGTCCTAAAAGACTATTTTTTATATGCATAAAGCAGTTTATATCATTCATAAAATTTTCTCGTATATTAGAATGTAGTAATTGAACTAATTGAGTTAAGTAATAATATTAAACTTCAAATATTTAGGAAATACATTATGTAAAGCATAACGCTTATTCAAATACATAGGTTTTCTACCAAATTCGTTATTGAATCCACCACGGCTATCTCTTCCTCTAAAGCCTCCTCCACTGCCACCGCCAACGCGACCTCTCCTGTCAAAGCCACCTCCTCGATCATTTCTTTTTCCGTCTGCTAGATCTATTTTAATGAGAGTTTTATCTACTTCTACAGCTCCATTCATTTCCAATGCAGCCTTCAAATTTGACAAATCTTCAAATTCAACATAACAGAAACCCTTAAACCTACGAGAAAAAAAGACTCAGCAATTTTGATTATAACTTCACTATTTATAGTATATTTGATTTATTAAAAATGTTGTAAAAGTAATAATATATACTATAATAAACCTTAATCATAACACAAATAAGGTTAAGTTCTACAAACCTATCAGTTTCCTTATCTTTAACCAATCTGATTCCTTTAACATTAAGGTTTTCGAAGATCTTGTCAACATCTCCTTGAACAACTCCATTTGGCAAATTTCCCACATATGCAGTAAAAGGTGGTTCAGTTGGCAATGGCTTTCTGCCACTATGATATCCACCTCCATAATCTCTGCACAAAAATGATAAATCATCACCAAACCATTTGCAATGATTTTCAACTGCCAGAAAAAACTACATCAAATAAGAAATTGTTTTTCGTAAATTATATTACACAAAGAACTGTATGTATATATTTTACAAACATTACTTTGTAACTTTATCTAATGAAAGGTGATAAAGAACATGAAACACTTTAGAAGTAATGTATCAATATTATTTAATATACTTAAAATAACACTCTTGTATTTGTTCTTGAAAACGTAACAACATAATTGCAACAAAATCTAAGAATCTAAAAACTTGTAATTTCGAAATTCATTCAGATATTAATTTTCTAAGCATAATTTTGACGAATAATAGACTCAATTATATTTGCGCGTTACATCAAATAATGTTTGTAAGCAAACAAGTGGTGGTATAATTGCACAAATAATAAGGTAATGTTTCTTTTAATAGTGCTACGAGTAAGATAAACCAGTGTTTGGCCGGCCAAAATAAAGCCGCGTGTCGAAGACACCATATCTGCAAGGTGCTGCGCTGGCTGCACTCTAATCGAAACTCACTTAACCTTAAAATCATAACATTGTCGAAGGAAAGGGGAGTTTTTTTGCCGACTTGGTGCACTGATTAAATTCCACCGTCGCACTATTGTAGGAAACCTCAATGATCGTATCCACAAAGGAAATTGCAGCTTTTACTTACCTTGAAGCTTCGTAACCACCTCGACCAGCCATATTGAATGCACGAAACTGACCAGGACCGCGCGGATCGAACGAGTTACTATGTTCAAGATGGCACTTTTCTAACCATCAAAGAAACTCAAATCATAAAACTACGCAAATCTATTTAATTGTATAAGTGACCTTCGATAATGACCTTTATTCAAAGATTGCAAATTTTTAGATAGAAGAACATAACAATTACTACTGCTTTTACCATAAATTTTCAAACAATTTAATTACGATGAGGCCCTGTAGGAAAATAATTCACTTTTGCATTCGCATTGTATAATATTACTAAAAATTTGTATAAATAATAATTTGAAAATTTTATGTAAAAATACGAAACTTTTAAAGAAACGATTGACAGTCTGTGCGAACCAAAAATGAAACATTCACTTTTGATTTTACAATCTATTCATTATTTGTTTCATTTAAATAATTATTATTAAAAGATTATTAAAATATTAAATTGTTCGTTTGTTCTCGTATTATGTTTTTAATTTAGGTAGTCATTAGATTAGTGCAGTTTATAGTTAAAACGAGGCAAGATGGCAGACGAGGGCATGCACATGGTAGAGGTGGTTTCAAATGACTTTAAAATACAGAAAACGAATAAAATGGATTGTACAATTCTTGATTACTTTACAAAACTCAAAAATGAAACCGAATCTGACAGGATAGTTGGTGGAATTGAACTATTAAAGTATTTACTTAAACAAAATTCAGTAAGTATTTATTTAAAAATAACCTTAAATTTATCAATTTTTGTGTAGCACGAAGTATTTTTATAGTATGTTTTTTATAAACGAACTATTTACAAATAATGACGTTTTAGGAACAAAATGATAGAAAAGAATTTAAATATGCAATAAGAAGACTTATTCGAGGTTTAGGTGCATCAAAAACGTCTTCTTGGATAGGGTTTTACACTACTTTGACAGTATTTTTAATAATGCATTCTGAAATATCAATAGAAGAGCTTTTGTCGATAATAGACAGTGAATTACATCCAGTACATAGTAATAGTAAAGGTGTAAGTAAACCAATTTCTATTACACAATTATATTTAACATTGTACATATACTTTATTAAATAATATTACTGTAGGAAAATGCTGATATTTACATGGGACGTATATTAGCTTATGGTGCATTAATACGATCTAAAGTACTTTGTAAAAGTTCTGATAAAATACAAATACAAATTATACAAGATCTTATCAATGGAGGAAAGCAGCGTAGTTATTTATCATTTCCTTCTACTTCATTTCTTATTGAATTTGTAAATCAAATTGATGATGACAATGTTAAAAAATTGATTTGGCCAATTGTTAAGAAAGAAGTTGGTAAGCCATGGACAGAGCAAACCATAGATACATTTTATACCTTATTGGTAATAAAAGGTAAATGTCCACCACTTGTAAATCAAGGATTCTCAAAGAAACATTTTGGTACAGAAGATATCATTACTAAAGAGTCTATGAATAATATAACAAAGGTATTACTGGTAAGTGTATTTTAGAACTTTGTCTATACAGAATACTATAAGATGATACTTACAGGCATGTCTTAATTTGTACATTATTAATGTTTAGGATTTGCCTAAAGTTGTATTGTGTTATCACCCAGTATTTAAATTATTCTGTGAAAACTTAACATCAACTGAGCTTATTACTGATTTTTGGACATGTATAGACCAGAAATTTACAAAACCGACGAAAATTGATGAATACTTGGCTGTACAAGTTCTCAAATTAATATTATCAAATACCATAGATAAGTCTGTACTCCCATCATTATTATCTCCAAACTATATGCAATATATGTTAAGAAAGTTTTCTGGTTCTAAAAGACATGATAAAGATAAAGTACTTCTTACATTCAAGGAAGTTTTACTTCTGTTAATATCAGCTACAAATAGTAATGATACTAAGCCAAAAACACAATATGCTGTGTTAAAGAAATTAATATTATATCCAGGTGATTTAATGATAGAAAAAAAGACAGGTACAAAAGTAATTCAAATGATTACAGGAAATTTGAATTTAGAAGGAATTAAAAAAGTATCAAAAATATACAGAGATATTATTGAAAATATGATTCCTAAAGAAAACTCGGATGTAAAAACAGAATCATTTTGGACAAATGCTGAGAGAATTTATGCTGCAAACTTATTAATAAGGTATTTATGTTTCTAAGAAACACAGTTGACATATAATTTTGCCTTTTAGTATAAATAAATATGTATACCCAATCTATTATTGAATTTCATTAGATTAATGGGACATTCTACTACTCTAATGGACAAAAAATGGAGATTGTGTCAATTAAAATTCTTATTTATTCACGGATTGTGTGAAATGTCAAATGTTGGAGTAGATCTAGCTCGTAAGTTTGATATCTTTTTACTTAAATATTATATATATCATATTGTATATTATTACATATTTTTCTAAAGTGTATTTTTACTTTTTATAGCACAACTTAAAGAAGCATTTTATCGTGCATTGGATCATAAGTTACCAAAATTGAGTGATCAACGAAATATATTGAGTGAATTAGTTCATTACTTAGATACTCATTTAAGAAATAAAACTTTGAAATTAAGAAATCTATTATCAAATGAAGCAAATATAGCTTGGGAAAAAGTGATACATTTAATTGAAAAGTTAGAGAATAATGTGGAAAAGGCAGAAGCTGTACCAGTATTTCATACAATGAATTTACATATGGGCTTACAATTATTTTCAGACCCACAAATGGCAGTTATGGCTATTATTGAACTTCAAAGTTGTTATGAAAGGCTACTTAAAAAATGTAAAAAATCTAAAGTAGAAATTAATAAGAAAAAAGTAGATGAACCAGAATGGGTAGAAGTAGTAGTTGATTTATTATTGTCTTTCTATTCTAAAAATAACCATTTATTACGATCGTTAGTAGGATGCGTATTTCCACATATTTGTCCATATGTAACACCAACAGCTATACATCAAATTTTAGCAGTATGTAAATATTATTTTAACCTTTAATTAAACATACGGGACTTTAGTAAATTTCCGCTGAAGTATATTTTTAATTAGATTAAAAAAAATTAAATACAAGGAAAGGATAAGGAAAGAATGTTATTTATAATTAAGAGAAAAAAATTGGGAGTTTAATAGACCTTTGTGGACTTATTTCTGGTTTAAATATTGAAAAATATTCTATTTTACATTTTGTTATGTCAGGTCTTAGATGTAAGAAATGAAAGAGGACCACTTGTAGCGGAAGATGATCCTGATGAAGATGAATCACCAGATACAGAATCAAATTTTGACAGTGAAGATGAAACTACTAATGATGGATTGGAAAGTTCGTCGGCTGATAATGATTCCGATTCGAATGAGGAATCAATGAATGAAGATGAAGATGAAACAGTAACTGACCGATTACGAATGGCAGTGCGTCAAGCATTAGGTGATGCTTCTGTTCAAACCGAGGATGAAGACATAGATGTGGACAAAATTAATGAGGAAGATGGAAAACGGTTAGACGAATCATTAGCAGCAGCATTTAGAATTCTTCGTGAAAATCGTCAATCACGATCTAAAAAACAAGAAAAATCGGCGCAAGCTCTAACACACTTCAGAATTCGAGTCATAGATTTATTGGAAATGTATTTAGAATGTGGACCATCAATGACAGTTGTACTTGACATACTACTTCCTCTGTTTGCGTTATTGGAATATTGCATAAAAGATCCTCATCAAAAACCTCTTCAAGATCGAATTCGATCTTGTTTAAAAAAACTAACTGCAGTAAAGAAATTCAAAGATACAAAGAACATTGATGAAGATTTATTAATAATTATATTAAAGGTAATTATAATTAATCTTAACGTACGAATAATAATTTTATACTTAATACATATGTAATTAGTAATTTTGTACTCTTAAGGCTTTAATAGAAAAAGGAGAAAGAACCACATCAGTTTATCAAGAGATGAGCGATAAATTGGCAGAGTGTTGCATATTTCTTGTAAGATGTGCACAGCAAGCAGATATATCTACTGATTCCATAGTTAAAATTTATGTCGAAAATTTAACCGCCTTTTTTAAAAGAAGAGATTGCGTACTATCGCCTATGTTATTCAAAAGTATATTGCAATTACATTGGGAGGGTAATTGGCAACTAGCACCTTTATTGGTATATTTTAAACTTTGTATTTTTGTAAAATGAATTGTACTGAAACATTCTTTTCCAAATAATATGTACTCATTCTTGTAGGTGGATTTTGCTTTCGACAGTACTGTCAGGTCTTTTCGTCGAGGACATGCACTTGACTTTTTAACAGTTTTTTATAACAATGGTCGCTTAGTTCATTTAGACACAAAACACTTTGACATTAGGATGAAGATGGAAAAAAAGTTGTGTAAAAATACTATAAGCACACTTCAAGAATTATCTAATGTATATAAAGCTGAAAATGAACAACCTGTTTTAAATAATGGTAATGAAATAAGTAAAGAAGTCAGACAAAGGTATGTTTGTCTTCTTTTGTCATTACTACGAAATGTTTATACTCAACACTTACCAAAAGCATGGAATTGGGAAACTATTGGAAATGTACTTATTACATACAGATCTCATGCACCACTTGCAAGAGATACAAAAGTAGCATGTAATAGATTAGCTGCACAAATCGGAATTTCATTTAATATGTGAGTAGAAAGAAAACTGCAAAAATTGTTTAAACATTATTAGGTAGTGATATTAAACTATATATTATTTTATATTTTTGCTTCAGACCTATAAAAAAGGCTAAACATGAGCAAACTTTCAAAATGAATGGAGAAACAAGTACAATAAACGATATAGAACAATCTGCCATTATACAAGAGAATGGAAATGGTCATAGTAATAATACAGATGTTCCTGCAATAACGAAGACCGAATTGAAGAAAAAAAAAAAAAAACAAAATAAACAGAAAGATAAACAATCACTAAAAAAGGAAGCACGAACCTTACGTGAAAAAGCAATGTCTGAAGGTTTTGAATCATTTAACTTTAGTTCTTTTAACTTACATGATGAACATAAAATTGAACCACTTCAAAATGGAAACTCACAAAATGAACAGTCTGGTTCCAATTTTTCACAAAAAAGGGTGCTCAAACATACATCAGATGACACCAAATTAAAAAGAAGAAAAAGCATGAAAACTGCTTGATACATGTAATAAACTCATTAGCATTAATCTGGTCATAAATAATTGTTATTTTTGTACATGCATTTATAAAAATATGTATCACAAAGTTTGTACAACTTTGAAATATATATATCATTAACACGAGTTTTTAATGTTATATAAATAAATGGTTTCTTTACAAGTTTCGATATCATATTATATTGTATTGATGATGCAATATTCTATTTATATCTTATATTCGTAGATCTTAAGAAATTATTATACATGAGTAGCCAATTAACTTAGCATTACTTGCGACAAACAATCTTTCGTCGCGAGTCGTAAGTAATACCGATTACCAGGTCTCATCACAAAAAAGTTGTTGCGAATGAAAACTCGGAAGGGAACAGATGAATTCAAAGTTACATCAATCTATCCATTTAGCCAAGCAATTATCGAACAAAATGAGACAAAATTAGGGGAAATGCGATGGGAACTGTAAAATTGGTTCCACTAGGTCGGTCCTGGTTCCTCTTAGTGAACCCGATTCAAAAGGAAGTGGCCAACATTACTGGAAAGAGTGTCCCGTTTCTCCTAACTTATGTATATATATAGATGTTTATTCTACGTTTACTACCTTTTACCGACTTCGGTGTTTCTGCTGAATATAGTTCTTAAAATCACTAATCTTAAACATAGATGTCGCTCTAAACCATTGATATTCTACGAGATCGGTATTTTAAATCGTCCAACACCAACTCATAAGTTGATCGCTGTGTAATATTTACCGGAGAGATATGTTTGTGTAAATTTTGTTATTACTGTGATAGAACGTTAATCGAGAGAAAACACCAATTTTGATAATAAATTTCTTTTTTATTATTAGAGAAATAGCATTTTCGGTATTATCTTATTTTATTTTATAACTACAAAATCTTAAATACATCAATGTTACTAAGGTTAACCACGAGGTAAGAGTTCCTATATTTCTGTGATATAAATGTACCATTTTTATAATATTTATGAATAAATATCTATATAAATATTTAAGTTTTTAAAAAGATGAAGAAAGGGCTCAAATATGAGGCCACCATTGGTGGTAATTTAAAATGGTATGAAGAATATCCTAAAGGAGAAGAACCATGTAAACATTCTATGTCTGAAATAGAAACATCAAACTTGAAAACTGAAGCAAAAAAATTCTTAGATGCAGAAACTTCTGTGTTTCAGTTGAAAGAAACAAAATCCTGTGATTCAGAGACAGCATGGTTAAAAACAGCATTAACACAGGGTACAACCTCTGACAAAGTAGCAGCTGCCATTGTATTAGTACAAGACAATCCTAAATATAATTTAGCTAGAATTATAATGCTTGTTAATCAAGTACGAATAGCAAAACACAATCAATGCAATATGGTAATAAAATCTTTAAAAGATCTTTTCTTATTTGATTTACTTCATCCTAAATACAAGCTACTTAAATTTGAAGAGCAAAATTTAAGCGAAATTGATAAAACTAACTCTGTAGATACAATGGTTAAAACAGACGTATCGAGAAAAAAGTTAATGGCTCACTGGTATTTTGAAGACCAATTACGTGAACAATATGAACGTTTTGTTATGTGTTTAGCTACCATTGCTTCAGATACAGTAGATGTAAATCGTGAAGCAGCAATGTCAGTGATGACAGACCTGTTAATAGGGAATGCTGAACAAGAACATAAACTGTTGGGATTGATTGTAAACAAAATAGGAGATCCAAGTAGTAAAATTGGATCTAAAGTTATATTTTGTTTAAATAAGTTGTTACACGAACATCCAAATATGAAACTTGTTGTATTACGAGAAGTTGAAAAGTTATTGTTTCGAAAAAATGTAGCACAACGTGCTCAGTACTATGCAATCTGTTTATTAAGTCAATTTCTTTTGAGAAAGGATGACGAAGAAATTGCTTCTACTCTTATTGAAGTTTATTTTGCATTTTTTAAAGCTTGTTTAAAAAAAGGAGAACCAGATAGTAGAATGATGGCAGCAATTTTAACCGGTGTAAATAGAGCATATCCATTTGCAAAATTGAATTCAAATATATTGCATAATCATATAGATTCTGTGTACAAAGTTGTACATATTGGTTCTTTTAATGTTTCATTAAATGCCCTCAATTTACTGTATCAAGTAAGTATTTGTACATTGTAATATATTTGTTATATTTTCTGTTTCATTTTTATGTTATTGATATAGGTCACAGGAAAAGATGAAGTTCAATCAAACAGATTTTATTCTACTTTTTATCGAAAGCTATTAGAGCCACAAATTGGAGTTGCAAATAAACGGGCACTTTTTCTTAATTTATTGTTTAGAGTTCTTCAAAAAGATGATAAAATACAACGTTTGTATGCATTTATTAAAAGAAGCTTACAAAATGCATTGTATTTTCCTGCAAATATGACATGTGCAATTTTATATATAGTATCCAAAATTTTACATATGCATAAAGAATTGAAAAATTTATTGCTAAAACCACAAATTTGTATTAAAATTGAAGACAAAGATCCTGGAATTGATAACAGTTCTGTAAGTTTAGAAAATATTGATGTATGTGAAAAATCTAATACAAATTCAGAAGAGTCAATTCTATTAACAAATGTTATAACTGGAGTTGATGTAAACATGGAAACTAAATCTGATGTAAAAGTAGAAAATGATGTACAAAAAGAGTCGTGTAAACAAAAAGAATATAATCCTTTCTACCGTAATCCTCTCTATGCTGGAGTAACTAAGGGTTTATGTAATGAATTGATAATATTATCTAAACATTATCATCCAAGTGTTGTATTATTTGCAAATACTATCCTTGAAGGTATTATATCTGATTGTTATTTTCACAAAAATATATTTCAATATTAAACATCCAAATATACAAAATATATTTTTATTTATAGGAAAGGCAATTAATTACACTGGAGACCCACTAGAAGATCTGTCTTTAATGCGTTTTCTGGATCGTTATGTTTTCAAGAATCCCAAAAAATTGGAAAATAAGAAGATACAAAAGAAAAATGATCCTCTGGCTCAACGTGCAGGATACATACCTAAAGGTGTTAGGTCTATACCTGTAGATAGTGTTTTATATCTCAATGAAAAGGAAGAACGTATTCCTGTTGATGAATTATTTTTATATCGGTATTTAAAAAAAAAGAGGGAATGTAAACACGAATCTAAAGTAGAAGAGGATGATGTTGAAAGTGTTAATAGTGAAGAATTTGATGACATGTTAGGTAGATTAACAGATGGCAAAGATTTTGGAGATCTAGATATTGCAGCTGATATTCAAATTAAAAAAATGAAGAAGAAAGGTACATTGACAAAAGTCTCTTTTCTTTTTTGAACGTGAAAATTATTTTTAACGTACATGTGATTATATGTTCTATAGATATTGAAGAAGACGAAAATTTAGAGTCTGGCAGTGATGATAGCGCGGCAAGTGATGACTCTGATAAAATGAATGATTCGGACGAAATTGATGATACGGATGAAGAATTACAAAATTTAAGTGACATTGACCTAGACGAGGACGACGACATAAGTGATATAGATTTTAATGAAGACATAGACGACAATGAAAATATTTTTGATGATAATATTGAACTCAATATAAAAAATAAAAAAATAATGAAAAAGGATCAAAGAAAAAATAAACTAAGTAAAAATTCGATTGGAATTGATAGTAATACATTTGTATCGGCAGAAAAATTTGCAGAAATGCTTGAAGAGCATAGTAAACAAAAAAATAAACATGGTAGTACAGATATGTATAATACTGCAGATGGTGCAGGTTCTAAGCAAATAGATTGGGAAATGAAACGACATCATAAACTTAAAGGACCAATAAATAAAAAGAAACGAAAAGGTTCTAGAACGTTTAAGAAAAATATAAAAAAAATTAAACATTAATTACGAATCAAATGTTTTTCTTTTCTTAAATATCAATTTTTGTTAACCTGGCTGCGTATATAAGTAATCACAACGTTCTATAAATTATGCAAAAAGAATTTGTTACTTTAATTGAAATTTTATACAAAAAAATAAATCGTACATTCAAGTATTACTTATGTACTATATCCTTTTATTTCAGATTGATTAAAAAAAGAATAATCTATTAGGTATAAACCTATTATTTTAAGGGTAAATTGTTTGAAAAAAAATCTTAATTACTGTCAATCTTATTATTTCTTATTTATCAAGTAAATATTAATGTATTTTAAAAATATGAGGACAGATTTCGCTTTAATGTAGTTGTTTACTTTTTTGGGCATAATACCAATTTTATCTTACGTAAAAGCAACTGTGTTTACAATTATACTTACTATTACAAGTTTTTATACTTTTAAAATTACTGATACATTTTACTCATATTTCAGTACATGCTGTACATTGTCATATTCTATTTAAACGAAGTAGATAAGTTTGTAACTTCTTTGGCAACTGCAACGATTTGTACATATTTAAATGTAATTACTGAATATTAAATAATTATAAAATGTAAAATTGCCAAATTGAAAAGAAAATTAAAGAAATACTTTTATTTTATACTGCAAATGCATGTTTTTAGATCTATATCCAGTTGAGTTTTAATTTTTTTTTTTTTTTTAAATAAATAAACTAATAAATGTTCTTTAAAAACATTTTCACTGATAATTTTTATGTAAAAGTGTCAGTTGCAAAAGAATCTGTAAGTGCACCATTTTAAGAAAGTACATAAGTATAATTATTTTTACTAATAATGACACAGGTATGCCTATATTTGTTCAAGTATAGTTTGCCATTTTTTGTAAAAAACCATTTATATCCATATTATCATTACTGTGCAATGACAAATAAATCTTTAGTCTCATTTTGTACACACTATTTCTTTTCATAAACGACAAATTCTAAAGCGTGGCGTGTATGAGTATCGAAAGGCAGAACGTTACTCTGGATCAGCTTTCGTCGAACTTTCTTCATCATGAGTAGGGCTGTGCCATGTCAGTCGTTCTTCATAGAACTTTATTACAATTTGTGGACACTTTTCATTGGCGATTCGTGCAGGGACTAAATCTGCGTCATCTGTTCCTTTCCACTTCATTAAAAACATAAGTTCCCCACTTGAATCTGTTGCACCAATGATTCGTTCTGGTTCCAAATTTCTATCAAAGCCTGAATAAAATCAAAATACTTTACTTACAAACCAAATTAAATATTAATTACAAAATAAAATAGGCTTCTTAGATAAATTGTTTAAAGTAAAGATTCATTTATGGCCAGTTACCTTCAGGTTTTTTTTCTTCTGCCACTTTTTTCTTAGCTTGCGTAGGTGTAGGGGTACTTGAACTTTTCCGTTTCTTTTGTTCTTTATCTTCATGCCGTTTTCCAGCTACAGCAGCTTCTTTCTTTTTGCGTTGTTCTTCAAATTGTGCAATCAAATCTGGGCAATCTAGGTTTTCTTCTGGTTCCCATGTATTTTCATCGTTAGAATATCCTTTCCATTTCAGAAAATACTCAACCTAAAAACATGATATAGTAATAAATATGCAAAATGAAAAATTCATTGTTTATATTATAATACTCAATTCAAATACCTTTCCTTTAACCACCCTTCTATCTAAAACTTTTTCAACACTGAATTCTTCTTCTCCCTCACCTTCTGCAGGAGTTGATTCCTTGCCTTTACTCATCTTACTTTAAAAGAATACTGAAAATAAATTATAATGAAATAATAAAGCGGATCAAGATAAATTGTATAAAATAAATAAAAAAGAATTAACAGTAAATAGAGAAAGGATTGACTGTTGATTAAAATAATTAATTAAATTTAAATAATACATTCGTAAAAGAAAAGACTTGCATATAAAAATTATTACAATGTAAAGTAACGATACATTCAATAATTCTACTAAAATAAAGCTATAAAGATGTGAAGAGAAATGAAACGAACACGATGCAAAATGGCGGTACGGCAGCCGGGAAGCAATCAAAAGATTTTATTAGTTAAATTTACAATATAATGCAATAAGAAACGATACCAATTTATACCGCTTTCTATTACGACTATTTATACCAAAATATGACTGTAAATTATTTATGATTATAATACTTACTTAAAATACAGCTACAAAATGCTTTACAGAGTACAAGCAGGCACGAGTAGCGGCGGGCTTTCTAACGCTTTAGCGTCTTGTTACCGTGTTGCCGCGAAAAATAACAGGTTAGCCAACACACTATTTAAGATTTCTTACAAATTTATTATTTTTTGATGTTTAAAATTGTTTCCTTCGAAGATAAATCAAATTATTGACATTTTAAAATAAAAGAGAAAATTATTTCACATTTAAAAGACTGATAATTGTACAAAACCAAATAAAAAGATAATAATTATATTTATTATAACAATATTTCTTTTTGCAATGTTGTAACCAATCATTTCAAAGTGTTTGTACGTTAAATTTTTTGGAAATGTATTTTGTTTAACATTTTGTATTTATAGTGTTTTATATATACATTAAAATTTATTTGTAGATCAATATAAAATTGTCTAGTTTGAAGAATATTATAAATTATTTTCCTAATATGAAGGATTTTTTCAGAAAGTAAATATTCTTAAATAGTATCTTTTCTAAGAAAAAATTTAATTATATCCTACAATATTATAAAAGATTACCTGTATTAATTTCTTAAAGTAGCTTTTGATAATTTATTGAGAAATATAGTACAAAATATGTATATAAAAAATGTTACATAAAGAATATTTATTAATAATAGATCAAAAGAGAAGTTTATATATTTGAAGTATATATTTTTTTATTTCAGTATTCTTCCAGATGGCGCTATTATTTAACATTTTAACGTTGATTTTCAGTTCTACAGTGATCACAGTTCAAACGGCGCTGAAAATTTGGAGTTGGCAAGGACTTTCAAGGTATTGTTAAAATAGAATTTGCAAAGTAGTAGTATGTATTTAAAAATCGATTAATTCATTTGTGTTATTGAATGATGTAATATTAAAATTTAATTGTATTCTAATGTGTAATTTATAGAATAGTATTCGTAATGGCTGCTCGATCCGTCGTTAGATATTTACGTCCGAAAAATGTTGTACCTCAAATTCACCGATGTGCTTCATCTGCATTCGAAATACAACATAAAACTCCAACTATTAAGAAAGTGATGCCTATACCAAAGGCACATTACGGTGGACGACATACAGTTACTCTTTTACCTGGCGCTGGTATTGGTCCAGAATTAATGGCCTTTGTAAAAGAGGTATAAACATAGTATTAATATTTTTAATTCAAATGACGATTTCTCTCTATTATATTACTGGACATATATGCTTTCTTAAATATTACATTAATTATTTGATCAAATTCGAATAACATTTTTTTAATAAGAATGAGTGATAAAGTTATCATATTCTATATGAATGTCTTATATAATTTTTTCATATGCTTATTATAGGTCTTTAGATATGCAGGTGTACCAGTAGACTTTGAGGATGTAGAAATTGATCCTACTGCAGATGATAATGTTGATCTAGATTATGCTATTACATCGATTCGTAGAAACGGTGTTGCACTAAAAGGAAATATTGAAACCCGTAGTACAGAAGCTGGTGTACTTTCTCGAAATGTTGCACTTCGAAACGAGTTGGATCTTTATGTAAATGTTGTACATTGTGTGTCATATCCAGGAGTAAATTCGCGCCATAAGAATATTGATATCGTCATTGTAAGACAAAATACAGAGGGAGAATATGCCATGCTTGAGCATGAAAGTGTACAAGGTGTTGTTGAAAGCATGAAAGTTATCACACGTAGTAATTCTGAACGTGTTGCAAGATATGCATTTGAATATGCTAAACGAAATGGAAGAAAGAAGGTCACCACTGTTCATAAGGCCAATATAATGAAACTCTCTGATGGATTATTTTTAGAAACATCAAAAAGAGTTGCAAAAGATTATCCAGATATTGCACACAATAATATGATTATTGATAATACCTGTATGCAACTTGTCTCCAACCCACATCAGTTTGATATTATATTAACAACCAATCTATATGGAGCAATTGTATCAAATGTAGTCTGCGGTTTATTAGGTGGTGCTGGATTATTAGCTGGAAAAAATTATGGTGACCATTATACAGTATTTGAACCAGGTACTCGTAATACTGGTACAGGCATTGCTGGAAAGAATATTGCTAATCCTATTGCAATGTTAAATGCAGCTGTTGATATGTTACGTCATCTGGGACATAAGGATCATGCCACTATAATTCAAAATGCAATCAATAAAACTATTAACCAGGGTGTTCAGACTCGTGATCTTGGTGGACAAGCTACAAGCAGAGAAGTTGTTGATGCCATTAAGAAACACATTAAAAAAGCATCTGATTAAGACTGACAAAATATATTTTGTTGGGTAATATCTGTAGAGATATACATACATACTACTGAATTTTGCTCTTTGGCAAGGATATTCTGTTGTTTGTTGATAAAAAGTATTATTTTATTATTGTGATTGACTGCAGTCATTATACTCTTTAATTTAAAGAAATTCTATAAAATTATGTAAATTGCACAAAACTATGCAAAATAATTTTTAAGCAAAGTAATAAATTTAACTCGTGTAATATATTAATATTTTATGTAATATGACAACATCGTTTAATAAATTATTAAGATTTAAACTTTGTAAAATATACATTGTAAGTATTAGTATTAACATATACAGTTGTTTAAACATTGTAAGTATGATGATAGGACATATTTGAGATGTAAACCATTTTTGTTTAATTTACATCTTATTAAACGGTATTGCCTTGTAATTGAATATACGTTTATACACAATTATTAAATCTAGATTAATGGTGATCCATCAAACTAGTAATTTAATTTACGCTAAAAAAATTTCGTCAGAATTAATCTATTTTTTGTTGATAAATTCTTTAATCATATTGAATACAAAATAAATTAATTTGTTTACATGAATGGTTATGTAGATAATAAACAATAATTAATAATATTGACAATATTGTAACACGAGACATAAAAAGAAGATTAAAGACTTATTCAACAAACAGTCAAAATATATCTTGTTTCAATTTTGTAAAAGTTGTAATGCTAATTCCTCGTCTGCTTGTAAATGTGTGTTGTCTATTTCGAGCAATGTTTTTTGTTTTCCCTTTATTTTATTATAATCCTCCTGTGTCAACAATTTTTTTTTAGGAGGCCTGTAAACAATAAAGGTATGATTACCAAAAATCAAAATAAAGTTAGAAATAAAACAAGTATATTTTTCTAGATACGTTTAATATTAAACAATTATTGCAGCGCATACCTATGTATTTTGTTTTCCTCTTCATTTTCCTCTGATTCGGCAATGTCGTTTTCTTGTTGCTTACGATAGATTTTATCTGGATCTGGTAACCATGATAAATCTGGTTCACTGTACTCACTGTCACTAACATTATTGTCAATATCATTTTCTATATCTTCTTGATTGCTAACTTCATCCTTGTCTATTTTCCTCTTACTAGCTTTTAATTTTCGTTTTTCTTCTTTATGTTTTTCTTTTATTTTCTGTCTAAAGCGTTGTTTATCAAACTTGTCTTCTTCACGTAATATCTGTTTGGCTATTTCTATATTAATACCAGAGTCTACTTCGTTTTCGTACTGTCTAGCAAATTCAGAGATCTTAACTTTAGTAGAATCTAATAGTTCCTGAAAGGCGGAATATTTTGTAATTATACTTCAATGTACATTAATGTATTACTTAAATTTTACACCAAATGATATAATCAAACCTTTCCCTCATCATCAAACGTAGTTTTCTTGTTTGGTACTATTTTCTTCCTAAGCATTCTTTTAGCTACAGCAGCTTTCGTAACCACTTTCTTTTTATTCGACCCTAAATTCTCGTCGTTAGTGGTGGAGATTGGTAATATATCATCAATGTTTATGTTTTTTCTTTTTACAGTTAATATCTCATCATCATCACTATCGTCTTTATAAAAAAAAAAAGATATAATCAAACATAATTCAATAGAGTAATGAATTAATTCTATACTCGTTAACATTAATTATCTTACCAAATGCAAAATCACTTGCTTTTGTCCTTTGATACATAGCCATTTCTTCATTTTCCATAGAGTAATTGTCATCAGATAGATTAGAAGTTTTTACTCGATTTATGTCATTATCTAATTCATTATTTGTAATAATTTGTTGTTTATTTTCATTATTTTTATTAAAGGATTGTTTTTGTTCCATTCTTTGAAGAAACCGAATTCTTGGTGGTATAGCTAAACCTAAAGATCTAATAATGCAACAATTGCAAGATCATGAAGTAATGTTTTCACATACAGTTTTAATTGTACTTATACGCATCTATTTAGTTTACCTTGCATACGAATCGGTATTTAATGCATGAACATTAAAAATTTCTTTATCCTTCATTAGAAAAACTGATTTCACGTACGTTACAAATGCTCTTTGAGCACTTTCTTTTAGCGATACATCTCGTGCTAATAGAGCTTCCATTTTACGTTGTTGAGATTGTAATTTGTTCGGATTAATTCTAGGAAAATACATTTTGTTATCAATTAGTAGATAACTTATATTAAATCATATAAAAATGATTAACTTACTTTATCATGGAGATTGGAATTTTGCGTTCTTTGAGCTTTTCAATCATTTTTTCTTCAGAAGGTAGTAAAACCAATAAAGATTCACCTCCTCTTTGAAATCTAGCAGTCCTACCAGCACGATGTATATACGCATTTACATCTTCAGGACAGTCCATTTGTACGACCCAATTTACAGCAGGAAAATCTAAAATGCATTTTAATTATACGCAATGGTCGCGGTACCAATTTTCTTACCGTTTATTTAAAGAAAGAGTTTTCTTTTCTACCTAGTCCACGAGCAGCAATGTCAGTGGCAAATAAAACTGCAAATTGTTTTTTACAAAAAGTTTCATAAATTTCCATTCTTCTGAGTTGATGTAACGTACCATAAAGAGCTAACAAGCTTAGTCCAGGTTTTAATCGACAAAATACTTCATATACATATTTGACCTAAAACCAAACGATGTTTCCAGTTTTTCTATTTACATATTAAAATCAATTGTATCAATAATTAGACTATACCTGTTTACAACTAGAGAAAAATACAATAGTCTTTTGTTTTAAATGATTTCGTATAAATGACCATATCATTGACATTTTATCTTCCAAAGCGCAAAGAATATAACTTTGTTGGAGACCTTCGGGTGTAGTATGTTTAGCATGTTCATGAACAGACACATACATAGGATCTTTTAAACTTAATCTGGCTAAGTCTCTAACGGATCTAATACAAATTAAGAGATACAATACAAAGACTGTAAAATTTCTATCATTTTTAAAAGTACATACTTTGTTTGAGTCGCAGAAAATAAGAGAGTTTGTCTTTTTGGTGGTAAATTTTCTATAATAGAATTCATAGTGTGTTCAAAACCCATATCCAAACATCGATCAGCTTCGTCCAATACCAATACCTAGATTTTAAAAATAAAGTAACTGTAGAATTATTATTCTTCATTAATAGTGAATATTTCTATCTTTTAATATTCATATACCTGCATATTTACACAATCAAATAATGGATTTTCATCCATATGTTGTAATAAACGACCTGGAGTGCATATTACAATGTTACATCGATCCATACGTTTCTTTTCAAACTTCAAATCTTTTCCACCTATAATAAGACCAGCAGAAATATCATGATGTTGACCAATTTTACGTAATGTTTCGTATATTTGATAAGCAAGCTCTCTGGTTGGTGTGATAATGAGCGCACCAAGCCCATCTAACCTTGTCCACTGTTTACAGTATAAAATTTCCAACACCTTAATAATTAGAAAATTATGTTATAAATTATTCTCTTAAGATGTCTTTAAACAATTTTAATCAAGTGCTCTACCGGAATAAGAAACGCTAAGGTTTTTCCACTGCCAGTTTTAGCTGCTCCTAAAATATCATTTCCACGCAATGCCAGTCCAATACTTTGCCTTTGAATATCTGTCATACTAAAATAATTATTTTCTGCCAAGCCTTTTAAAGTTTTTGGTGACAACGGGAGGTCTGTAAATTTTTCTATTTTTGTTTCATCGATCTGCAAAGATATAAACTTCGTAAAGATAAGTTATACTTACAAATTTGGGAAAAGAGAGTCAGAACTTACATCGTGATACTTCGATAATAACTTGTCGATTGCTTTTATCTCTGGATCATGTTTCTTCTTCGTATCGTAAACTTTGACCACTTTCTTTTTCTTAGACATTGTTTATTATTATCGAACACGTTGTACGAAATGCATGAAAAAGAAGGTTATATTGATAGTCGCTTTATCGTAAAACCATATGTAAACTGATACATAGTAGCCGGTGGTACTATACGGTGGCGACACTATTTAGTTTTTGATACTTGGAGCCAGTTCGAGAGCCAGTTTGAATTGTAGGTAATGAAATGTAAAAGGCTATTTCAATATTTTTATATTACGATTTTAATATTCTACATCGATCGTATATATTTATATATATTTTATTAAACGTTTTGATAAAATACTCGAATTTATCACATTTCTTACAAATATATAACTAATTAAATTAATGAAAATTATGAATACCGGGTGAAAATGATTTAATCGTATCTGAAATGAATTACTACGCGAAGGACCTCAATAATGTAATTGACAGATACCATTTTTTAATTGTTGCGATGAATCAGTACGTAGTTGCAGAAACATTGTAAGTTTTGATAAGTCTCTTTCAGAACACGTTTGATTTCAGAATAAAGAAAGATCGAGATCATAATCATCGAAGCGTGTACAATCAATGGGTCACGAGATGTCAGAGTTTTCATTAGCCAGTATAGAGGGTTCGGTCAGTGACCACTGCGATTGTCGCTAGGGGGTGTACCGGAAGTTATTTGTTAATAGTATACGAAAAGAAAAAAATTATTATCTCATTGGATGCATCGCGTTAAGTATTTTCAAAAACGATATTTGCAGTAACGATTAATTAAAATTTTCGCGGTTAAACATCAAATTAATTCATCAGTGACACGTACAAACGGTTTTCAATATACTCGGATGGAAAAGGAACTTTTCTACTTTTTATAATTTTTTCCTTTCCAATCTATACAAAAAAGGAAACGATCGTAACTGAGAATAATTTTGAAAACATTTTTTTATGAAAATACACGTTTCAAAAGCTGCCGATCGTTTGTTAGCAATTAAAAGCGAGAGATTTTTTATTTGGAATGTGCGCGTATACGTCAGTTAACCAGATTGCATTTAAACGACTCGACGAATTTCAACGAAACAAAACTCGATTTATTTTTGAGTAAAATTACTTCACGTATAACGTTGGTTAGATTTGTAAAATCTTAAAGAAGTGTCTTAAACGAATCTTAAAGAAAGTTAAATTACGTCGAAAAGAAGTTAAACGAAATCTCTTTCTTCGTCTCCTCTACCGAAATAAAATTCAATGAAATCTTATTTGTTGCATACTCGAACCACGATTTTTTCATCGAAAAAGTATTGCGATGCATTCGTCCCAGTTAATTTCTTACCAATCGTAACCGTACGTATATTACCATATGGATAATAAAACCGTTATCTCACGTTCGGAGAAGAAAAGTGCTCCACAAGGCACAACGGCTCGGGAAGTAACTAATTAAAACCTTCATAGCTAAACGATGATCGCATTCGCTCGCGGAACAATTAAAAATAACAAGCCCGAACCTACCGGGCTGATTTTCATTTCTTCCACGTATTGTTCATTCTGCTATGTCTATAAAAAGAAAAGAAAAACTTTTCGATAGGAATCTCGCGAAACGATTTCTCCGATTTGAAAGACTACTCTCGGTTACTACTATACCTCGTTACTATTATACTCGTTACTACTACTTCCGCTACTCTTGTGGAAAACTACGAACATCCCGACAAACGGAAGGGTATGAAAGAAACGTTGGTAAACGAACTTACGAGGTTCTCGTATCTGCCAAAAAACTGTATCCGTCTCGATGACGAAAAGACGATCGCCCAGCCTCTCTCCTCTATCCGTGTCCTGTGCCGCCACGTGTTATCCGAATCAGTGTCAATAGGAGGGAGGCGGAATTGTCATTAATGTAGACACATGTGTGGAACGTGTGCAAGACGACGGTGGATCGGCGTTTACAAGAAAGAACGGCGGGGAGGCAATAGCGTTAGAAAGGAGGGACCGAAGGGGAAGAAGAAGAAACGCGTGGGGAGGGTGGTGGTTGCATCGAGATCGCTATTGCATTCAGATAAGTTTCGCAGCGTTACGAGAGTCCTCGCGATCACACGACCACGATCCACGCGTATAGGGATCCACGCGAGTTCGCACAAGATCATTGGTGTCCTTTACGCGGTGAAAATTAAATTCGGGGTTAATTCGCTGTGAAAAGCATGCTTTGACGAGGAAAAAGGGGGTAGGCATGTGGCGGGACCACGTGGAGCAACGATGGAGAACACCGCGACTACCTCGCGCCATCGGCTACGTTTCTTCGGTGTTTTGCTTCCTCTTGGGATTGGGGTTGCATTCGGTGCTAGCCGATATCGCGTTGCAAGACATGGGCAAGTATTCGAGTAACTGAATCATTTCGAACGTTATCAAATTGAATACCGTAATTAGACACTCGTTTTCTACCAACAATGATACCCGACGACGACGAAAGATCGAAAGTCTCGGTTTCGAGTCGTTGATCGTTGCACCATAGTTTGTATAGGTGACGTGCACGCGTGGAAAAAGTTGAATCGGCCACGTAATAAAAGGTCCGTTTACCAGTGGATGTCATTTTAAGTGATCTCTATTGCGTTAATTGAGGCGCTGCCCGTAGCATGCAAAACTGCGCGTTCCACTCTGGAAAAGAGGACTTCTTAATGGGAACTGGTTTAAGCGTTCGTCGTAACGCGACGAGTTACGTCTATCGGGTTCAGGGGTTATTAGGTTTCCAGTTGTTTCGACGTGCTGTCGCCGATCGTGTTCGTTTCGTCGCGTCGCTACTCGTACGTTTACTCATTGTCGGGACCACGATACGTCGCGACGATGGACACCGTGAATTTCCCCCCCTTTTTTTTTTTAAACATTTCAGGGAAAGACGTCGCGGACTTCGTGGCCGGTACCGGAATGAGAGAGGAGCCTCTGGGAGTGACGGCGATCCAAGGACGTTGTCGCAGGAACGACACCACCGCTTACGAGATTACGGAAAACGCTATACTGACCATCAACACGAACACTCTGTTCCCAGCTGGCATAGCGCGTGATTTTTCCATTTTGGTCACCGCCAGGCCGAAACTCGGTCGGTAACCGCATGCGATCGATTCAATTCGTTTCAATTCAGCTCGATCGCGTAACATTCGCTTCCTGTTCCTCGTTTCCCAAACGTTACCGTTTCCAGGATCGTGTCCTCTTAGCTGTACGTTCGTCCCGACACGATTCGATCGAATAATGCGATACAGTAGGACTCCATTTACGTGAACCCAATTCGTACAACTAGGCGAGTTCGTGTAACAGGAGGAGAATAATTGTAACTTTTCGTTCGAATAACCGAATTTCTCGTTCGGACAAGTCGATAATCTCGTGCATTAATCTCGTTAATAGGAGTTCACCGATTATACACACTAATTGTAACTTTTTTTTCGAGTAATCGAATTTCGCTTTCGGATAAGTTGGGATGCGCTGGGATTCGTGCATTAATTTCGTTTCGCGTGCATTAATATTCTAGTAGTATTTCAATTTTTGTAACAACTGTTTCCATTCGTTGCCACTTCAGTCTCGTACTTTGTTATCTTTGACTAGCTCGCTCGACGTTAGATATCGTTTATTTTCCAACATTGAACACTCCAGATAGAGAAACAACAACCGCCTTTTTGGCAATTTCAATTTTTTCCAAAATACGAGTCAAGTTCTTAAAATACAACGAAATATAACTATTAGAGAATACAGTCGAAAGCCTGCTACGATCCATAAATATGTTTGCTTTAATTTTTGTCCGTAGCAGATGTTCGTGCAACTGAATTAACGCTGGGTAGTAATTCAAATAATAGAAATCCGATAGAAATTCGCTAATAATTCCCTAAATTGAGCATCGACGAAACATTCGTTCCAATAAATAGAGTTCTACTGTAGTTGTATAAGAACGGGTGTCCAGAAGAAGACCGCGTACATTACAAATTTTTCGAAACGAGTTTTCCCCTGGAACGCGATTTTCACACCAAATTTTGCGTTCGCGATTGTGTTCTCGTGATTCGGATTATTGTTTACTTTTCAAAACGGAAAAAGGACGCGTTGCAAATTTTTCGAAACGAGTTTTTCCCTGTAACGCAACGATTTTCACACCCAATTTTGCGTTCGCGATTGCTTTCTCGTGATTCGGATTATTATTTACTTTTCTATTACTACTATTATTATTATTATTTACCAGTTGGTTCTTTGATCGAGTAACGAATCGTTTGGAAATTTTCCAACGCATTTCACTAAACGTACGTCCCTCTTCTGGACGTCCGTTCGTATTTTTTCGAACGACGTGCCTTTGGTCGAACGATCGATTTCACAATGAAAAAAAAAAAATTAGGGTATCCGACTGCCACGCTGTTTGCCATCTACAGTGACAGTGGCGAGGAGCAGTTGGTGCTATCATTGGGCACTGACGTCACCCTCTACTACAGCACAACCCCGGATGACGGGGATAAACCGATTTCGTTCGGTGTTGATATTTCCGATGGAAAGTGGCATCGTTTAGGATTCAGCATCAAAGGCGACGCAGTTACGCTTATCGTCGACTGTGTCTCGCAAATTACGAAAGAGTTACGCAGAAACCTCTTGGAAACGGTCAGCGACAGTGGCATCGTAATCATCGGCCAGCAGCTCGTCGATGGCAATGTTTATTTGGTCGGTAGAACAATTTTCGAGTAAATAAAGTAATACAGTATTTTCTCGATAAATGCGAAAGGGACCAAAATTCACATTTATGATGAACCGTTCGTGAAACGATACACCTCTGTCTGTATTTCGTCGGCAGCGACGGCCATAGAAAACAACAGGATAGGAAAGAGAACTTGCCAAAGTTTAAAGCCAAATTGTGGCTTCGTTTTGTAATAATAACACTTTATTATTTTATATTAATAATATTTTCATTAACAAACAACCAATAATAAGAAAAATATTGTAATCAACTGGTGAACATCGTGAAATGTTACGTTAATCGTTTGACATTTACCGTAGTTTTTCACATTTATCGTGGACATTGGTTTCACATTTATCGCGGACACCGGTCTCACATTTATCGTGGAGACCGGTTTCATATTTATCGTGGACATCGGTTTCACGTTTATCACGATAATACTGTATTCCGATTCTTCGTGTTTTACCGAAATTCGTTACAGGGCGGTTTGGAGATGTTGAAGATCGCTCCGATTCCAGACGCAGCTTACGAAATTTGCACAGTCTTTGCGCCTGATTGTAGAAATCAAACAAGATACCCGTTCGGACAAACTGGTTACTCGAATGTACGAAATATCGGTCCTCTAGTACGCACCACGTTGCCCAGTTATTACGAGGATTCGGCGAGAGTCAATCAAACACGGAATTATCACGAAACGTATCGCAGCAATTTCCCCAGAGGCTATGGTAGACCACCTTTTGGAGTGTCTAATTTAAACGCATCCGTTAACAATCAACGTCAATTTTTTGAGAGTCAAACGGAAGAAGACTACGAGGAAGGAAATGGAGGAGGGAACGAGGATTCGTCGGTCGAAGACAATGACGAATACAACTTACCTCGCAAACCCACTCTCACGACGTACGCATCCAGACCAACCGTGGAAACGCTTTTTCAAAATGTCGTGAGTCGTTCATTTCTATGGTAAAAATATTTCAGACGAATGTTTCGAGAATTCTGAAAAATACGCTCGCAAATTTAGTCGTATATATTTCTTTATGTTCTACCAAAATTGATTTTTTGAAAATATTTTTTCAAAGTATCCACGTCTTCAAAAATATCCGTACAACAGGATTTTCTCGAGTCCACACAATTAACGAAGTTACAGACGTTTAAATTTTAAACGCGTTTTGCTCGAATAGTCTTTTAAACTATTTGATAATACATCTAAAGTTCTAGTGAACCGATTTTTTTTCAAATTTTAACAGAAATTTCAACAGATGTCTCTTTATCGTAGGAACTACAAATCTAAAAATTCAATGCTTCTTTTTCTATTTTTTTTATTCTTCGAGAATTTTTTCCTGTAAACTGGTCAGCCATTCGGACCAGTTTTTCAAGACACGCTTCACTTAAGATTATACAACACCTGTAATTTTAATTATTTTCATTTACAAAAAAATCGTAAGTTTAGCGTAAATGTGGATAGATACGCGTGCGAAAACTTTGTATCGAAAATTCTTATGTTTCCTTTGGAAAAGAAATTAGGAAGAATTAAATGTTTTCGGCTAGATTACCAGAAGTCTCCTCTCCTTTAAGCGAAGATAGAGTAAAATCTTGGAGCAAAGGGTTCCGGTTGTTGTAAATTGTACCTGAAAATAAACGTTTACAGATTGCCAATGGCATCGATGCAACTATGAAAGGTGAGTATCAGACAACGACACCAGAGACGCCTGACACTACTGGGAATTCGATTGGAGGATTTCAAGGGACGTTAAAATATCCAGAGTCTGTCGAAGGATCCTATTACAATCCCAGTTACTATAACGCTCGGGGACCATCGGGTCCACGTGGATTTCCAGGACCACCGGGTCTGCCTGGTTCACCTGGTAAAAAAGGAGAACCAGGAAGGGATGGGCTGTCGGGTTTGCAAGGCGCGCCTGGTCCACCGGGTAACATTTTCATCATACCATCTTTGAACCAACAAAACAACGAGAAAGGACCAGACACTCAGGCGGAAGCGTTGCGGCAAATGCTTTCACAACACATGATGGCCATGAGAGGTGTGGAAGGGCCGATGGGTATGACGGGTATCCCGGGTCCCGAAGGACCACCTGGATCTCAAGGACAAAAAGGAGAACCTGGTGATGTCGGAGAACCTGGACCACGTGGCGAAAGGGGTAAATATTACGAAATTCTTTACAACCATTCAATTAATATAGAATCCAAAACCATCGAGGAGCTTTATTAAATTTTTTGTCGTGTATTCGACCCATCCTGTTTACGAGAATTGATATTTATCGTTTAGAAAGGATCACGTGACACTCGAAGCAATTTTAATGTCTGCAGACAACAATTTTTTTCCGAACGATCTATAAATAGAACACCGGTGTGTATTGGGTTAGAGACAATTACTGGCTCTGTAGAGACAATTACTTTAGATTATAAACACGAAATAAAGGTAAATCGAATTTCTATAGGAATTGCTGGAACGACTGGTAGGGAAGGCAGACGAGGTCGACCTGGAAGAGACGGTGACAGAGGTATAAGTGGACCGCCTGGTATGAAAGGTGAACAGGGTGCACCTGGACTGCCTGGGCTACCAGGCGATAAAGGTGAACGGGGAGCGACAGGGATCACCGGAGAACCAGGTTTACCGGGTCACGAAGGAATGCAAGGCGATGATGGATCTCCGGGTTTACCAGGTTTACCTGGTGAAATGGTAAGAAAAATGCCACAGTGGTCATTATGTAACGATAAAACGTGTTTAAGTAGTAATAAAATCTCATATACTTCGAGATCATTTTAGGGACCCAGAGGATTCATAGGCCCACGAGGTTTTCCTGGATTACCAGGTAACCCTGGTATTCCAGGAAGCGAAGGTCCACAGGGATCAAAGGGAAATACCGGTCCGCAAGGACCTCCAGGTTCGTCGGGTCCGCCAGGTCCAGTAGGAGCAGTCGGACCACCTGGACCTCAAGGTCTTTTAGGACCAACTGGTTTAGTTGTAAGTTTTATTCGATTAATAATTGAAAAATAATCTTTAATAATCCTACGGATTCGTATAGAGAAAGTATACCTTTTTAAATGTTTCATAATTTTTACAGGGACCACAAGGAAAACCCGGAATTCCTGGCCTTCCAGGAGCAGACGGATCACCTGGTCACCCAGGAAATCCAGGAGTTTCTGGAATGAAAGGCGAACAAGGATCACAGGGACCGCAAGGTCCAATAGGGTTTCCAGGTGTTCGCGGAGTGAAAGGCGACGAAGGCAAACGTGGGGTACCCGGTGAACGCGGTGAGAAGGGAGAGAGAGGATTGGAAGGAGAGAAAGGTGATGCAGGCGGGAAAGGAGAATTGGGAACGACGGGTCCGCAAGGAATTCCTGGCTTGGAAGGTTTCGAAGGTCCCAAGGGTTTCGAGGGTCCACGAGGTGAAACTGGACCAACTGGTTCACCCGGTGAGAAGGGAAAAATTGGTTCTCCGGGTTTTGTTGGATATCCTGGGAATATTGGTGAGAAAGGTGATAAAGGACAGTCGGGCAGGCAAGGCTTTAGTGGGGATAAAGGAGAAAGAGTAAGAGAATCAAAATTTGTACGAAACATGATTGATGCACGAAGATTGAACATTAAGTTTAACGAAGTAAAATGTATTATTTTATTTTAGGGAAATAATGGCGCCCAAGGAGAACGCGGTGAACCAGGACCCAGAGTAAGTGAAGAAAACCCCACCATCGATGGGACTGATGGAAAAGTTAAATCAAATTATTCCATTAATGTTTTTTATAAAGGGTTTTCGAGGTGCTCGTGGAAGACGAGGAGCCGAAGGATTACCAGGACCAAAGGGTGATACGGGACAGCCAGGTCCTCCAGGATTGCAAGGAGAATCTGGACCACCTGGCGTTGAAGGTCCTCGTGGTTTTGTCGGACCCTCGGGGCAAGCTGGTCTCGATGGGAAAGACGGTATTTCTGGTCCACCCGGAGAACGTGGACCTGTGGGAGATTCAGGACCTTTGGGACCACCGGGCACACCTGGTGTAATAGGACCGCAAGGTCCCGCTGGGGAACCCGGTCAACCCGGAGAACCAGGAAGTCCAGGAATTCCTGGAATTCCGGGAGAAACAGGTCCACCTGGCGAACAAGGAAAAGAAGGACCACCCGGAGTATCTGGTTTACCAGGAAAAGAAGGTCCACCTGGTCCTAGTGGTTTACCAGGATTCCCCGGCGACCGAGGACTGAACGGTCCACCGGTTTGTTTCATTTTTAATAATCTTAGTTGCTACTTACAATGTCAGGTTTTTTATAAATCCAAGTATGTTGTATTTGCTTTATCAATGAAGGGAATGCCGGGTACCAAAGGGGAAATAGGTTTAACAGGAGCTCAGGGTCCATCGGGTGATAAAGGTGCTCAAGGAGAACCCGGGAAGGATGGCGGAGTTGGACCTCAAGGCACTCAAGGACCGAAAGGACCGCAGGGACCAATTGGTTTGAAAGGCAACACGGTAATAATACGTAAATAAGTTAATAAGAAATGAAAGAATCGTGTTACATGGTACATTTTGATTTATTAGGGCGAAGCTGGATCGGCAGGACCTATTGGACGAGACGGTTTACCAGGACAACGTGGATTACCAGGGCCTCCAGGTCCTGTTGGAGTTCCAGGAGAAGATGGAGATAAAGGAGACGTTGGATCACCTGGTGAGAAGGGATTCAAGGGATCTCAAGGAGAAATGGTGCGTATAATTCAATTTAAAGTTGGTGAAATATAAATTTCATTATGTCCATACCTACACGTTATTGTTATGTTTAAAAGGGTCCTCCGGGACCACCTGGTGTGCAAGGTCTTCGTGGTGAACCTGGTGCTGTTGGTCTGCCCGGTGAAAAGGGACCACCGGGAGAAATTGGAAGACAAGGTTCGAAAGGTGAAGATGGTCCTGTTGGCGCACCAGGTTCATCTGGGCCTGTGGGTCCACAAGGATTACCTGGTCCACCTGGATTAAAGGGAGAAGTCGGTGATGCCGGTACAATTGGTCCTGTAGGGCCAGCTGGAAGTCCAGGTGAACACGGTCCAAGAGGACCTAAAGGTTCTGAAGGTTCACAAGGTCCTCCAGGATTGGAGGGTCGTCAGGGAAGTAAAGGAGACAGTGGAGCGCCAGGACTTTCTGGTACAAACGGTCCTGAGGGAAAGCCGGTAAAAAGCTTTATTTTACATGAATTAATCGTTCTTCAGATTAGCACTACCAAAGGAATCAATTTGACTTGTTCCAAATTTCTTTTTTGAATTACTTAATTATTAACGGTGTCTTTGCCTACAATATTCTTGAGCAATTATAAAAATAGACAACTAATGGTACTTTTAAATTAATTTACCCTTTCTCCATTTAACTTTGAAGATTTGTATATGGTCTGATACAGATAGTAATACGTTCATCATTGATAATTCTAGTGTTAAAAATATGAAAGTGGCAAAATTATTACGTGCTATTGTTTAATATGTGTTATAGGGTGAAAGAGGCCCTTCGGGTCCAAAAGGTGAAGAAGGTAAAAGTGGGCCACCAGGACCATCTGGTAGTCGTGGAATAAATGGTCCTGAAGGACCAAAAGGTCATGTAGGACCTCCTGGTTTCCCTGGTCCTCCTGGGGAGCCAGGTTTAGTCGGTCCAAAAGGAGAACCTGGCAAAGATGGCGAGGACGGTAAATATGGAGATCCTGGACCACCAGGAGACATTGGTCCGCCAGGAAAAGAGGGATTGCCCGGTCCATCTGGGAAACCGGTACAAAATAATATAACATTAATATCAGCCTTTATAAAAAATTTAAATTCCAATATCGTAAATATAAGTAATTGATTCGTCGTTCAGGGGCCAGAAGGTCTAGCAGGTTTGCAAGGGGGTCCAGGAATGCCGGGAGAGAAAGGAGACATGGGTCCACCTGGAGCACAAGGACTTCAAGGTCGCACAGGACCTCAAGGTGTACCAGGACCGCAAGGTTTACCGGGTCTTAGAGGTCTTCCGGGACTTGCAGGAGAAAATGGCCCTCCTGGTATGTCGGGGGCAATTGGCAATCCTGGAAAAGTTGGACCTGTCGGACCCAAGGGTCCAAAAGGTGACAGAGGTAAAAGAGGACTCAAAGGACATCGCGGTGAACTAGGCTACGTAGGAATTAAAGGCGAACAAGGCGAAAAGGGAGAGCAAGGAAAACGGGGTGAACCTGGTCCCGAGGGATCCAAAGGTGACCAAGGACCGCCAGGATCAATTGGATTCAAAGGGAACGACGGACCTCCGGGACTTCCTGGAATGGAAGGACCATTGGGACCTAAGGGCAACGCTGGAAACGATGGACCAAAAGGCGAAATGGGTCCTCCGGGTCCTCCGGGACCTCCTGGTCCACCCGCTGAACAACCAATGATCCCTCCGGAATTATTGTTCACGAGAGAACAGCTGCTGAGAAAGAGACGCGATGTTTCGAAAGACATGTAAGAAAATTTTTATCGACGCGGAAAGTGTGAATCCACTTTCAAAGATATTATTGTAATGTGTGTGACCATTACAGAGACGAGAAAAACGAAACAGATATAAATTCGGAAACCTTACACCAAGGCGACTACATCGAGGAGGAATTAGGGCCCAAGTTCTTGGACATGTATAGCTCTATATACGCTATGAGACAAGAACTGGATCGAATACGCAAACCGATTGGAAGCAGAGAAAATCCTGTAAGAAGTTGCAAGGACCTATTTTACGGGCATCCACATTTTAACGACGGTCAGTGTTTTATTCGTGGCAACTGAAGATTTGTAATTCTATCGGTGTTACAAAAAATTTGATAATATTCTGCGAAAAACAGGCTGGTTCTGGATCGATCCGAACTTAGGAATGGCTGACGATGCTGTGTACGTTTACTGCAATATGACGAGCATGGGCGAAACTTGTGTGTATCCCGACATTCATGTGAGCGAAATGCCGAATATACCGTGGAGAAAGGAAGATAACAATACTGACTGGTATTCGAACCTACGCGGAGGATTCAAAGTGAGTTTGGGTATATATTGGTGGTACAGGCAACTGTTTCAGGTCATAACTCCGTTATTAATGCATTTATGAAAAAGTGTCAAAGGAGAAAGGTAAATGGCTCGAAAAGCACTACATCTGTCGAATCTTAGATTTCTTTCAAATTCAAGAGTGCATGTGAAATTACGAATTGCGTCCTTCCTTTAAATGAAAATGCATATTTTTTGTTGGACAAATCCATTCCCCTGTTCATTCTTAAATAAGGATTTTCAAAAATTATTAAGATATCGAAGCCAAACAAATTATTAGTTTTCGAGACATTTTCAAAAAATGTCTTTATTGAGGAACGATGTTTACGTTTGCAACATAGTCATGAAGCGTTTCAGCATCTTCTTTAATAAAGATATTTTTTGAAAGTATTTTGGATGGAGTATTTTTTGAAAGTAGGAATGGATCTGTGCAACAAAAAATATGCATTTCCATTTAAAGAAGAGATGCCGTTCTTAATTGTACATGCTTTGATATTTTTTCGTAAATGCATTAATAACGGAGTTATGACCTGAAACAGTTGCGTGGATCAACCAGTATATGCAACGCGTTTAATTCGAATTAATTTGAAAAAATTCTCACTAACTATTTATATTATAGATTACCTATGAGACTATTGGCGTGGTGCAATTAAATTTTCTGCGTCTGTTAAGTCAAGAAGGTTATCAGAATTTTACTTACACCTGTATCAACAGCGCTGCCTGGTACAATACTCCGAATCATAATTATAATTCTTCGTTGCGACTGCTCGGTGCGAACGAAGACGAATTTTCATATACCGGTGTTAAGCCACAAATCTTAGTGGATGGTTGCAAGACGCATAAGAATAAAGGGAAAACTGTGTTCTTAGTTCAAACAACGAAATTAGAGCAATTGCCGCTGGTGGATTTCTATCCAGTTGATTATGGTTTACCACATCAGGCGTTCGGTTTCACGTTTGGGCCAGTTTGCTTCAAGTAAATCGAATTATCGAATTTCCATTGGCAAGACTGAATTTCAATTGTATATTATTGTCTTCCATTAATTTTTCTCTGTCGCAATGATATCGAGATAAATAAAACTTAAATTAAGAATTAATGAAATTCATCGTTATGTACACGGCGTTTTACCAAATGTAAAACGCACAATAGTTAGAATATTGAAGCTTTTTATGTACTTACAACAAGTACGGATACTTCCTCCGGTTTATGTATTCGATGAAATGAAAAAGTGCTATACAAAACTTAAGTAGAACTTAAGACGTGCAATATAAGGCGGACGCTGTTATTTATATAGAATCCACTGTTAATATTGAAATCGGTTTCAATGCCATCATTGTGTGATGAGTATTGATATTCTGTACAGGCCGACTCTTTCATATGTTTATAAATAAATTGCAATAACATAGTTGATTTCTATTAATGCATTACCATAATGTATAATATTTAAACTAATTATATATACATGAAGTTACACATCTTTTTTTATACACGTAAGTATCTATAGTTCTTTAAAATGTGTTGCATGGAGTACTTTTAATAGCTTCATTATCTAAAATTGCACGATATCTGTTTTAAATCGATAATATTATAGCGTGTAACTTTTCAAATTTATTTGGTTTTTTAAATTGAAATTAAAGTTATTTGCAAAATTCTTATTAGAATTAATCGAATAATATATATATTATATAAAAAACCCTTCATCCAACAGGTTCCGTGGTGTAGCGGTTATCACGTCTGCTTTACACGCAGAAGGTCGCCAGTTCGATCCCGGCCGGAACCACGCTTCTTTTTTAATATTTATTTTCATTCTAATTTTAATATCTGTACTGAATTAATATTAATTTCACAATACATTTTTTTATTCGTTAAATATTCTTGCAGAATTGTCTAGAAAAACCAAAAAGTTTATATAACTGATGTTTTCTTTAACTCGAACATTTACCATAATATTACTCGCGTTCAAGTACACTCGGTCGCAACGGTCAAAAGGTGACACAATTATGTATTTTAATATATAATTACTGGTCCTCTGATAATTCATGACCGTGTTTAGTATATCGAGATGTTGAGATGTTGATTATGAAACCTCTACTCTAGAAACTACTTATTTTGTAGAAAAGTTAAAATAAATCGAGGTATATATTTCAGAATCTTCAACTCTACGAAGAAATAAAACATAAAAGAATCTAATACGCTTAATAATTTCGGAGATGAAAATTCATTAACAGAGCTTAGTTCTGTGAAAATGGGCAAAAATCACAAACTTCCATTTTTTAAACATATTTTAAATGATCAAATAACGAATTATACTCTTAATTTTGCATGGATTACAACATATTTTAACCACAATGAAATTTCTATTTTCGACTACAAAAAGTAATCGATTTGACACGAAATGACTGTAATATTCTTATTTTCGCATTACTTTCCCAATGCGTTCATCCATTTGTAAAACGATACATTAATGAATCGCAGTATTTAAATATAATTTAAATATAGGTGAAACGGTACGTGTAATTCAGTATGTATACGTCACGTTAAATACACGTTAAACTAGGGATCTCTACTAGAGATTCTCTAGTATAATTGTTTGTTTAATAAGTTTTATCGAACGACAAAATTTATTGAACAATCTAGTAGCTATGTTTTCAAATAAGTCGTGAATGTGTAATAACAAATTTCATGAAATTTCGTCTCTATTAAAGTAATCCGATTCTAAGACGACAGAAGTTTCTAAATTTCTATCTCTCTAAAAAATCCACACATTCGAGCAGTAATGTACATAACTAGTCGATCGTTATATCATAGAATCGTAGTTTTCTGCGCATCTGAAACTACGTTAAAAATAACATTCTCCTACGTCCTCGTATTTTATCCACTCGTTTTCTCGGAACAGAGTGAGTTAACTTGTCAGTCGGTACTTACCAGTAGCTGAACTCCGCGGAGTTGTTGGACAGTTAGGCGAGCCACATCGATTCGCATCTTGGAAGGGCTGAAAGCGAGAAGCGATTGAGGAGCGGGAGGGATCGACGGAATTCGCGAGAATGGCGTTATATGCGTGGGCGAATCGTGAGAAGGGACAGGTGGCATCTTGTCGTGGTGGTCGATGGTTCACACTTCCAGCTCGTTCTCCTCTGGTGGCAAGAAAACCAAAGTGACGGTACAGGGCCGCTTTTATCGTCGACCCTCTTCGCCGCAGCTGAGTCTGCAACACGAAGCGAAATACATCGGGGGTAACTTTTTTCGAATTATATCTGGATCATCCGCGAAATAATTTATTATCACCGTCTGGAATACTATTAACATTAGAACTACCGATAGATTCCAGTGTGTTAAAGTGTACCTCATATGTATTTCAGGAAACTAGACATTGAGAAAAAAGAAGAACTTATGAAATTGATTGTTATATTCATAGAATAGATAAAGTCGTCAAGTCTTGAAAATATGTTATGGAATTTAAAATCAATTTCTTTGTGAAAGCAGTTGAAAAATTTAGTGTTAAATATTAACGTGTCGATGAAAAAGTTACGTATCGAGTAAAACGAAGCATTTCCAAGACTTTTTGAAAAATTAAAGGTTCGTTCTTTTCGACAAGAGCAAATTGTTACTTATTATTACTTAGAAAATCATGTATTGTTTTCTCAACGTTTCGATCGATGTGTTCTATCCCTTTTGGAGGCTTTTTTACGTAACTTACCTATTTCTCAAAAGTAAAAAATTGGAAGATAACTTGGAAGAATTACATATGGTTAACAAATATAATGAAAACAGAAAAAGAAAATATACAAGTATATATTATAAGAAATTGTCATTTGTTACAGCTCGTATTTAAATCTTAGAAAGGAGAAGGAAGTATTCGAGTACATCTTACGAATTGTTAATCAAAGCGAAATCGTAGATTATGATTATTAATGTCGTTAATTGATACAGATAAAGAGCGTCAAATTGGAAACGAAATGACTTGTAACGAGATAATAAATTTTCTTTTCCAAGAAATTGTACGTGTTAAAAAATAAAACTTTGCGAGATGCACGACGATTTACTCACATACGAGTAAACTTTAAACAAGACAAGAAACGACGACGACTTTACAGTTGATAAACGTAACACGGAAGCTCTATTTTTGTCTACAGGTTTGTGCGAGATTATCTCACAAGTAAAACTTTTAGTTTATTCCTAACACCGGTTAGTTAAGGTATAAATAAGGATACACCATTCGGTATTTGTAAAGAAAATAAAAATACACGGGCACATTTCAAGAGACCCATTTCGTGTGATAACGTGTATACGAAACGTCGAGAGCGAACACAAGCCGAGTTCTTTTGAAACGTAGCCGTCCCTGTCCCCGAGCACTCGCCTAAGAAGTAGTGTGGGGGATAAAAGGTTTCCTTGTTTAACAAAATATCGTCTCCGAGCCATTAGCCCGACCGTTACCACTTCAACGCGATTTTCTGCTCCTGCCACGTCGAGGAGGTGCTTCAGAATCTGCGGATCCTTCGACCTATCAAGTGCAGACTGCTTGCTCTTCCCCGACGGAATCGCTACGGTGCAGTTGAAATTAATTTTTCTGATTTGCCATTTCATTTGATTTTTTTTAATAATCTAATCTTCTCCTCGTTGAATGTTACGAACTGCAATGAATTTTCTGTGTCTCAACGAATATGTTCGTAATTTAATTTTTCATTTAAATATATAATACAATGTTACAAAGCTGATTTCCATTAGGAGTGAAAACTTATTTGAGCAAGGAATCGTACAAAAAATAACGATCTTTATCTTTGTTAAATAACCGGTAACATTTTTATATTTTTTTTCATTCGTTATTTAAAATTTGAATGGAAATACACAAATTTTTTCCGTCCTTGAAACAATATTTGTGCGGTAATATTATCGGTGTAGGTAAAGCATAACACCATCAAGGATCAGTGGACGTGTAACGCGTAGGAAGTAGATGACGATCATTGATTTTCAGGCAATAATAAATAAAATATTCATCGACGGTGCTCGTTCTTTACGTCTGTCTCTCGTAATTGTAATTTAGCGGTCCGCACCGTGTGAAATGCACAGGTGCCGCTCACTAACATTTCATCGCTGTCGTCTTTCTGAGAAGTACATGAATCAGATGGCTACTTTAAAAGAAATTTTTTTTAGACTTAGTGGCTCTTGTTAGAGTCAATGTCGAAGCTAATTAAAATCTATCGCAGCGAGTCGTTGCTATCGATCGGTTGTTAAAAAAAAGGAATAAAGAAAGAATCTAAGTAAAGATCACTATATCATATTCGTGTACGTAAGTGGTGACCTTTCAAAGTAAAAGAATTTATTTTTGAACGTTAAAAATTTTGCAATTTTCCCCGAGTCTTGAGAAAAAGTATATACTTATATACACTTACTTTGTATATATTTGCAAAAATATTAAAGTCAAGTGTTACAATTGCGTCTGTGTGGTGTTTATATTTTTCCGTTCTTAACATAGTTTCTTTATCGCAGATTTATTAATAAAAAATTGTTAGATCGCTAAAATGACAAAGTTCCATTCGATATAATCGTACAAACGCTTTTTACTTCATTTGGTACGTGTTACGCGCAATGAAAAATGATCAACGTAAGTGCATCTAATTTTGATACCAAAATAGTCATCGACACTTTTAAATATTTTCAAATAATCTACAAAATATGAAAACCGACTATAGCAAAACGATATGAAAGCGCAAGTTACACTCGTTAGCATCTCCATTTTAATTTATGCAACTTTACTGTTCGTCCACCAAATTTTTACATTTTCCGCCACAATTATTTCATTTCATCTTTCCATCGAGTCCAACGCTATTAGACGAAAAATTCGTTTCATCTACTTGATCATAATAGAATCGTGTAAATCAAATAAATATGCACATTTCGTTTAAAACGAACCATAGACTACTAAATATTCGTAACGCATTCGTTCCGTTTGCGATGCATTCGCGAGACCTATAATTGAAAAATTCCAATGTACAAAGAAAAATACACAGATCGCTCCTACGAAACTTACTTTCAGAAAGTAGGCAGACCTCCTCGTCGGACATCGAAGCGTGTTACAATTTTCTGGACTCGGTGCAAAGTTAAAAAAAAAAATAAGCAAATTTGTTGCTCGCGTTCCCGAGTACTCTCGGATCTCCGCGATCGCATCCCCGTGCCCGATGCACCTGATCCGCGACAGAAAATCCTCAAACGTGTTACAAGGAAGAGGGTGGGAGGGGTACAAACGACAAGACGTCGATGTGGATGGTGGTTCCTTCCTCGCGGGGGCACACGGATCCCGGATCCTTCGCGTCGAACATTCTCCCCGGTTATTAGGGGAAACGCGCGAGGAGTTGACTTTCGCGCTTCCGGCGGTGGAGCTTTCCACGAGGGTGGTTGCGTTCGCTCGACCCCGACGCTGTGGCCGCACAACCACCTCCGAGTCGCGAGGTTCGTCGCATCGCCCCGCCTATCGGCCAATCGTCTGTGGTCCTCGGTTACCCCCTCTTGGTGCGCGCACGATCGCCCCGTTGGGGCGTGTTACCCGGCGGAGGCGATCAACGGCGACCTACCTTGGCCACCCCCGGGAGCGGCGAGTAGAGACCAAAAATTACGAGCCATAGATCACGCGTACACGGTGTGCACCCATCGACGTGGCAGTCCTCGAGATAAAGGACCTCCGGTTCGATTTAACGCCGCGCTCGGTTCGGTCGCTCTCCGGTCACGTCGGTCCGCGATCCTCGGTGCCCCTCGACGCCCTTCTCTTGCGACGCGGGCGCTGCCTAACACGGAGGGAACACGTCGATCGAAACGCGAGCACGAAAAGGTTCGAATTGTTTTTTCCCGACGTTTTTGGAACGTGGAATGGAATCCGTATACGAGCAGTTTCGAATTGTTTTTTCACAACGTTCGGGAACCTCGATCGAAACGCGCGAACAGGAAGAGGTTCGAATGGTTATTTTCGCGACGTTTGGGAACGTTGATCAAAACTCAAATACGAAAAGGTGCGATTTTTTTTTCTAAGAGAAAAAGAATTCGAATTGAAGAATTGTTTTTCCACGACGTTTTGGGAACTTGGCTGCTCATTGTAGACGATGTTCGGATTTTTCAGGGGGGATCGAGTTTCGTCGAGTTTCGCGGGAAATTCGTTTTTGAAATTGTTTCTTCATTTTTAGCTGTTCTCGGTTCGTGTTGCACGGTGATTCGACACACTCGCGATGCATTTAAAGGGAAAATTAATCAGGATTTGGGGAATAGTGTCAACGCGAGTAAACAGTGTCTGGGTGACTTAAACGAGTACATCATTTTTATAGGAGCGACTTTCTTAATAATTATTTCTAACGGTGGTTTCTCGAGCCTGTTGCATATTTTTCTACGGTTCGGACGATAATATAAGACCGATTCAGAATGATTTTTGGTTCGATAAACGAATCTAGTAGCTTCGAGCATAAGATCGAGTCGAAAGGACCTATAATCATTGTTGTATATGATATCGTGATACTTTTACGCATGGAATAATAACAGAGGCAATTTGTAAAACGAATTGAGCGATGTTCTATCGAATACAGTACAATTTGGTACAACGAGTAGAAATTAAATTGCAGCAAAAATTTCTCGCGTGATTATTTTTAATTTGTAAAAGAAAATGGAGGTTCACACGATGGGTACTTGTAGGTCGAAATTACGTGGCAAATTTTAAGTTTTTCGTCACTTTGCTGCCCAAGTGCAAGATATTTGGTATTCAGTGTTAAATTGTAGTAAATACGGTGAATAAATACGGCTTAATTTGTTTCATAAATTGACCATGTCGTTATCTCAGCGGAAGTATAAAAACCACTTTTTCATAGACCGCGCGGTCCTTTTAAGAATCGAATGTCGAGAAACGTTTCCTAAGTTTGAATCGCGGGAGTGGCAACAAAGAAAATAATGGTTCAACTAAACAACTTGTTTCTTTTTGAACGAATCAAGATGGGCACCGTCGCTGGTTTAGGAACTTGGAGAGGAAGGGAGGCATCGTTAGAGATTCGTTTATGAATATCTTCGATACTTTCGAGAACCATCGAACCAGCTTTCGAATATCCATAATAGGATTCTTCTATCGAAATTGCATCCAACGGACCAGCAACTTGTCCAGATCACTTATTAGGTAAGAAAGAAACGTTAATTTTATTTACAAGGATGTTCATTATAGTATCATAACATCTGTAGGAAACTTTGGTTTTTCTTAGAATGTACACTACCGGCCATTTGCACGGGGATGACTCTATGTTTCGAACTTATTGAATATTTTCACGCAACAAATACACTTTGTTAACGCTAGTTTTACTCTTTTCTCTTATCGGAGTGCATTATGAGAAAAATATAAGTATCGATAAAACTTACTGAATACGAATTACGATAATTTTTAACAAACTCAACAAATAAAACCTCGTTTTTGCTGTTAAAGAAAGTGGCATTTCCCGCGAAAAATTCAATTCGATTTTAATCGGGAGTAACTACAAATGACTTCTATTGTTTTTTGCGAACTTTCTTCGGTTCAAACGTTTCCGTCGATTGTAAATTCAGTGTTGTTCCTCTATTTTAACGTGGTAAATATATTTTTTGAAAAAATGTTTCCAACAAGAACATTTTTGATTAGAAGGCATTCGTCGAAAAAAATTTGACTGAATTTAGATTCATTTCGTGCAATTGAACCGTAATATTAACTCATGTTTCTTCACGAGTTTATTGATTTTAATACGCTATTTTATCTTTATATGTTATTTGTCTTGAAAACGAAGCCTTCGATGCAATTTCATCATTCCACATTTTCGTCTTATTTCAACCGTAGAATCTCCTTGGCCCAATTTGTACCATAAATTTCGTCCCATATTGTATAAATACACAGTTAAAATCACGCTTTTACTACCACATACATTTCTCTCGAAAACGAAGCCTCCGATGCAATTTCATCAATCCACATTTTATCTTATTTCCATCGTAGAATCTCCCTGGTCCAATTTGTACTATAAATTTCGTCCCACTCCGTACTTACGCACGGTGGTGTACTTTTTTAAGCGGTTCGATACGAGGGAACACTCCCCTATGTGACACCGACGCGAAGCGCGTTAAAGAATAGTCAAAATTATAGGTGGTCGGTTACTCGGATCGAACGATCGAAGGGAATTGGGACCGACCACGGGCCAGATTGTAGAATTCGTGAACTTCGCCGAAATTGCGACCCTAAGAGCCCCCTTCTCCCCCCCCCCCCTCCCCCTGTGGTACGAAACGTTTAGCCGTGACACGAGTTGTCCGACGGTTCGGTAATTATCCGTGAGTAAACGCACCTGTAAGCCCAGGTTTTCGGCACCGAGGCGTGTAATTGTCCGTCCACGGCTCGCTTCCTTGCCGTGTAATGTACGTCATTGCGTTGGGTCCACGCATATGCCGAAAGTCGTACGCACATGGCGAAAAACGTCGTGGCGCCCCGTGGAAGTACAAATTCGTTGGGTGACGATATTCTGTCGCACGCGATCTCGATCACCACCGCTGTACCCCGAATTCAACGTGTTTCGAGCACTCCGTGTGGGCGTGCCCGTACCCTTTAAACTCTGTACTAAAGCAGGCAAATGATACACAATTACCACCGTGGCGCGTAACAGTTATTACAGGGTAACCGTACGTGTCATAACCGGCGTCGTTCTTATTCACGATCGTTCGACGAGAACCCTCCCCCTACCCCGGTTAATCGAAGAAGCAGCTTGACTTCGGTATTCTTTAATTTGCATCCCGTGGACGCGATCGTAATTACGTATTCGATCGCGGTGGTGTCCGTGGCTCGAGTACCAGCACCACTTTGCGCCACCGTTCGCGATATTATTCGAATCTCGCGTCGAGTATAAGTTAAATGCATTGTCGACACATTTCTTCGATCGTTGATTCCGATTGTGAGAGAAAATTCTGAGTGGATAGGTACTACTATTACCTTATATCGTAATAATATTACGGTATTGTATTAGAACGATGGACATATTTTTTTATCATTTCTGGGGAGGTGGGGTACTATTTTTTGTCTTGGAATATTATCTGCCTTGAATTATTACAATATAAGGTTTCGATTGTAAGAAATTCTGAGTAGGTACTATTTTTTGTTTTAGAATACTCTTTTCCTTATATTATTACAATATGAGAAGATAGAGAGCATTTTATGGTGAACGTCCCACTTGTTGACATATTTTTTAATAATCGGTTCCAATCGAAGTAGAACATTCTGGGTAGGTAGTTACTATTTTTTGCTTTATAATATTATTTTCCTTATACTGTTACGATATGTAAGAAGACAGAGTATTTTACGGTAAACCTTGCAATTGTCAACCCGTTTCTTGACAATCGCCAGTTAAACGATAATAGAAAATTCTGGGTAGTATTTTTTGTCCTATATTATTTTCGTATATGCTGTATTATATTATAGGAAGACAGAACGTTCTACAGTCAACGTCCTAATTAACGACTTCTTTTGATAATCGTCGACTCGAGCTCTTTACAAACAATAGAAAATTTCGATATTATTTATTGTCTTATAATATCTACTATTTGCCTTATATTATTACTATACAAGAAGAGAGAGCATTTTATGGGCTACGAACAGCATATTTTACCCTTTTTTTTAACGAACCAATAGTTTATTATACACTTAAATTCTTGAGAAACGAGTCATCGATGTTCGTACGAGTATTCGATCATATAGTAAGTGCCTCAGTCGTTGCATCGACTGCGTTATGCACAAGCGTTAGAGAGCGTTACGAAAAACATAAAAATCTCGTAAATGTATCGAAGTTTACGAAAACGTTATTTTTCTTATCACGTGTATTGGCCAAAGATGGTTTCAATTTGTCGAGATTGTATAACAATCGACTGGAAGTACTCGTGCACCAGTTGTTCAACCGGTATCACGACAACTGAAAAGGATCTATTATATGAAGTCACGGGTATCTCGGAACGAGTGTCGTGCACGGCATACTCGACCGAGTCACGCAATCACTGCCAATCGTGTGAAGTGTACACGTGCACGACCGAAACTAATTCTACACAGCCGCCGTTGTACTATTATAGTATTAAAATCGGTTTAGGAGTCGGATTCGACTTCCCTGGTCTCCCAAATGATGGGCTTAATGGAAGAAAATACACACCCTCTGGTTCGCTCGATCGGATATTTTTTCACACAAATACAAAAAACAAAACAGATGTACAGATTCGTTCGGTTAATTGCTCTTTACAGATAAGACTGCATCCTAATTGAACGATAATTCCGATTAAACCATCAACACGACAAAAAAAAAATGAAAGATAAGAAAATGTCGATTGGACAAAATTCGACATCATTCTTTATCCTTTGTTTTGTTTTATCGTATTGGTCGAGCAGTGATTTGTCGTTCAGTTAGGCAAAATTGTCTATTGGATAAAATTTGACATTTTTTTTTTATCTTTTGTTTTTTTTTTTATCGTGTTGGTCGGTCGGTCGGTTAGATTTGTCATTCAGTTAGGATGCAATTTAACGATTAGCAATGGGATCGATACAGATACTACTGACGATATTTGATCAACTCGATAAGAGGTGTCGTTGTGTGTTGAAATTTTAAATATTTGGCATCATTTTTCGGTACCGATAGTCCTTAAAGCGATTCCAGATTGGTACTGTATCGATTCAAAACCTGTTTGAAGTTTCACGATGGTATCGATATCCATTTGATACTTTACGAATGTATCGATATCTGTTCGGCACCTAACGAGAATTTTGCCAGAAAGTATTTATGCATTATAGCAATTTTCATTTTAGCTAAAAGAACATAAATTGTTAATAATTTCAAAGATCGAGGAATTAATATCTGAAGAAAGGAATCGTTTAAAAGACAATAAAGTTAATAAAATGGTATTTTTTAATAATATTCTATGTATATATAGATGAGAGATCCATGAGAAGAATATACATGTACACTTCTCTTCTATCGTATCATTGTCAATATATTTCTTTTGCGATAAAAGAGTTCCCCTTGTTGATATCCGTAAACTATTATTACTATTAAAAATATTGTCTTCTATTATACGACAGTGATTTACAATCATAGAGGCACTGCGTTGATATACGTCGACCGATTATCGTGACTTTGAAAGCATCTTTTATTCATAACAATTAGCGACATTGCTGATAATAAGTCACTCACAGTATTATAATTATATAGACAATAACATAATTAACAAGGTATACGTGCGTTAGCTGTACTCGTGGGTATTTATAGGATTTATATTTTTAACAAATATTGACAAGATTAATTTTTATACAGATTTAATCACCGAACTAATGTAGACTCCAAAAGTAAGTAAAACTTGTTATTTCAATATACATACGTTGTACATACTATAATTTTTTAATTACAAACGATTACAGGAAACGCTCGAATTATTCCTCTCGTGTCTCGAAGTATGCTATTAACATATTTTGAACCGATTTAATATTTACGAGTTATCTCGTTCTCTACGAAGCATTTATAATAGTTTATTCAAAACACACCCAATATCTTCATTGCTTGTAAGCTATAGTTGATTAAATTTAAATATTTGGGTCTATATACGAACGAAACAACGATATATAAGAGTTGTAATAAAAATTCTTTAAATCAATTAGAGAACTACGATTCTGGATCGTAACTAACACATTTCGATATTCTACAATATTAATCAAATTTGTACCAACAATAACGATACAATATACTGAACAGTAGCGAGGTTAATAGTATTTATAATTACAACATTTCCATCGATAAATCTCTACAACAGTAATACACAATACTTGTATCAACGCTACAAATATCGTCGTGGTAAATAATGGGAGTTAAAATAATGCGTAAAAAGGACACGAATTAATCAAAAGGTGATACTCGACTTAACCGGAAATTACTAAATATGCAAATGAGAACACATTGCACCGCCCACGTTGTCGTTACAATTGCAGCGGCGATTTATTATTCAAGAACGTCTAATTGCAGCCGACCCTTTCGGATATCAGAAGTCACGTAACGGGTGGTATAAGCTAACGACAATGTTTACGCAGAACTGTTTAAAAATTAACGAAAACCGTGACAAAGGGGGAAGAAAAATGACCCATTGGATCGGAAACATGCCGTCCGTAATTAACCCTTTGAGTTCCACGACTTTTTCTGTCGGACGAAGTCGCAACTCGAGATGATTTTACTCGTACGTGACGAGTGTAATATGCTTGGTGGTATTTCACTGGATTCTTCACAATGTGTCCATTTCGAATTATTAGAATTTTGCGAGGTATCACTGTCACTTTCAAATAATAAACTCACTGTTTATTATTCTAATTTTTCGATTCCTCACACTTAATATTGTGTGTCGCTATCTCCATCACTGTTCTCATTTCCTCCGTTGGTAATTCCTTTGTGAATACAATTGATGATCTTGTTCTTCAACAGTTCAAAATCAAGTTGATCCACGTTTAGCTAATTTCACTTACGAGATCCAGATTTTCCTAAACTTACGAAATTATAATACTTTTGTCACGATCATCGAATCCGTACTAACGTCGAAGACATTGACAAAACCATAGTTTTGGAGGAATTTTATATTAAATATCTTATTTCTATTTTAAGATGCAGCGTATCATACTTTCCAACAAAGAACATAAAGAGCTAAGGAACCTATTCACGAATCAATACTACGCTCTTACCAATTGAGGATTGCGAAATCTAACCTAAACAAAGTAACATCGATTCTATACTCCAACTTCGACATTATATTTTTCACATAAATTTATTTATTTTTCAAAATTTTTTACGAGTTTTGATTTATTTTACTATGAAATACTATTTTTACTATGGATTTTTTTTCCGCCTCTAACCACTGTGCATCGTCGCAACTGAGAATTGCCTCTAGAGCGCAAAGGGTTAAATATCCGGTCGAGATACCACGATACGATGAGATTGTAAAATCACGTTTAATTAACAATTACAGAATGCGCAAAGTTCGATTCGATATTGGCAGCCGAAGGAAATCTTATTTCGACCGTGATGAATCGACGTTCTAATAATACGATACGTGACTGTAAAGTCCAGGTGAAAATTACTCAGCAAGGTGAGACACCCTTCGAGCCGATTCGAGGAGGATACTTAACGCCACGTGCCTGTTTTCTCGATGGACCTACTTTCGAATCTTCCATTGTATTCGAACAATGAACGACATCGATACGAACGAATTAAGAAAAAAAGCTGGACAAAAAACTAGAACGATTTCTGAAAGCGCAAACAACTTACTCGATGAGCTCTTGAGGGGGAAAATTCACTTAAAAGCTCAAAAGAAATGATGTATTACGTGTTACGAGTATATGACCGGATGTAGTAATTTAAATGCACTCTATAAATAAGTAATATTTATAGAGTGTATCAAATTATAGATAAATTATTAATTATTACAGGAAATACAGTAGTTTTGTTAATCCTGTAGATGTTAAATTGTCCGTTAAAGTTAGAAATATATTGAAAAAATAAGTGTATCTATTAAACTTGTTTGTAAGAAAAACATGAGGTGATACACTCTAGGAATGAACAATATTACAGGAAATACGAGTATTAAATTTGTTCGCAAGCAAAATATCGACAGATACAAAATACAATATCACAAAATTATACGAATATTATACACATACAACCGATAAATTACAATTAGGGCTATAGTCGAAAGGAACAAAATTTTGCGAGTCAAAATTCATTATTAAATTCTCTATTATTCGAATTAACGTGTATCGTATCTTACAGAATTCTATTTTTTATCGATACTGATTTTTTGGACCAATCACGTTTCATTGAAATTCAGAGTTAACGGTCGTTTTTTGAATGTACGATAAGAGAGACCATAAGGATGGGCAAAATTTGATTCGAATAAAGAATTGCAAATAAAAGTAACACATAGCGAATTATTCGATCGAACGATTGCAGTGAAAAATGCAGTGTAATAAGAAATAGTGCTCTTAGATTTTTATTCAACGAGAAACAGACACGAAACTTTTTATCTTCGTTGCTCGAAATTTTTAGCTGGATTTTGTTCATCTTTAACAAGGAAAGGACACGAATTACCCAATTTCGATGTTAGTGTGCTTCTGCAGAATGATAATAAAATGATATCTCCTGATGTATGTAAAATATTAAGTGTAGGTACTCGATAATTTTTAAAATATAAATAATTACAGTTACATATCTTGATACACAAGAAGATATAACGTGATATAAATTTTGTGTTCCAAGATTGCAGTATTGAAGTAGTATAAACGTTGAACCAATAATGACAGAATCATCAGATCGAGTATCATGAGACAACAGTATATTTTTTTTTATTATCTTCAATATGTCTTTTACATTAATACAAGAATGTAGTAGAAGTAATCGAACGCATTAAAATGATAAATATACGATAGTGCCAATGTATGAGTTACTACAATATATAGTTATACATAGAATTTTTGTCCCTTTCCGAAAAGAAGAAAGATTCTCGTATAATCTGCCTATATGTTATCATTATACTTTATTGTTATCGTGTAACACATATTTTACATATTTTTTATATTCATATCTAATGAATTTCTTGCATTTATTCAGTGTTCATAAGGTTTGTATCACAATGCCTCTCCTTGGGTACCGAGGTATGTGACTTTAATTATTTATATCATAAGAATTATCTACACCTAATATTTTACGTACATCAAAAGGGATCACATTATTCTGCAAAAGCACGTTAACGCTAGAACTATCGACGATGAACGTATTCCTATTTGTATCAAACCACATAGGTATCTTCGAAATTAGATGGAGGAAAAGGCAAATTAATTTACGAGTATCATTAATTGTCTACTTTGACAATTGTCCGCGAACATTGTAAGACACTGTTAACAATTGAGTAATTTTAAAAAGAAATACAAGTTAAATTAACGGTCGTTAATTTGGTAGTTCTAGTGTTAAATCGTAATTGTTACGTTCGTAGAACAATCTTACGTCTCGCGTAGGCCACACTAGACCTAATTATTCATTCGGTATAATACTTCCGTAGTTTGCCCTAGTTTAATACCAGAACCTACCGACGATGAACGTATTCCTATTTGTATCAGACCACATAGGTATCTTCGAAATTACATGGAGGAAAGGGCAAATTAATTTACGAATACCATTAGTTGTACTCTACTTCAATAATTGTTTACGAATATTCTAGGAAAAGATACCTTTGATAATTAAATAATTTTAAAAAGACACTACTTCTAGTGTTAAAATCAAGGTCGGACAATTCGTATCCTGCCCCTGTGAGAGGAGACGAACGAAACAAAGGGACGTTACACGAAACGAGCAGGACTGTGGAAGGAAGCATTATTTTTAGAGGCAGTTTAATGCATGCCCATCGATCATACGAACTTCGACAAGCTCGTCACAGTTGCGTTCCAACTTCGCTTAATGTCAACCCGATGACTTTTCGATAGTTTTGGCCGATGCAAGGTGTTGAAAGTTCGTTGGGTATACACGGACGAATCGTCGCCCGAAATTTCGAGAGACCCGCCTTTTCCATGCAAATTTTTTTCCTCGTCACGTCACGTGCGACCTTTCGCATAAAAAATGCCGATCGATCGTTAAAGAGAACACCTAGCCCGGAAATCAATTTCTCGCGTGACGAAATTCGAGTTCGATGGAAGTTTGTTCAGCTTCGATCGAGACAAAAGTATTTTGTTCGTGACAAAAGTATTTTGTTACTCTATTTCCGAGGATGATGCACGATTTGTTTTGGTATTTACGTAGTTTCAACGATTCGAACGTGTTCATCGAACTTTCTGATTCTGATCCGAAGAAGTAGAAATTTATTTCTACTTTCCTGGAAGATTTGAGAATTCTTCAGGGTTTTATCGCGGGTTATGTGATTAGACTTTACGAAAATTAACGCTACAACTATCGATGGTGAACGTATTCCTATTTGTACCAGATTAAATAGGTATCTTCGAAGTTAGATGGGGAAAGGGCAAATTAATTTAGTCGAGTACCATTAGTTGTCCATTTCAATGATTGTCCACGAATATTGTAGGCAAAGACACCGTTGATAATTAAGTAACTTTAACAAGAAGTTTGAAACAGATGAAATTGACCCCTTTGGTAGTTCTAGCGTTAAAGTACCCGATAAATGAAACAGTTTTTATGAGTTTTGGTATATCTAAATGAAAAGATTGTGTTTAATAATATATATATATATATCGACTCGTTCGCGATATTGAATCATGGTTAACGATAAAAGGGGAAAGTTCTCATCGAATCATCCCGTATATTTGAATCGATCGAAGATCGTGGTGTAGATTCGTGAATATTTCAAGCGACGAAGAAATCTTTATTCGTTCGTTGTCCGTATAATTTGAACGAATTTTTATTCGAACGTAAATCGTATATTCGGTATCGATGATTCTGATTATCTTTCGTGCTTGTGCCGTGTTCGAATAAAATTCTATCCAACGCAGCTAGTCAAAAGAAAGAGAACTTGACTTTTCGCGGTTGTGCCGGGTACCAGACAATTTGTGTCCCTGTAAAGCGCGACATATGTTACGTGCGTGCGTAAACGCGGTAGGCGTTCATGCAAACAGGGTCAAACAATCCGCTCTCCTGCCTAAGTGTGCACCAACAAACCAACAGCACGGGGACAATATTTGCCTCCCCGCTAATTACGAACAACTAACATTTTCGCTATCCTTCGCGTATAAAATTTATACAACATCGACGTGTGCAAAATCTGGGGTCTACCTTCGTGAAATTTATCGAAAGAATTTTCGGAGGAGGGATGCAAATTGTAAGGTAAAAAAAAAAATGGTTTTTCGAAAATCCATTGCGGTCATACTATGGGCCATCAAACGACGTAAAACTTTGTAACTGAACTTTTTTCCCGTACCTTGCGTGGTTTCAAAGATATTTACGATAATGCGTAAACTCGTATATTCTTCAAGAGGATGTTTCATCTCTAGAATCGCTTCTTTTTCAAAACAAAAGATGAATCAGTTAATAGGGTCATTCGAACCACGTATATGCAAAATTTTGCATACGCACTGCATATACAATACTTTGCATTTGCATTGTGTATACCACTTGCGTATATGAAAAGTTTAAAATTTGTCTTGTTTTTTTTTCAGTTGTCGAACATTCCGAATTAGTGGGCGACGATGCGATTACAATCGAATCAATGAATCGAAGTACAAGTCGAAAAACCACATTTTGCAATATTTAAAAAAGAAACAGCTTTTGGCATTCGTTGAACTTAGGAAACTACTCAAAATGCAAGTGTAGACTACTTCTTTTTTAGTGTAGTTTAATGCATTTTACACGGTCTCCAAATTACTGAAAAATGATTAATTAAAATTTGTATCGTTCTTTGACCGATCGATTCAATTCCATTTACGAAAATGACGACATACTTTTTTCGTAGAATGAATATCGGTGTACGAATCGCTCACTCCGCGCGTTAAACCTCGCCTTCCAGTACCTGGGTCTCTTTAGATCCAGAAAGGATCTTTCTATTCTTCAATTATTCTTCAATTGTACCAGTAATACCGTATAATCAGTTATAATGGTATTCCTTAATTATACCAACAGTGCAATCAGTTATACTACTATTCCTCAATTATACCATCGGTATAACCAATTATACCGGTATTCCTCAATTATACCATCAATGCAACCAGTTATACCGCTATTCCTCAATTATACTACGAGTACAACCAGATTTTTCTATTCCTCGATCATACCATTTTTACATACCATCGGTACAACTTTCCTAATCATTAAGAGAGATACGACACAAACAATAGAATTTTGATTCCATATATTAAATTGTTCGATAAGTTTTGTCGTTTTTTTTTCCATTGTAAAAGAAAAAATACTACGACATTTCAACTTTGAACAACTGTCGACGGATCTACACGAAACTTCACGCGTGTTAATCGAACGGTAGTACCACCTTCGGAAAAATAAAACATCGAACCTAATAGCTCCATTTCTCATCGAACGACAAAACTTATCGAACCTAACCTATCGATTTACGATGCAAAAGTCGAAGATGCTGCGCGAGAAATGGAGCCACGTCGACGAGACGAGACGAGACGAAGCGAATAACGATCGATCGTGGAAAAGGAGCTCTCGATGGCCCCGTAGTTCCAACGACAACGCGTCCCTTCGTCTCGAAGGTGGTCATTGAACAGTAAAAATATTATGGCGGGTTAACGCTCACACGCGAGTGTCCGTCACCCCCGTCCAGACTCAGGGGCGGACTATTAAGAAGTCAGTCCGTGGTCGAGATCTCCGCGGGGTCCGCGGGTCGGTGGTAGTAATGGCGGTATCGGTGAAACTGGTCTTCGGGACGAAGGGTGACGGCGAACCGTGGCATCATCCACCAGGACTCTCGGTGGTTTACCGCCCGATAAGGCTGAGCGATGCTCCACGTCACCGATGCATTATTGAGCCTGAGAACGTTACAGGTGGCCCCTCCCTCCTCTCCCCCCCCCCTTTGTCCCCCGACCGCCTATTAGAACGAGAAAGACCGCGGCGGAGTCGCCCCGAGGGCCTCAACAAAGAGGGTGCCCTCTTGCCGGGGGATAAGGGACATGGAGAACGAAGAGGTGGAGAACCGTGAGTCGAGTGTTCGAAAGGGGTTGCAAAAGTCACCGGAAGGGTAGAGGAGTGTTTTAACTCGACCTCCGGGCTGGCCCGACTTCGTGACTCCTGTCGGGAGAACCGTCGTCCCGGTAACGTTCAATTTCCTCTCCTCTCTTTCGTTCACTTTGCAACGAGAATCGTGTTCAGAACATTAGAGACGGTACGATCCTCCCTTCGAACGCAAGCACAACAGTGGCTTCGGAAAGTATCTTTCAAACCGATCGACGCGAAACTTTACGCGATTGTCGCTCGATAAGTTTTGTCGTTCGATGAGAAATGGAGGGATTATTACAACATGTGCGAAGTTTCGTGTAGATCTGTCGAGTTATTCGTATATTTACAGTTGTTCAAAGTTGAAGCGTCGTAGTAGCTTTTTACAATGGAAAAAACGACAAAACTTATCGAACAACCTTGTATGTCGTTTAAACAGATGGGAAACTAATCGTGGAAAAGTACACGGTGAAAGAACGCGTGCAAGTTATTCAGACGTGTTACGAAATATCGTGATCTTTAACGCTAACGATTCGGGAACTTCGTAATTATTTTCCTCGAAATTATGTGGCGGTAGAAAACATTGCGAACGAACAAAGTTGTCGCATATGGGCCTCGGAAAATCCACGACAGGTTGAATCGCCAATGCATTCAAAACGAGACACCGAGCGTTGTTGTTGGGATGTTTGCACCGATAAACTATTGAACGTTTTTATTTCTCGCGCAGCAATTTGAAAAAATATCGAAAACACTTAAAGGTAGAAAACGTGTTTAATTTAACTCGAAAATTACCAGCGGTTGTAACTCGTTTCCAACGTCGGTGAACTTGAAGTCGGTAAGTCGTGAGCATCGAGGAATCGAAGACTTCGACGTTGCTGTGCAATGTTTAACGGTCGCCAAGCTTTTCATTATATGCTGCAATATGCAACGACCCGTCGCTCGGTGACTATAAGTTCCTCCATTGAACGAGAAATTACCGGAGAAGTCACGACAACTGTGGCGAGAATCGTGCTGCTGTGCCACTGAAAATTACAGATAATGAGGAGTAAACGTTCCTCGAAGAAAGGTGAAATTATTATTTTCGTTTCGTCGTAGTCGATGAACAATTTTTATCGAAACAATTAGATTTCGAACAACGTTCATTGGGAACGATGGAACAAACTTAAATCGTTCGCGATGTAACAATCGCGAAGAAAACACGAGCTTCTCTTTTACAGGATAGACGATCAAAAGTATTTAATGTACGGTTAAGTGTCTTCGTTGCGTTCGAAATGACAAAATAGTAATTAAAAGGAAAGATAATTCGGTTATCTCGAGATCGTTCTCGAGTTTTCAAAATCGTCGATGTCTTTTGAAATGGAACGTGTTTTTGATACAATCACTGGCAAACAATTTTCGATTCAACGAATCGACACGATTATGAGATAAATTGTTTACCTATTCAGCGTTGGAGAACGCGAAAGAAGTTAAACGAAAACGGATCGAGTTCGATGTCCTCAAATACCAATCCTTTTGTTTTATGTTAAATTCAGTTTGTTGGGCTAAATGTACTGTTCGTTTGCGACAAGAAGGCAGACGAGTGTTTACATACTCACTTTAGTTTACAGTCTTCCAATTCCTCAACTATCACAGTGTTCTGTATAATAATTGATACTTGTCACTAGCGTAGCTAGAAATATAATTCTAAGATTAATTTGACGTGTAATAAGTAGCATAGCTAGAAAATTAAGCTGAATATAATGTATAAAGAGTGAGAGAAGTAACAGTTATAATCTTTCTGTAACATAATCGGGTTTCGATGAACCAATTTGCGATCCAAGTATTATAGGGAGATAGCATAGACCCGATATCAGATTAGTGTAAGAAAACATGAGAATTATAATTTCTGAAATTGTTATTATTTAGAGTTTATCCCGATAAAAAAGAATCTAATAGCATTCTTTAGACTCGCCAACTTATCAGTTCCCTATAGGGTATATAACCCAATAACTACTGTCCCTATAACCGTCATTTAAATTGTTTTATTTAATAACGGTACAATGTACGATGAATCGCGAATAAAACAATTTTAATACTAAATTTGAACCTTGTTGTTACATACTATTCCATAGACATTGCATATTCGTTTATACTTAATACTTAAAAATAAATATTAAGAGGCAAATGTGCCATACAAAACGTGACCAATGTAAGTAGAAAGTATGGGAATTGTCATAACGTGGCAGTGGCAATAATTTTACTATTTAGCTTATATATTTCACGCAAATTGGATTACTAATATGTAAGAATAATTTCCATTCGAGTGACAACTTTTCGAGTGACAATAGTAAGGATTTACTAATTGGACTTCGTTGTTCATTTTCAATTAATATTAGTAATCGATACATCGTATTCAACCTTCTAAACAAATTTTCACAAATAAAAGAGACTTTAAACAATGTTACATTTCAATTCGAGAACGATTTTTAGATTAAATAGCTTCTAAAACAATTGATCCAAGTTACGCGATAAGCTTAAAGTGGTAGCAATTAGGGTATCTACCCCAGTAGTTCAACATAGGTCTCCATTGGATCTGGTACTGTTCATTTTCGCCAACGTCGATAAACGTTGCGTAATTTGAAATTCCGTTTTTTTTCCGCTGGACACGTTTCGTGTAATTGTACTTTGATGGACAGGTCCGAGGGGAAGATGGAGGACAACAGCCGGGGTGAAAGTCTGTGCAAAGTTTGCGGTGACAAGGCCTCCGGAAAGCATTATGGGGTACCAAGCTGCGACGGGTGTCGCGGATTCTTCAAGCGGTCGATCCGCAGGTATGCAAGGTAATTAATCTTCTACCGTTTTCGAAACGAATCGACTCTTTAGTTCGAATCGATGTTTCATTGTTAACTTCAAACCGAGTCATATTTAAAATGTATATACACCATAGGGATTAATTAACACTAGAACTACCGATGGTGAACGTATTACCATATGTATCGGACCACATAGGTATCTTCGAAGTTAGACGGGGAAAGGGTAAATTAATTTACGATTACCATTAGTGTTGCAAAAGTTCAGATTATAAAATCTGGTTTATTATAATACACAGAAATCTCGCGTATCCAGTAATACAGTGATTTAACCTGATGTGAATGACGAACAGTGTTGTGCGCTTTTCTCGACTCTCTGCTTGTGACTGAACTGAAGAAACTGAAGGAAAGTAGCGACCAAACTTTTTCCTGCAATACGACTACAATACTTAAAACTCAACATGGACTGTTTACCATCAACATGAGGCACTGCCCAAGTTATTGTTGCATTTATCTCAAGAATTAATTGTCTATCTTGATAATTGTTCACGAATATTGTAGGCAAAGACACGGTTTATTTAGTAACTTCAAAAAGAGGTTTGAAACAAATTGACCCTTTCGGTAGTTCTAGTGTTAAAGAATGAACTTTATCGATAAGGCTTTTCGAACTTTTATCGAGTGCCTAACTGTGCGTAAGTTGTAGGTGTTCGGTAAATGTAGAACATTTTTATTCCTGATACAGTATTTCCACGATAAATGTGAAAACCTTGGGGCAAAAATTCACATTTATAAAAGACTATTTATGAAACTCTACACAAATACTCTGTCGGTATTTCGATGGTCATAGAAAAGAACAGAAAATGGAAGAGAAAGACGGACTGGGCGTCGAGGTAATCGGTGAAGTTTAAAGGCCATTTTATCGCTCACAACATTAATATAACGTTAATTGTTTTTCTTCCTGATTAAAATGTGATCAAACACGACATAATTTAGATGATATTTCTCATTTAACAAATTAACTAAACATTTTTCACTTATCAAATAAGTCTCTCTTTTATTCAGACTTATCGTAGTCATACAATGCGATGGTTTCATTCGCATTTATTCTTTAGTAAATATGTAAATATGATTTAAATTATAACAATAACATTTTCATTAACGAGAAACCAATGGTAAAAAAATTCATCTGTTATATTGTAATCAATAGTAAACAAATTCATTCTGTTATATCGTATTTAACAAACATTGTGAAGTGTCACAATAATCGCTTGACTGGTTCCAAAGGATATTTCTCCTCCTCCGTAGTGGAGTCAAAACTTTTCACATTTATCGTGGACCACAGTTTCACGCTTATCGCAACAATACTGTATTTAGAATATTTAACAATATTCGGCGCAAGAGCTAGTTTACTAGCTCTTCGTTGATTAAAAATTGCACAGTGTTATTTTCTCAAACGACAAGTTCGTATTCTATTGTTAAGATCACTTTATACACTAAGGTGCGTCTCTTCCAGCGTGTGCAAAATGTTCGCGAGCTGTTCACTGGTGTATATCCACTTTAATAAATACAATTAGTGTAACAGTTCGTAGAACTAAATAATTGTATCGCGTTAGACTGTTTATGAACAGCTTCTGGTAAATATAACATATTACTTGCCGCGAAATTATTGCTAAAATTTAGTTTAGTAACGCTCGATTTTCCTGTGTAGGAATTTGGACTACGTTTGCAAGGAGAACGGTCGTTGCATCGTGGACGTTTCGCGTCGCAATCAGTGCCAGGCATGTCGTTTTACCAAGTGCCTTCAGGTTAACATGAAACGAGATGGTACGCTTCGTTTTACCGGTGATTAAGACTTTAGATTCTTTTCTTTATATATAAGGATTACAATTCGGTGAAAGAAAAAATTAAACAGCTAAAAACACTAGTAAATAGTACCAACGCACTGCCGAATTGTTTTCAAAATTTATCTCGTACATTCGCGAAATACACTTCGCGAGATACAATTTTAAATCGAACGTTCCAACTTTGAAATTTGAAAGCTCGAAAAATAAAATTTTAAACGTTGTTCGTAAATAACTGCGAATACTTTGAATATATCTTTCGATCACCCATAACTCGAAAACTAAGTTATACAGGGCATACGTTTACAGGAGATTTTTTTCCTTAGTGTGCAAATTCACTCTCTAAAGTACGGATATGTATTTCTGGATCGCCCTGTGTATCTTTAAAACTATCGTAGATACAAAGGAAATGTGTTAATCAGGGCTGCAAAGTTTAAAAAAAAAAATCAGAATTCTCGAGTTACCGAAGTCCCCTTGTCGAACGAAGTTAACCTCACGTATCGTCCCTCGAGTTTCGACGATCGTCATCCTCGAGATTTCTGAGGATGACGAAAAGCGGCGCGCATCCCTCGCTTCTTGATACGTGCTAGCACGTGGGCAAATATACGCATGTCGGGGACATTACAATGCATGGAGACGGTCCTCTTCGAAGAAGAAATAGAGAAGCACCGTGGATTGGGGCGAACGAAATAAAAAGGGCTGCCTCTTGCGCGTCCACACGAAACTCTATATCGTGTCGCTCGCCCGCACCAGAATCCGGGAAGTTGGCCTAGCTACGAGCGGAAGAGCGATGTCACGAGCAGCCTGACGTTCACAGCTTTTGTAAACACTTCTATCCCGGTTAGGGCAGCCCGATAATCCAAACACTTGATTGCGCCGGGATATCAATTAGCGACAGAGGGGACACGAAAGGTGCCGTTAATGGTCCGTGCTTCTGCGGGTCTGATTGTCCTCGTCGAGCTGGAGGACAAAAAAAAAATATGAAAATGAGGGGTCAATAACGGGTGCATCGGAAAACCAGGGCGGGAAGGCATCGCGAGATTGATTTTAGTTCAATAGAGACATCTGTGTTCGTCGGGCTACTTCCAGACGGTTCCGTTTATTGGGATAGTTTTATTGTTTTCGAGTTAGGATTACTTTCCCGGGGTTTCGATATTCTCGAGTGCGAGAAGGTGGCTGTTTCTCGTTGGATGTTTAGAGCAAAAGTGAATACACGATATTTATACATTTATATATTCTACATCGTATATTGCTTCGTAATTTTTTTTTAGAATCTTTTGATCCGATTGAAAATTAGACTACTAAAGAAACACAACGATTTCCAATGATGTCTGTACTCGATACGTTGTTTAAAATGATTTGATTTCAGTCGGTAAAGAAACACACCGATTTCCAATTATCAAGGTACTCGATACGTTACTGAAAAGATATGATATCGGTCGGTAAAGAAACACACCGATTTCCAATTATCAAGGTACTTGATACGTTGCTGAAAAGATATGATTTCACTCGTTAAAGAAACACCCGATTTCCAATTAATACGGTACTCGATGTGTTGCTTAAATCGATTTTACTTTAAACGGCATTGAATAATGATATTTGTAAACTGAAAAATGTATAATACTCGCAGCGGTTCAACACGAAAGGGCTCCAAGGAACACGTCGTCTTTGGTCGCGGCCGCGAGGAGAGGTCCTGCGGGACTTTACTCGGGAATCTCTCACGTTTACCACGCAGCGAGCAACCCTTATCATCCCCTTCTGTATCCCGCGCTGTTTCCTTTCAAGCCAACGGTGCCGGCATTCGCGCCCTCGGTCGGTAAGTGAAGCTCTCATAGACCACGAATTTTTCCACAAATCGTTACTTTGTGAAGTTTATTCTGTAATAATTATTCTTTAGCGTATTCTCGTATGGTAAGATACTTATTTTTGGAGTTGCGACTTTTCTTTGTTCAACGAAAACGGAAATTGACCTTGCGACAACTTTGAAAAATTATGGAAAAAACTCCCTTACTCTCTAAGGAGACAAGGTTGTCGCAAGGTCGTTTGCAAATATAAGGATATTTCCACGTATCGTCTGCCGTTTGGTGACTAATTTGCACGATATTTGTTTAAAGTCACAACCATTTTACGATTTGCAGCGCACTTTTTGCCACGGTCGCCAACAGAATCCATAACGGTGACGACAGCCAAAGAGGACGAAGTGACGAGCTCCGAGGAAGCTGGAACGATGGATACTAGGATCGAAACAAAGGGTAAGAACTGTCACGTAATGATTGAAAATATCTAGCTGGCGAATCTTGGAGCTATCGTTTATACAGGGTGAGACAATAAAAATGACTATCCGAAATAGCTAATTATCTATCGATACGATAAAAAAAATGTGTTTCGAACGTAATTTCTCGTATTCGGCGGGACTCATGGGATGGATGCATTCTAATTTTGTTACGTCTCGTATTTTCTGAGATATCGAGGTAACCTTGGGTTCTTTTTTTTAAATAGCTCTGTTTATTCCCTTTTTTCTTTTTGATACTACTTTCTAGCGTAAAAGAACGAATTCAATGACTTTTAATAAAGTGACCTTCCATTGATCTTGAACCCTGAAACGAGTAATTTTAAAAAGAAGTTTCGAACAAGTCAAATTGTCCCCTTTGGTAGTTCTAGTGATAATAATAGTTACCGCATACAATTTCTCTTTTCTGTCTTTCCTCTGTGAATATATAATACATATGTACAAAAAAAAAAATTGAAATTTTTCTTGGTCGAATCGAAACGTTCTTATAAACGGGCGAACACTTTCTTTAATTTGGATCAGGGCAGCACAATCCAATAGACACGCTTAACGTATTGCGTTTATTCCACTTGTTTCGTTTATAGCTCAAGGTAGATCCGACATCAGTGGTGAGGATTTTTTTTGAAAATCGGCTCGCTCGTTTATGGGCTCCTAAAAAAACATTAATTTATATTGTTATTGATCAAATATACTCAAATTGTATTATTAATCATTTTGGCAAAATTTACCGCGTACAAAGTGCCTTACGAGGATTGAACATGGTCCTCCAATGCTAAATGGTTCTCTGCTCCAGGAGTTCCACGTTATTCAGGATTCACCATTTAATATACTGGAGGAATGTTAGACAGTCAGGTTAACAGCACCTCTTTGATGATAATAATAACGCAAAATATATTTAAGCATGAAATTCCCACTCTACAATCCACACGTCTCAACTTTTTGACCACGACTCGTTCACACGTAACGAAGCCTTTTCTTCTTTGACTGCCTCGTTCGTCTCCTCCAGCCTAAAAACTCCAAACTCGTTCCAAATGATCCACAAACACTCTCGAAACCGATATCCCACTATAAACTATAAACATCCGCTCGATACCGATCGCTCTGGCCCTAAACACTTTTCATTCAAACCCAGTCATACCGGGGTCATGCATATGTACCATTTAATTGGAGGATTTACCTCCATTACCTCCATATTAAGGACTTACCATTTAATATACTGGAGGAATGTTAGGCAGTCTGGTTAACAACACCTCTTTGATGATAATAATAAGCAAAATATATTTAAGCATGAAATTCCCACTCTACAATTTGCCCCCAAACAATTTTCATTCACACCCAGTCATACCGGGGTCATGCATACTATATGTACTCCATACCTACGATATATAATACATGATTTCGCAGAGGAACTAGCAAACACACGATTAGCACCACCGATCGTGAACTCCGTCTCCTCGGAGTACATCGCCAATTTCTCAATTTTACCTACGGAAAATATCTACGAATTCGCTGCAAAGTTGCTCTTCTTCGCTGTCAGATGGGCAAGAAGCATTCACTCTTTCCTGCAAGTGAGTTAAAATACCATTGATATTGTTACATCGCGAATACGCTACGAGGGTAGTCCCAGTAATTCTAAAATACTTTAAGTAATGAAAAAAAAAAAAAAAAGAAAGAAAGAAAAGAAAACAAAAATCGAGGTACTCGAGTATTTGAAGTTCGTAGTGCTCGAATACGTATAAAATATTGTAATAACGATATACCAGTCTTGGTCCTGTTAAATGTTCGATCAACCGCGATGCTCTCAAGTTGCCCTATAGAGACCAGACTATCCTTCTGGAAGAATCCTGGAGCGAGTTATTCGTATTGACGGCTGCGCAATGGAATTTCCCTGCCGAGGAGGCCACTTTGGTGCCTGGCGATTTGTCATCCGAGAGAAAAGAAATGCTCGTCGACGAGGTGAGAAGACTGAGAGAATTATTGGGAAAATGCGCCCTCCTCAGAGTCGATCATTCGGAGTATGCTTGTCTCAAGGCCATAGTTCTTTTCAAAGGAGGTACGAATCAATTTCTCGTTATCGAATATTATATCTATCTCCGAAAGAAACGCCAGATGGTGGCGACTTCTCGGTCACTTCGAGCAATCTACTAGCTTGTTCGATAAGTTTTATCAAACGACAAAACTTATTGAACAACCTATTATTCGACACAGATTTTCGAAGATACAGTCAAAGTTGGATAATTGCGTGAAACGGTATAATCGTCTGTTATTCATACACCGCTACTGGGGGGGGGATTCCCCTTGATTCGAAGCTCGGCGGCTGAACGATGTAACCCGATCCGAGCTCGAATATCGGTGAAATGTATATACAAATATACGTGGACGATACTTTTTTATTTACGTCTACATTTCAAGGCAAATCTTTTCCGATTAAAATAAGGTCGAACACGCTAGAATTCGATGAATTTTAAATTTTAATACGCAATACGAACGATAATAAATTTAACGAATTATTATATAAGTGAATATAATCTCAGTTATAACGTGTTTGATTTTATTTTAATCGGGAATATAAAAAAGTTTGATCACTGCATTAGTATTGTTTCGACGATACATTTTTTCTCTCGCCTCCTCGAATCTCTTTCTCTTCACTTGTCCTTTTCTACGATCGGCACAAACAATGGCAAACCTCGACGAAAGGTTTGAATCGTATCGGGTCCAAACACCTCCGTTGAATCCGTACTTGGCTCAGGTCACGATTTTCATGCAGTTATTCAACTTTTATCATATTTGAACTCGTTGATCCATTATGTACGCGGTATTCTATTTTTAAGACGTTTGGAAAGGAATTTTAAATTCATTCGAATATCGTGCGATTCGTACAAACAACGAACACGAATTTTGAACAGAAATAATTCGATACTCGATGAGTTAAATTATGTTCCACATAATACGAAACCAAACCGAACGAGATGAAAATATTATCTTTTATTTTTAGAATCTCGAGGACTCTGCGAGCGAGGAAGAGTAGCAACGTTGCAAGAGCAAACGATGGCCGTGTTCTGCGAAAGGGATGCCCGTAGAGTTGGTCGTCTTTTATTGTTGTTACCTCCAGCGCGTGCACTCTGTCGATCGACTCTGCAAGAATTACTCTTCAAACCAACGGTGGGTGATGTCAGCGTGGAACGATTATTGGGCGATATGGTCAGCGCGCTCAGGCCAACATAACGCGAGTTATCGTTGAATTGCGCTCGATCGATAAAAGGTTCATTTGAAAAGCAACCGATTTTTCCATAACTGATGTCCGAAACGGGTAATTGAAATTTCTTTTTCGAACGGAGGATCCTTTTTGCCGAATGTGGTTTAAACCAGTCCTTCGTTACTTCTATAAAACGATAAATTTTTATTGTATCGATAAATTAGAAAAATCGTAGCCGACTTACCGACCATTGTACTGTCGGCAAAAAAGATTCTTCGCGAAGCATCAGGAATCGTAACTTGAATGGAACCGTTCGCAAAGTAGATTTCGCGTTAATCGCGCATTAATGTCATTACCTTAAATCTAGTCAATTCTTTATTATACATACCGTAAAGTAGGGCTATCGATTCGAACCGAATATTCAAGAAAATTGAGTACGGGGTATCTGTGATATCGATAGCACTACTACAAAACGTAGCGTAACTTTTAAGTTGAACACGAACAATGTATGTTGTAAAATATTGGGTCAAGTCGAAGCACGTAAATTCCTCGCGTCGAGAGAGATCGAGAAATTTTTTACCGTTTTGTATTTAGGATTCGATTCTAAGATACAAATGATTAAAAGTTAGGGGTCTAACTTTATCTGGTTCCACGAAAAAATTCTTTAGAACCAAGTTGTACCGTTTGATGGGGTACGTGTGACAGTGGCATTATTCTTTCTTCGAGGTAATTTTTTTACGAAAATTTAAGGTCATCTTTATTTTTTAAATAGCACTCTATATTTCTGTTAATATCCTTGTACAGAATAGACAAATTCGATGACTTTAGAAATCATACTGTGACGGACCGTACCGAAAAGTCTGCTTATGTTACGATTCTCTTTGTGGAGAGTGTTTGTTCAAACCATTGTTTCAAACGAGTCTTTTAACAATATGCCGTTAAATATTGTGCAATATTGTTCTCGATCGGCAATACTATCCGGCCATCTATCGGCTACATGTACAAACTAAAAGATAAAATCCGATCGCAAAGATGGCATTAACACGAAGAATTTATTATAATAATTTGTACCGATTCTATAAATCTTAAAATCTGTCATTTATTTTCGAAGAAAAATGATTGAAAATACTGATGACGGATGAAGAGAGCAGAGCAACTGGCAATACACGCGATAAATAAATAAAACACTCGAAACTACGCATCCCAGGTGTTACTTTAGTCGTGCGAGTAGTTCGTTGATACAATTTGCGTTTAATACTCGTGTAATATGGGCTTAAAAAGGTTGCATAAAAATCTGGTCTATTAGTGAACTCGTACGGTGCTTTTAGCAGACTGTTTCAGACACGAGGTCAACGAACATTTCGATTCTTTTTATATATACAAATTCAACGCAAACCGACAGGTTGCAGGGAACAATATCGATTCGTAGTCTCTAGTGGTTGTTTATAGTACGTTACGATGTCGCCACAGTCCGTAATATAACCAAATTTCCAATACACTATCGTTGAATGCAGAAAGAAAAAAAATATTACCGCAGAATGTTTACGACGAATCGATGGACCAGCGAAAACAACTCTTGACCACAATTCGTGCATTTGCGTGCTCTGAACCCGGGAGTGAGAACCGTAACATGGAACATTTTGTACGTCGAAAACAAAGCCACGGATTGCAAAACGATAAAGAACTTTTCGATTTTTCTCGATGTAACGTATTTTCACGTTCCTACCTGTCCGGATAATCGGAGATTTATTCTTTGTTCGAAACTTTGCCGATCGAATTACCGGGAACTCGTTGAACGTATATTTTCGTAAATTGCAACGGTCCACAGGAAAACGAAACTGTCGAACAAACGAAATAAGACGATCGTTCCGTATCTCGAAGCGAAGATCGTAACACGACCGTTTACGATCGATGACTGACCACGGATCGAATACGATGCACGCTTACGGACTATAGTTCAGCGAACTCCCTGTAGACTTCTGGAACGTTCATTTCGTTTATTTCGCATCAACTGCGAACCGTTTTCTCGTCGTTTTACGCCTTGGATATCGGGAATGTTTGGTCTTAAATGACCAAAAGAAAAGACACAAACGCACACCAATTTTTTTTTTTTTTTATTAACTAGAATAATTTATTTTTTTTCATGGTAGAAAAAGGAGAATGTATCTTAACTCATGGACTGCATTGTACTCATATATATACAATTACATACAATCCTCAATTGAATGTTACACGTAAATTCATTATAAATTGATTTCTTATTATTTTCCTTGTCTTCTGTGTGTTCTGCGTGGATGTGTGTGTGCATGTAAACGTTCAGGACCCGAAAGAAACACAACTGTTCTGTTTGTTCACTGCCCGGAATAATTATAAAAGAGCCTGTCACACTCCACTGTGTTACACGGCGTTTCGTGGAGGGGAAAAAAATAGCTCTGAGTGCGAATTTTCGAGTTATACATTTTCGTGTTTCTGCTTTGCTTGTCGCGAAGTCTGCTTTATTATTTTCGTTCGTGAGGCCAAGAGAAAAACAAATAGACAGCGGGTTTGGAAGTTGCGGATGGAGCGGTGGGGGAATGGGCGGGGCAGTGGGAATGAGGGAAGACAAACAAGAAATTCTAGATAGAAGGTGAAAAAAGGGTATCCGGTGGTAACGTGGAAAACGTGAAAAAAAGCGCGATACGGCGGATAGAAAATATTCCGTATCGCTCGATGGTAAAGCGATGCGTTCCGAGGTTTCGTTCGAAGGAAAATTAGAAAGAACCGGATGTCTACGTGTACGCGCGCGTGTTCAGGTGGTATGTGTGCGCGAGCAAGCAAGGATGAAGAATGATGCGGAAATAGGAATAAAAAGAAAGATGGAAATGTTTGTTTGGGTCTCTTGTTTCGCGTTCTGTTTCTTTTCCGTGGAAATTCTTATTCTCGGACCGCAGGAACCGTTTCAGAACTGGCGCACGAAAATAGGAAATCTGCATGCAAGTGAAACGAAAAGAAAAAAGAAAAAAAGAAAAAAATATAATAATTAAAGATTAAAAAAATGCAGACGATCGTCGTTTCTGTCTTTTCCCTTTGTTTTCCTTTTGCAAACGACTTTACTAAAATACGATCTCTGCCTTTGCACCGGCTATAGATACACTCTTCGCTCTTTTTTTCCATCTCCTTGCTTTTGTTTCCCGATTCAAGTGAAACGTCTTAGCTGTTTTTCTCTCTGCTCGGAAAACTTATCATTTTCGCTTCGCGTTCTATTCTGTTAGCATCTAAACGCATAGTACACCTTACGAACAAATTAATAATGAACCAAAAGAAAAAAAAACGAATCAAGAAAAAGTCCTCTTGTCTCCTTGAAATCTACGCGTGAAAAGTGTTTTTTTTTTTTCTGCTTACGTATCGTTTCATTTCTTTTTTTGAAGTTTTGTTTTTAGTTCACTCGTTTCAATAATATTCATATACCGTTCTCCTTAATAGCTTCTTCTTTCATCTTTTTTTTTTTTTGTTTAACGCGCTTACATTCAAATAGACTTTTATTAGAGTTACACAGTTAATAAAAATTTGCGACTACTTTAAATCTGTCTCGCTGCGTTTATCGTTCGTTTTGTTTTCTAGTTTTCACCATTACTCTCCCTTCCACTTTTTCTCTCATCTATAATATTACTTTATTTTATTTACGTTTTTATTATTATTATTTTTTTTCGTTTAATTATTTGTGAGGAATTGTTTTCATCGAGCGTGTCGCTCGCTGATGGATCACGGGTGCATCCTCGCTCACGCGCGCGTTTCGCGTCGATTTCTCGCTCTTCGTTCCCCTTGTGTGTTTTTCTTAATAGTAATAATATATTATAATAAGAGTAATAATAGCAGTAATAGTAGTAATAGTAGTAGTAATAGTAGTAGTAATAGCAGTAGGAGTAGTAGTCGTGGAAGAGTAGTCTAGTAGTGTTGTAGTAACGGTAATGGCAATGGTAGAAGTAGCAGTAGTAGTAGTCGTGGAAGAGTAGCGTAGTAGTAGCGGTAGTGGTAATAGTGGTAGTAGCGGTAGTGGTAATAGTAAGAGTAGTATTAGTCGTAGTGTAGTAGTAGTAGTAGTAGTAATAGTAGTAGTAGCAGTAGTAGTAGTAGTAGTATTAGTAATAGTAGTAGTAGTCGTGGAAAAGTAGAGTAGTAGTAGTAGTAATAGTACTAGTAATAGTACTCAAAGTACTAGTAATCGTAATCAAAAGCGACAAATTTTGCTGAGGGACGAAGGGAAGGAAGCGGAATATCGAAATTAGTTTTCTTTTTCTCGAAAGTAGGTAGACTCGAAAAACCAACACTTTCGTCCAGACTCGATGCTAATTTCTTTCATAATTTCTTTTATTTCTCTCTCGTTTCCGTTGAAAAATTTCGAAGGCACGAACAAAAAGTACGTCTGCCCGCGCGCGATTCATCCGAAAAGGAAAGCGACGTTAGACGGGCGCGTGAGCGTCACAAAATTAGAAAAAAGACGCGCGCACATAATCGGCGTCTCGCCCGATTTTTCCTGTATCTTTTCGTTTTCTTTCTTCGTTCTCGCGCGAATCGAATTTCCCTTTACAACGTATCGTTTTTCTTTTTTCTTCTTCCTATGCTTTTAATATGTTTCTCTCGTTAACCTTGAAAACCTTTCCTTCTTTCGAGCGGGTGTACAAAATTCACCCGCGCATTATCCACGGTGATGGTGAAAATTCGTCGGCCATTATTATTTTACTTTTACATTTTCTTCTTCGTTTAAAAAAAAAAAAAAGAGACAAAAAACAACACAACGGCATTTCTACTATTCCCATTCTATTTTAACGCTAAATATGTAGGACAAAAAACTAACAGATTTCGGCATAATAACAAATCGTCGTCCACCGAGCCCGAGACGAGTCCCGAGCGTCACACGTGACGACGAATCGTGCGCTCGTTGCGCCCCGGTGGCGCTGAAATCCACCTATTTCCAAATTCGTACAACTTTTCGTTTCTTTCTTTCTTCTTCGTTCGTTCTCGTCTGTTCTCGTGGACTCTCTCGAGCGATTCGGCGCGACGAAATATAACAGGTTGTCGGCTCTGACGACTGGTCGTTCTTGATTTCTCGCGGGCAGTTTCTGCTCGACGACGAAATCGCTCGCTTTATTAACGAGATAGAGGCGAATCCTCGAGAGAAACTGCCCCGACCCTCGGGACCACCTCCCTCGTGTGTCTCGCGTAAAAAATATTTCTCCGCCGATCTTCGCGACCTGTTTTCATATTTTATTATTTACGTTCGCGCGTCTCCGGAAGACCATTGGCTCGCACATCCGAGACACCAAACGCGTCTTTATCGCTGTTTTTCTTAACAATTCGACGACAAACGAGGACAAACACTGTTTCAACGCTCCAAACGACGATAGTTTTCCTTTTTCTTTTTACTTTTCACGATCAAAGGTGACGGTCGAAAGACATTTAAAAGAAAAAAAATCTTTTTTTCTTCAATCGCAGATTCGACACAGTGTTTCCCTTCGTTCGCCAAACTCCCGTGTCGGATCACCGAGTTTTCCGGAGACGATGTTGCATCACCCGCGCGAGTCTCTCTCTTTCTCTAATAATACCAAGAGAGAGATGGCTGGGGGCGGTGTGTGCGATCGTCGAATAAGCGGACATGGCCACGAACGTGGGGGTGGGGGGGATGAACCCCCCGAGAAATCAGAAATTCCAGCTACTTCACACTATGTACATCCAGAAGGTTCGGAGTCCGGCGCGGCGAGTAGCGACCAGCGAATCGCGAAATATAAATTGCTGCCTCCGATTGGTCGCCTCGACGCGTACACGGCTCACCGCCCTCGACAGAGCTCGCGAACACAATAATTCTATTTCATAATTGTTTTATCATCACTATTTCACGTTTAACTATTTCCTATTGTGTATGAAAGGGGAGGGGAGGGGGCGGGGTGGGGGTGGGGGGCTCTGCTTGATTAACTGTCTGCGATGGTTCCTTACGATTACTATACGTTTCTCTCTCTCTCTCTTTCTCTCTTTCTCTCTCTAACGTTCACTCTCTTTCTTTCATTCCTTCAAACCAGCAATCGTTCAGCTATTGTTTGCGTATCCCGAACTCATCCACGTCTCGTCGTCGAAAGGAGCGAAAGAAACTGAAACGATTAGAACGAAAAGATAACCGTGAAATGTTCTACGTATCGATCGTACGTATAATAACCGCGACGAAATTTACGCGATTCGAAGTTCAAACGAAAGGGATCCAAAAGCAGCAAAAAAAAAAAAAAAAAAAAAAAACGATCGATGTCGATCGAACGGAAATTCCGTGGCGCGCTCGAAATACGATTATCGGAGAGGGGAGAAAAAATATTGTGTTCCGCGCGAATAAAATTCTGGAAAAATTAAAAACGAAAAAAAAACAAACAAATGATAATTCCGGCAACCGAAACGTGGCTTATCGTCTCTCGATCCTTCTCTATCCGATACTTTCCCATCTAATATTGTCTCTCGTTCTCTCTCTCTCACACACACACGCACGCACGCACACACGCACACACACTCTCTCTTTTTCTCTCTCTATCTCTCATCGCTTAATTATTGTTCCTTTTTTCCTGTCACTGGATAGATTTTTCTGCGTTTATTTATCGTAATATGCGTGTAATTGAGGTACGGTGTATTCTGCTTGTAGCTCTGAAATTTGCGAGGTAGTATTGTGTAGGGGCGCGTCGCGGCGGCTTCCGTGTCACGGGCGTCGAGCGGCGTCCCCCCCCTCGAGTAAAAAACGCTCCGATAAGGCCCAAGGTTTCGCATCGTTCGACACCAGGTCACGATAGTAGCAGTAGAAAACAGAACACAACGTGGACCCGACGAACAGGCGTCGAACATCGCGACGCCCGCACGCGGGACCGCGGAAGATGATGCGAGATGATCGCGTGGATCCTCGATGCCCGTAACGTTGGCCCGCCGCCGCCACGACGCCTTTAAAAGATCCCGTATGATGTCTATTGTAACAACTATTGCACTTATGATTTGTATCAATATGTCAACGCGCTTTCGTTGATGCGGCGGCACGTGTCGATTATTATGTAAAAAAAAAAAAAAAAAAAAAAAAAAATGTACTGCGTAATCGTTCAACAGCGGCGTTTTGTTTATAACAAAGGAATGGAAAAAAAAATATTAAAAAAAAAGAAAAAAAAAAATTATATATATGTAAAACACACACATATATATATATATATGTGTATATATATATGTATATATATATGGAGAAAAAGATCGGAGAAAGACTCTTGTTGGACACTTTGCGAACATTTTTTAAATCTTACTATACGTTATTTAATAATAGGTACCTTTAAATGCCATCCGGTTTCCGTATTATTACGTCTTTGTTTCTCACTACTATTCGTTATCTTCTTTCCTACGTGTTAGCTCCTCTCCTTTTTCTCTCTCAATCTCTCTCTTTCTCTCTCTCACTCACTCTCACTCTCTCGCTCTTCTATTATCCTTCTCGTGTCTCTCCGTTTCAACTATCCTCCCATTTTCTAGCTCTTATCTATTTTATCTCTTTTTTCTTCTGCGATACTATCATAGCTTAAAAACAAAGAAAAAACTGACAAAATATATATGACGTATTATGGTGTAGATATATATGTGTATATATATATATATATTTTTTATATATTATATATATTTTATATATATATATATAAAATATATACATATATAATATAGCTTTCTATGGTAAATCTGGTTCGTTCAATAAACTCTTAAACGCTTATTACAGGTGGAGAGAATCGGATCTCTTTCTTCTTTTTTTTTTGTCTTTGTCTTCTTTCCTTTTACATTTTCTTATATATTATTTCCTGTTTTTTTTTTTTGCTTTTTCCTGTATGAGCGACGGTTCTTTTCTATGTATTATGTATGCGTCTGTGTGTGTATGTCTCAGGTAAATACATATGTATACGTACACACACGCACACACATATATGTGTGCGTGTACGTGTATATACATACATGCATATGTATACATCTATATATGCGTGTGCAACATATGCAAGTGCTGTGGTGCTGACGGTTATTCCACTCGGATAAGATGCGCGTTCGTCTGTGGATCTATGGAGGATGTGCACATGAAAAATGAAATTTCAGCTTCCATTTTGCCTATTCCGTTTACACGCACGGCTCTCTCCTCTTCTTGAATTTCTTCTCCCTTTCCCGTTACATGCATTATTCCCTCCTTCTCCTCTTTCGTTCTCCTATTATTTTTCGATTTTTATTGCCTCGTCGAATTTTACGGTTCTCGGTTTCAAACGGTTTCTTCGTCGTTCGTTTTCAAACGATACAGGGCAATTCCTCACGTTCGTCTACTAATTTTAAAACCAAACGCTTAGCGGGTGCTCTCCCTCCAGGAGAGAAACGAGAAACGCAGCTTTCTTTCTTTCTTTTATTCCTTTTGCGCGCGATCTCGTGAACCGAAATTTTCTCCATTAATTTCTTCTTTACTTTTTTTTTTTTCTCGCAACGATTCTCCGTTCGTCGAACGAACCGTCCGTACGTGATTTCCGAAAATTCGAGAAAACGAATCCTTTTCCCGTGCCAGTGAGAAACTCCATGAGCCGAAATTTAGCATCTGGAGGGAAGCGGCCCGCTAATTAATATTTTTCTGGGCCTTATATGCCTATGTAATTTAACCTCTATGCTTTGTGTACTTAATGATTATCCATATAGTATGTAGTTTAAACTTTAAATATTATCCACTAAAAACACCATAAGTTTTTTTTCTCTTCTTCTTTCCCTTTCGATCGAAAAGCTTTATGCGCCATATGCATGTGTATGTATGCATAAACGTACGTACGTACGTACGTACGTGTGTGTGTGTCTGTGTAATGTGTGTGCGAGAGTAAAGTTTGAAAAAGTTAGCGATTCAACCACAATTACAAAAAAAAGGAAAAAAAAAAAATACATTTATAATAAAGAATTTATCAATTCTACCAAAGGCAATAATAGTAAAAGAAATCAAAGAAATTCCCGGGGAAAAAATGGAGTTAAAAAAAAGCCAATATTAATGATAAAACATAGAACAACACCGAAATCTTGAGGAAAAGAACTGAAACGCGACGACGTGCAACATTTTTTTTTTTTTTGCAAGTTATCGCGGAAAGAGCAAATTACTAAATCATTTTCGGTAGAAAACCGGAAAGAGGAAACGCGCGTCGTCCATGTGCATGATCGAGAAAATGCGCGCAAGCGCGCGTTTCGCGTTCCGTCGTTCGTACTTTTTATTTTCTCCCCCCCCCCCCCTCCTCTCGATCTTGCATCGACCTTATACTCGTTTTTTTCTTCTTTTTTTTTTCTCTCTCAAGTGCCTTCGCAATTGTCCAAAACGCCCAGTTCGCGATTTCTACTACCGTCTGAATTTCGTACTTGCGATTAGTAATTATTATTTACCATTAGAATTATCGTTATTATTACTATCATGATTATTATTATTATACGCCGTATCTTATCGATCCGTTCTCTTCTTTTGTTCTCGTCCACCGCCAAAAGAGACAACGATCATTTTATTGTTCCATGCGAGTACACGTATCCCTTTCCGTTTTTCGAATTCGAAGAAAAAAAAAAAAAGAAAAAAGAAACACCGGTTATCGAGTTCCAAATGAAAAAGAAAAGGAAAAAAAAAAAAAAAAGAAAAATACCAGTACGAAATCTTTACTCTGGTAGCTATATATCCCCCGGAATATGAGTTCCTCGGACCAAGAAAAAAGAACGTGTTTGTTGTATTTTTTTTTTTTTCGTTGTCGTTTATGCATCTTATACGGAATTCACGAAAGTAGCAAAAAAAAATCATCAAATCATCGAAGACACAAAAATATATAGCGGTAGTAGTAGTAATAGATAGTAGTAATAGTAGTAGTGTAGTAGTAATCGTATAGTAGTAGTAATAGTAGTAGTAAAGTATTTGATAGTGGTAAGCGATTATATAGTAGAAGTTTTTTTTTTTTATAGTAGAATAGTAGCAATTAAAATAAACTAAAGTAGACAAAAAATGAATTAATTACGGTGAAATTATCGTAATCATGGGGCTGGCCTTCGTCACGCCTCGTCCTTCGAAAATCGTGTGCAATTTCACGAAACCGACTCTCCCTTTCCTTGATTTTTGTTTTCGATTTTTCTCTCTCTCGGTCTGCCCATCGTTCGTATCTCACCCTCTCTCTCGCTCCCCTTCTTAAACCCTTAACGCCAGCCAATGATCGAAACCGTAATACAAGATGGTGACGGTCGGTGTGACGAAGGTTGGCGAGCCCCGCGGTAGCGCAAAAATTAAAACAAAAAAAAAAAATTATTATACCCAACGTAGCGAGTGCGAAGCAAATGCAAGCGCGGAGGTTGTCTCCGTCGGCAATGCGCAACCTCTATATTTATTATTTATCAAGAAAATTAGTGTTTTCCATTCAAGCACGTGTTATCATCCAAGTAACATCTTGTTCGCTTGTTTCTTGCTTTGTTATCGACATTTATGTTTTGCATTCCCTTTAATTCGTCGTCCATACTCTCGAATTCTTCTGCGAATATAATTATCGTATTTACCGTTTTTACTCTTTTTTTTTTATTTTTTTTTTGCAGCGACTGGTTCGCACAAACGGCGTCGTGTGCCGTTCTATTTTCCATTGCGTGATTATTATTAAAGTCCGTTATGCGTGCAACCATCGTACATAATATGGATGTCCGTTTTTTCCACACTTTTCACTTTTTTCACTCGTCCTTCGTTAAACGTCCCTCGTTATTCTTCAATTTTCCCTTTCTCATTCTCTGTTCTCTCTCTCTCTCTCTCTCTCTCTCTCTCTCTCTCTCTCTCTCAACGTTTCCTCGATTAATCCCATACCACCCTCGGCGTGCGTATAATAATGTACGTATATTTATATAGTTATATATAATGTATGTATATATAGCATGCGTGTGTGTGTGTTTTGCGGTATGCGTAGATATATTTCGTTTCTCATTTCTTTTGCGCTTGGATGCATTTGTATATAGGTTGATCGGGGGTTAGTAGCGTTCGCGGTCGCCCTAGCGCTGTGCTGAGGGTCGGTACCGACTTTTTCTTCTTCTTCTTCTTCTTCGCCTACTACTTCTTCTTTTTTTTCGTCTTCTCCCTTTTATTTTTTTATTTCTTAATTATCATTTAATCCCGTTCGTTACTCTCTATGCTCTAACGTATAGAATATACAATATAAAAACGAAAGCTGTCCTCTCTCTCTCGCTCTCTCTCTTGTCGAACTGATGATGATGACGGTGAACGATGCGATTCGATGTAGCTCGGTCTCGGCTCTATTTATCCCCCATTTCGTACGTCCAGCTTTGTCGTCGGCCCTTCTCGTTCGATCGTGCGCGCGTTTACCCATTGTTACAGCACGTTTTCCGTTTCGAGTGTTCCGTGGCACCGTCGTTGGTCCGCGCGAAGCGTATTCTCTGTTACGATTTCGGAGCGGCGCTTCGTCTTTTCTCTCCATCTTCTCCGTGTTTCTCCCGAACTCCTCCAAGAGAGAAAAAAAAAAAAACAAAAGCAAAGAAAAAGAAAATAACAATTCGTCACACTCTTCTTCCCGGGACGGGCGGAAAACACTACGGCTCGTTTGGTTACGCGTCCTCGACGTACGGAGGCTCTGTGTGTGTATGTGTATATGTGTATGTGTGTACGTTTGCGCATCGAAAGAGCTTCGTTCCTGTGTTGCGTTTAGAATCGATTCTCAGCACGATGGGTCTTTCGGAATTCGTCGATTTCTCTTCGTTTCGATGGAGACCCTTGTCACCGATCCGTTGCAACTAGATCCACGTTGTCCGCGTAAAACATTCTCGATCTTTCGTTTCGTACCGATTCTCTTTTCGTTCCTCGCCAATGTGACCCGGTGTTTCCGATATATCCGGTTCTTCGTCCGCGTTCGATCTTATCGTTTCTTCGGAGAGCATCGAGTCCAAACGATCGTCGAAAACACGAGACTGGAGTACGATGGCGATGATCGTAACCGATCCTCGTCGAGCTCTTCCTATACCGAGCCGCGTGGAGCGTTCGTTCACCCGAGTGATCTAAGAATGATAGTCTCTTCGTAAGTTTTGTGATTTAACGTGGTCCCGCGATCATCTCGCTGTCTCGGGCGAAACGGTGTCGGTCGAGTCGGCGAGGCGAGTTTTCTGCTCTTTCGACTCGGAAACATCTGCTTCTGAACCTGTACACAGGGTATGCATGCGTACAATGTGTCTACAACGTTGCGTATCGACTTCCTGTCGCGAATGTTGAACCGATCCAAAACGTCTAGCCCATTTTCCCCGTGATCTTTCGCGCGAAAGAACGAACGATGTTGCTGCGCGCTGCCAATCGAAAATCAATTCGTTCTGTGATCGTTTTTGATCTCCACAATTCAATGGCCTATATATGGCTTTCGCGTCTATCGGATTTTCTCCCCGGACGGAGAACTAGAGAGGGATTTTTCTCTTCTCTCGTGTCCCCGGGTTTGCGTGTTACGTGTGCGTTTGGGTGTCCTCTGGGTGTCGTGTACCGGGATGCGTATAGACTTCTGTGTGTTCCCTCTAGGACGCGCGTGCGCGTAGTCTATGTGTGTGTAATGAAAAAAAAAGTTAGAAAAAAAAAAAAATAAATAAACGTGCGCGAATAGCTTGCAAAATGTATCGGCGAACGGGGATTAAACAGAACGACATTCACGGACTGTGTGATTGTATCGTGCCAAAACGCAAACGTGTAAACTGAACAGGAAAACGAAGAACGTGCGTAGTAAACATCTCTGTATAATTGAATAGAAAAAAAAAAGAAAAAGAAACAGAAAAATATCGATAAAATGATCGCGCCAACAAAGGAACGCGAAACTAACGAATCAACGACGATAAATGATAACCAAATATGTATAAAAATAAAAATTAAAAAAAAATTAAAAAAAAAAAAAAAAATTAAAACTGAGCTTTCTACTAGGATCAGCGAACAATACTTATTCCCTAAAATGACGCATCGTGTTTCCGTGGCAACTGAAACGGTTTTATCCGACGAAACTGTTTCCCGAGGATAAAAAGTAAAACGCGAACAACTATACGTATATAAATCTCTTAGTCTCTCTTAATTTTTTTTTCGTTTTCTTTTTTTTTTTTTCGTATCTCGCAGCATCGCTTTTTCTCGGTTTTCATCTCTCTCTCTCCCCCTTGTATTTTCTTTTCCTCTGCTCGCGTCGTTCCTTGCCCGTATCGAAGAAACACGGTGTAACTTGTATGAGGTAGCGAATAAACGAAAAGAAACTCTCTCTCTCTCTTTCTCACTCTCATGCTTTCTCTCTCTCTCGTTTCTTTTCCAGCTAAACACGTGTCTCGTCGTCTCTCCGTCTAGCGTGCGTAGATTTTCCTCTCGATTTGGCCAAACTCTCGGAAACGGCTATTTTGGGTTTTAGTATTACTCGTATCTCGCGTCTCGACTCGCGACCGGGTGGTTTGTGTTATCTCTGCGATGTTTACGTCGATTGTTACAGGAGAGAGCACCGATATGACTGCACACCGAGGCTCTCGATACAACTAACTAACGACATCTCCGACTTCCTCTAGCTTTCCTTTCTTTTTTTCCTATCTCTTTTCTTCTTTTTCTTTAACGCGTCGCGCGTTAAACGATCGGCGCGCGTCGTTCCACGGTCGATTTAAATTTGTTTTTTTTTTTTCTCTTCGTTCGTTGCGTCTCGTCCCGTTGGCAGTGGTGCGGAATTCAAGCGACGTATCTGTCCGCTAATCATCGATGTTAAAATTAACGCGTAAAACTACTTATTCTCTCTCTCTCTATGTATATATATATATATATATATATATATATATATATATATACATACATATATATATATACACATACACACACACACACACACGCACGCACATACACACACACACACACATGTATGTATAAATGTTTCGTAGCAAAATACGAGACGAGAGCTGATCGACTCGTGTGGAACGACGCGTCGCCATTTACCGTTTCCGCGATTAACGTACGTCTTTAACGCCTATGCAATAATAATAATAATAATAATAATAATAATAATAATAATAATAATAATAATAATAGTAATAATAATAATAATAGTAATAAAAATAATAATAATAATAATAGTAGTAGTAATAATAGTAATAGTAATAATAATAGTAATAATAATAGTAATAATAATAATAATAATAATAATAATAATAATAATAATAAAACAGAAGAGGGGTAAAAAAAAAGAGTGAAGAAAAAATAGAAAAAAAAGAAACGAAAAGAAAAAGAAAACTGCAGCATATAACGACGCTCGCGCACCTAAACAAGAAACGCTTCATTCGCTCTTTTCACGCATACGCGACGAACGGTTATTTCCACGGGTTTGTTGCGTCATCTATAATGCGGTGCACATCGACTAAATCTGTTCCGTTAATAAGTTTAAGCTTTACATATAATATATATCTATGTACAACAAGTGTATAGTGTATATATGTGTTACTATATGTATACAAGGTCTTCTGGGGAGGGGGGCTTGGGGTTTTCGGGGAGTGTAAATGCAGTGTAGAGAATAAGTTACATACCCGCGCGGTTTTCTCATAATGCCCATTATTGGCAACAATAGGATAATAATAGATAATATATTAAGACTTCGTCGAAACGCGTCTCCATCTTTCTCTCTCTCTTTCTCTAACTCTGCTTAGATCACCTTACGATTAGATTATGTTTCATTTCCATTTCAACTTTCATCGATAACCCTTTCTCGCGTCTCGCATCCGCTCAGATCTCACGTTCGCGCTCTCTTTCTCACCCGTTTTCCTCTTTCCCTTTTTTTTTTCTTCGTCCCTCGATTCGTCGTCCACCGACGACGCACCACGCCCTAAGCTTATCCGATATATTATCTGTTTAGCGATATCACTTGAACCTGTCACATTAACAATGCCCAACTGTATACAATAAGGCCCTCGTTTACCGCCGCGTACTCGGTTCAGAACCGTTTCCCTCGATCCGGAACGACGAAACTCAGCCACCGACGGTGATCGTATCGAACGACGATCCACGGATCCGGAAAACGGTAACCACCGTGCCTCCGAATCGGTCGATCGATCGATCGTACGCGCGAGTCTCGTTCCCGAGAGATGGCGCTCGGTGGCGTCGTTCGACGCGAGAAGGGTGCGCGGTGGTTCGATGCCAGTCGAACCGACCAGACTCGACCCTGCGCGACGAGATCCGACGAAACGCGAACGATCTCGCGCGAACGAAACCCGTGGATCACCCGTTACGTATCGGTTCGCTGATCGCGATTCCAAGAATCCGGTTGCCGCTTCTGCTTTTCACCTATCTCGAAATACTAATACTAAAGCCCAAAATAATCTACCACCCTCTCGTTTGTCGGTGTGTGCTACCACGCATTCTCTCTCTGTCTCGCATTTTCTCCCTATCTTTCTTCCCTGTTCTCTAAATACGCGCGCGATCTCTTGTCTTCTCCGCGAACGACGAAAATAATAATCGTCGGCCTCGCCGTTGTGAACGGCGCGCGAACGATTAATGCTTCGGTCGTCTCCGATAATTATTATCCCTTACCACTATTTACTATTCATTTATCACTATTAAATATTAAGAAAGAAAAAGAAGTGCTGTGAACCCGCTGAGTGGTCGCGACGACGGGACGAAGGACCGAGAGACCCACGACGTCTCCCGACCGTCTCCGCAACCCCCCAGGTCGCTTAGTATAATCCATCGTTTGCTATTGTTAAGTTCCGCGCGAGACGATCCACGGAATCGTCCGCGTATATTTTTATATATATATATATATATATATATATATATATATATATATATGTATATATATATATGTATGTATGTATATATATATATGTATGTATATTTATATATATATATATATATATTCTTTATATATATAATATATTTATATAAGATATATATATATATATATTATATACATTTATATGTGCTTACAGTGTACAGGATCGTGTAGATCGATAACGAATCGAACCGATCGCGTCGGCGCGATTCCTTGTTATGTGTGATTTCCGTTTATGCGTATTACGTTGACTGGTAGGTGCGATGAGCCACCTTTGATATTTCGTCGGTGAACGGCGATGTATGTGTGCGTGTGTACGTGTATGCTTGTCGCAGCGAAGGTGATTCATTTGAACTCGTATTTCTCGAATCTCGGGTTCGTCGATCGAGTTCTCCGAAATTCTTGTGTTCCGTCAACGATTGTACGTGATTACTTGCGTTCGAAAAGCAAAATTTGACGGATACTTTTTTTTAGCTTCTGCGCGATTGTCTCCGACTTGATCGAATCACGAAACGAAACGTTTACGTCGACGACTGTATTACTTATAATATTATAATTTTCCAAATTATACGGTAATGTGTGTGTGTATGCACGTATGTATGTATGTATTGTTCGTATGTTTCACCAACGTTCGTTCGCGTCGAATGGATATGCTGATCCTAACCGTGGCTGATCGAACTGTAAGATAGATGTCTCTGATTGAATTCATCTACAATCGTGCGCGGAAATGGAAGATTTGTCTAGGACCGCTTCGTCGTGAGGCGGCCGCCGATTGGATATCTGTGTACTTCGTCTCGTCCGGAGTCGTTTTTATCGTAATTATTTTCATCTCCATTTCTGTCTCCTTGTGCCATTTTTGTTCTCGATCCGTTTTGTTCTTTTCTTTGATTTTCCATCGAAAGTTTGTCGCGAATCGCGTAGCTGTTACACGTTAGACGCGTTTATCTCTTCGTTTTCGGCGATTTCATTGTTTCCCTCCGCTTCTCTCTGACCGCAACGTCCGTAGCACCGATCTTCTTCGTCCTTTCGTCCATTCGTCGTGCCGATCTCTTCCGTGATGATTGTTCGTTACGCGGTTTGTTTCTTTCTTCAGATTTTTTTTTGATTTTTTTGTTTTGTTTTCTTTTTTTCTTTTCCATCGGTGGTCGTCCCGTGCTCGTGTCGAGTCCACGGAGAGTTCGTTTTGTTCCCGGTAAGAAGTTATCGAAAAGTGTTTGGTAAAAAACGTACAAAAGATCGCGTTATCTTATTATAAACGGTTGGTACGAAGAACGTGGTAAAAAAGTTGATAATGCTTTCGACAACGGTCGTCGGAGATACGTCGACGATATTTTTGGACGTTCGTAGAAAAAGAAAGAAGCTTTCTTTGTTAGCGTTTCCTTGCTTCGTTTCATCGAGGCTTGCACGACGGTCGAAGTTTTACGCGCGCTTTCGTACTTCGATAAGAAAGATTTGTTCCGTTCCTTCGTCGACGGTAGTTACTGTTAGTTTTGTTAAATGCTTTTTTTTTTTTGGTTCGTTTTTGACCTTTTGAAATCCGATGCTCGATACGGTCTTTTCTTTTCGTATTTTTCCCTGTTTTGCGCGCGTGTTTCACTCTCTCACTCTCTCTCTCTCTCTCTCTCTCTCCTCGTTCCACGGGATACATGCGTAATCTTAAACTTAAGCGCCGAGCTTACTTTAATTTCTTCAATTCTAATCGATAAGCACGATTTTCTCACGGTAAAATATTCTAGAATACTAACATTTAGATTTAGCGATAAATTGATTTTGTACATTTGTTTTGTTGGTATTCCTTACCCAAGTAGATTTAAGTTACTCCTCGCCTTTCTTAATTCGCGCGCATAATAATTTATAACGTTAAAAATCTTCTCTCTTCGTTTAAGTTATCATTATTATATTAATAATTTCTATTTAATCTTCATTTTTCATTTTTTGTTACCTTGTTTGATTTGTACATTCTCCCGAGCGTGCGAGCGAGTTTGTCACCTCCTCTATCTCCGAATCTTTTCTCAATCTTTTTCCATTCTCTCCGTTCTTGGCGTTTTTTTTTTCTTTTTTTCGAAGTGCTGTGCCGAGGAATCAGCCGGAAATATTAGTTCTCGCCTCGTTCTCGTTCGCGACGACCGTCTGTGGCTCTTCTTTGTTTTCTTCTTCCTCTTCCTCTTCCTCTTCCTCTTCCTCTTCCGCGTTGCGTTCCAACATGGATGTCCTTTTGCATTCGATCATTCGCGGCTGAATGTTTCTCCTCGATCCTCCTTCGCGATAGAGTGCAAGAACTAACTATGAGCGAGCAATGAAGTCTTGAGGGTTGTCTTGAGCATCTCGTTTCTTTAAACTTCGTTTTCTTTTCTATACTACCAGAGACTCCGGATTTCGTTTTTTCTTTTCTTCCTCTTTCTCTTCTTTGTCTTCTTACCGTTGAAATCTCGTTCCAAGGATTTGCGCAACGAAACAAATGAATCAAAGATCGATGAACGAGCGAAAGATGTGAAAAATTCACGTGCGGGGTAGATTACGGATCACGAACTTTCATCTTCTCTGTTCTTTTCTTTTCTCTCCTCTTTTTTTTTTACGTTTTTTTTTTTTTACGTTTTTCTTTCTCTCTCTCTTTTTTCACTTATTCTTAAAGACAAATACAAAGAGATATTCCGAAAAGGGGGTGGGGTGGGGCGGGGGCGATGGTTTTTCGTTGTCGGATCGAAGTTCGTTCCCCCACGACAACGAAATTCTGTGAAAAGAGCGATTGTATCTCGTACTCGCGTCGTGCTTCTCTGTTTTCCGTAATAATTCCTTCTTACGTTCTCTCTGGTGTTTTCTTTCTTTCTGTTTCTTCTTCTTCTTCTTCTTCTTCTTCTTCTTCTTCTTCTTATCTCGTGCGAGTGAAAAATTTTGAATATCGTTTCGGCCGAAAAGAAAAGAAAAGAAAAAAAAAAAAACAATTTTAGTTCCAACGTGTGCTGCGTGCATCGTTACAGGAAAAAGGAGCGTCAAGTGATCTTGAAGTAGCGTAAATGATTTCTTTTTTTTTTTTCTCACGGTGGTGAAGCGAATCGTTGTATGCGGCGATGGATGATTTCTCTCCTCGTGTGATCTTCCTCTCTTCCTATGTATGTGGGTTTTCCGCCGGTCTTCCTTCGTTTCGTTTGATTATTTTCCCGTTCTATGGTTTCTTTTCGTTTCCATTTTGCTTCGTTATTTCTCTACGAGACGATGACGGTTACCGGTTATACTTTGCTAGGTCTTACGTGTGCATACTGTTTTTGTTCCTTGGCACTTTCGTCGTTTTCGTTTCTACAAATGTTATTATTCATCCTTTCTTTCTTTCTTTCTTTTTTTTTTTTCATTAAATATTTACGCTTGATAAATAAACACGGTGACGAAGACCTGCGGGCGAGGAAGGCTTTCCCGGGCGGCGACAACGACGATAAATCGCGTCGCATAAAACTGCGAGCCCGATCGTCCTGTCGCACGCGCCGTCGCAGTAACGTCCTCGCCGAGCGGACCTAGGCGCCCCCGTTTCTTCCAAATATATTAAATATATTATACAATTTATCCGACTAAAATCTCCTTTATTCCCCCCCTGACGAGCGACAGACGCGCACAGCGCAAAAAGCTGCGCGCCGTCCTCTTTAAATCTTCTTCCACACATCCTCTCTCTCTCTCTCCTCTTCACACTTACGTTTCTTTTTTTTTTTCCCTTTTTCTCTTCTTTTTTCTTTTTTTACTCTTTTACTCGATACTCTTTAAATTAATTACTCTTTCACATTTTTTCTTCTTTTTGTCACGAAAAACACTCCGCTTCGCTTCTTCTCCGCTTTCTTTCCTCCACGTTCACACTTATCTCTTATCTCTATTAAAAAACTGTTTTCGCCTTCAATCCTCGCGCCTCTCCGCTTTCAATATCGTTAAAATTCATTAAGTTATTAAAAACATCTAACAAAAAAATTGAAAAAGAAAGATTCACTTAGATCTCCCCAACAATGTATCAAAAATAAACTTATACTCTTAGATTCATTTTCTTTCTTTATCTTTCCCGTATCCCATCGTTTTATACTGTCGCGTCGTGCTTCTCACTCGTCCGTTCCGTTCCATTCCATTCCATTCCATTCCATTCCATTCCATTCCATTCCGTTCCGTTTACTCTCTAATTTTCCTTTCCTTTCTTCATCTCGTTTCTTCGTAATTCTTTTATCGCTTACACATATTCGACTCCGGTTGTGTTTCGTTGTTTCTTCCACGCGTCTTTCGTACATTTCTGCACTTTCTTCTCGTTATCCGTAGATCCGTTTCTGTTTCTCTCGCTACTCTTCGCAGCGAGAAAGAAAAAGGCAAGAGTGTCTCTCGTCCCTTTGTTTTCCTCCGCGCTTATTTCCCGATATTAACCATCGGTATGATATTCCTGCGCGCGCAACTTTCGAGTCCTTTCTCTCCCTCGCTTTCGCTATTCTTTCTCTCTCTTTCTCTCTCTCTCTCTCTCTTCGTTTCTTTTCTATCTCTCTTTTACTTTCTCGATAAACAAAAAACTGTAACACGCGATATATCTTTCCCACCTGTTCTACTCCCGTATTCACTCGCAAAAACTGGATTATTATTCGTTCCCACCCGCCGCTTTCTAAACTCGTGTATTTTTGTACTAAACGCATACCGAATGCCGTGAATTGTACCGACGATCGACGATCCCTCGTAGATACCGATCGCGTGGCTGGGCGAATCGGTAGAGATCGCCGCGTCGGATGCGAACCCCCGAGACAGGGGTTCGGCGTGCCAAGTTGAGCGTCGACCACGCGCCACGATCGATCTCGACCGCGAGGCTCCAAGTCGGATATACTTGGACGAACATCAAGTATCGAGATTACGGAAATACGAGTAAACAATTACGATCGATCGATCGATCGGATAATCCGTGGCGCGTAATCGCGCGTCTCTCGTCAGTCCGTTAATTTTTCGCTTCTTTTTGGTCACATTGATAGATCACCGAACAGGTCTAGCCTGTCGGGGTCAGTTACTTCGACTCCCAAGTCCCACAATCGTGTAAAATCACCCTTCTCTATTCTAGTCCCGAACCATTAGTTTCCGTATTATTATTATTATTATTTTTTTGTTCCTCCTTCTTCTTCTTCTTCTTCGTCTTCTTCCACTTTTACTTCATCGTTCCCTTTAATATCTCTTTTACGCGATCGATCTTTCCGTTTCGATTGAAAACGCTTTCCTGCCCGTACGTTGCACGCGCGAACTATCGTATCCTTCGTACTTTGTGGGTCACCTAGATCAGAACTTAAGAGTTACGAGTCAGGCGCGCGATCGATCGCGACCGTACCCGGCTTTCGAAACGATCAAATTCCTTCTCGATGAATACTCGTACGCGGGTAACGATCCACGATCGATCGGTACGCGCTCGGTGCGCTCGGGAATTCGCGTTATCGCGAGCGAGTTTCTCTCCTGTACGGCGGGTTGTCTTCGTGGACGCGCATATTTCAACTACCCTAAAACTCTTTACGACTGTAAATCCGATACGATCGAAGAGGAAACGTAAAGAACGCAACGGGAGGGAAGAGGAAAAGAAACGAAAGAAACCGAAAGCAAAAAAAAAGAAAGAATTACAGAATTTACAATAGGATGGAAAAAAAATAATAATCGTCAAGAGAACCGGAGTTTCGTAAAAATTCGCGTTTTGAAAGTTGCCGTCGCGTCCCGAGATAACTCGCTGGCGATACACGCATGCGCGCCACCGGGCGAAAAGCGGCGCACCGTTACCTCGTCGCTCGCGAGTGTATTTCACGGTTCGCGTTCAACGTCGACGATGGGATCTCGCTCTTCGCCCACCGAAACACACTACTCTCGTCGTGTTCCTTTCCTCGATAAGCCTAAATCTCTATCATCCGTCTCTGTCTCGCGCTTCCCTAGCCGTATATACGCCTAATCAGTAATTAAACACTTATCAATTAATAGTATTATTCAACACACGCACACTCACACACTATTACATCCATGGTAAAGTAAAAATCCCTGAAAAAGTTTTGTGGTTTTGCTTCCTTTTCGTTCCATTTTTTCCATTCCTTGTATCTCTCGTCCCCCCAGTTCGCTCGCGGTTTCTCGCTTCCTCGTGCGTGCCAACGGTCGCTTTTTCATTCTCTCTCTCTTGAACATCCTTCTCGTAGCACGAAACAAACAACAGCAGCGCGGCCGTTTCGCGTGCTTATTCCGTATTCTCCGAACACGTCCGATTTCCCCCTCCTTTTCTTTTCCTCTCTCGTTCGTTCACTTTCTCCCTTTCTCTTTCCCATTCCCTCTCTATCCCCCGTCACGCGTTCCTCTATCCAATCACTTTTCGCCAAAGCGACCCGATGACGTTTCTCGTCGGTTTCCTTCCTTTCCATCCTGCCGTGTGTCCGACGTCAATAACCACTCGTCGATTCTTCCCGCAGACACGTGTGTCTCTGACCCCTCTCACTGTTGGCTCTTACAAGGAACTTGAGGCGAGTACAGCGCGCACGGCGGCGTTTACGCGTGTCGCGCATTTTTCACTTCACTAATACGAAAAAAACTCATAATCGCTTCTTTGGTATTACGGCGCGAGAGGGGCGTAGGCGGGGACCGCGGGGGGGGAGGCCGAGGGGCGTCCACTTCGGAAACTTCCTGGCTTACGTCTAAAACTGTAGAACGTGTCACGTTTTCGCTCACATTCTTTCGATTAATTAAGTCCCGTTTATTTCTTGCATTTGTTCATCTTTTACTTTGTTTAATTCTCTCTCTCTCTCGCTCTCTCTCTCTCTCTCTCTCGCTCTCTTTCTCTCTCTCTCTCTCGCTCTCTCTCTGAGTTTGTGTGGTATAAAAAACTGTACCTAGAGTAGTAGTAGTTCTTTTCTTTTTCCTTTGAAAAAACAGAGAAAAAAAAAACCGCCTTCCTCTGTAGTACTTAGCAGAAGGTAAGTAGTAGTAGTAGTTAATAGCAGTAGTAGCAGTAGTAACATGTATAACGTAATGTGTAATTGTTACTTAACCTCTCTGTATATTATTATAACTTTAATATTAGGTAGACTTCTTTCTTTTTTTTAGATTAGTTGGTTTTTATCCTTTCTCTCGTTTCACTTTTCTTTATCATATTTAAATCTTTAACCGTAATGAATGAGGTAATAAGGTTGTGTATGCTTTTTTTTTTCTTATCATCGTATTATATATCCTGTTTCATCGACGAGGTGGTTTCGTTAACGCTGCGAAATCGATTCGTTCGAGTTGTCACCCGTCGCTTCAACCCTGAATGACCGAACTCGCAACGAAACAACGCACGCGACGCGCGTAGAAGAGGTGAGAAAACTACGCGTGGTGTGTGGATCGTTTCTGTAGGTCGTATAAGGTTCGCTCGTGCTGACGCACGCGCGTGTACGTGTACATTTGGGTGCATCGGGTATACGTCGCTTCGAAGGAGAATGAAATTTCAAACGTTGCCTCTGTTCTAGACGGCCAGGTACCGAACTTTTCTTTTCTTTTTTTTTTCCTTTTCTTTTTCTTTTCTCTCACCTCGTCTCGCGTGACACGTTTTCGTTAGATGACGTGCACTTCCATCTGGTACCACACACGCGGTATTTGCGTCGCTTTTATTTGCCTTTAACTTCCGAGCCGCGGAACTCGTAACGCGACGCAACGCGACGCGACGCTAGGTCACGATCGATGGCGATGAATCAACAATGATAATTTTTCCGGCGTTCCGCTGCACAAAACCCATCTAAAAAGGTACGCTACGCGTTTTCTACGTTCTCGAAAAATCGCGACATGTCCACGCGCGCGGCACTCGCTCGGTGTACTTGCCAGCGAATTAAAAAGGGGTGTGGGTGGGGGGAAATTGCAAACAAAGAGAAAATAACAACAGAAAGAAACGCCATCGACCGTAGCCCCTCTCTTACCCGTTTTGTATCAAATGGATGATTTTGAAGAATATCGGCTTCTATTGCATGATTATCTGATATCTCGATAGAAAGCGCTCGCGTGTGCCTATCATGCTCTGCACATCGCTCGGCCGCTCTGTGAGAATCTCGAAGGATACGTGCCCCGGCGAGAAGGAGGTTGCACGTAGCCTCACGACGAGAGAATGTCAAAGCGACGAGGCCACCCCGGCGAATAAAACGGATTCTGTGAGGCGTTGGTCGGCGTCAGGTAAGTTTCAGTGACGTTACTGATTTTGTGGTTGTTGCTGGCCGGATGGCGAGGAGCTCGATTGCTGCTGAGCCGAATGCTGTTGCGTCGTTGTGCCACCTTGTTGAGACGTGGCACTGCCGTCTCTTCGGGTACGGGAACCACCTTCTTGGCTGCTACCACGACCAGCGCGCGAGCCAGCACCTGCTCCAGGTGCACCAGACTGCAGGACCATAGAGCGAATTCTTCTCTGTGCCGACTGTGAACAAGCGAAAATTGTGAATCGATGTATCCCGTTTGTCGCTGGATCTCACGCACCGGGAGAGCTTCAACGGGAGACTACTAGGTTCTTCGATAAAACCTATTACGCTACGTGCTCGATTACGCGGAGAAACGATTTCAAACAAATTATACCAAATTACAACCACTTTGCCCGCGATCCTAAAAGACGTACAGTTTTATTTCTTACGAATTGTTGACTCTCTCGCCAAGAAAGAACAAAGATATACATCGTTCGACTCGAGCAATTCAACGATTGTTCGAATTAAACCGATCGATCAAGTTGGTGTTCTTTTTAACGAAATTTACATCTTAACGAAACGGGTGAAAGAAAAAATGAACTCGAGGACAACCGGTACCTGAACAGAGAAGAAGGGGCCAAGTATATGGACGGTGGCCTCTTCGTCGGCAGAAGGAGATGTAGATTGTTGTTCCGATAGCTTTATGACACTTCCAGTTACACGTTGCAATTCTCTAACGTTTTGTCCGCCTTTGCCGATGATTCGGCCAACTTGAGCGCTCGGTACTAAAATCTCGATCGTCAGTCTGACGTCGTCGGTACTGGAAACGAATCCTTCCTCGCGCATTTTTTCGAAGATCAAATACTGCGCCTGAAAACGAAACGGTTTCGATTCTGTCAAGCGATTGTCGCGTAAAATTGTAAAATACTATTTACAAATATGAAATCAACAGAGACGAATGCGTCGCGATCATTTTTCACAAATTTAATGCTGTTCGATCGATGGAACGATTAAACGAAACGGTATCATTCGTAAATATATTAATCGAAACAACGAATTTATACGTTCTAGCCTTTTCTTTGTTAGAGAAGTTAAATTTTTTATATGAAATTTAATTCTCTTTCAAATTTATTTAAAATGTTTTTTTTTTTTCTTTAATTTTATAAGTACTAAATACACGTGTATTGAAAAATGCACAAAACTACAAGAGGTAACGTTATTCACGAATCATGTTGGCCTAAACTGTAATCGAAACTTGAAGAGTATAAAAATTAACAAAACAGTTTTTCCTAATAGTCGAAACGTATCGAGAGTTTCGTTTGTTTTCGTGAGAAAACACGTGGTTTAAATGGTTTAAAAGGTTTAAAAATTTCATTTCTTATAGTTTAATAAATGAAAAATAATAATGTTACGAAGGTTGTGGTATGGGACAACAACTATACCATAGTTCCAATGCATTTTTCATTGGTACGGGTATAAATCTCCTTCGTTATTTTTACTCTCCCTAGCTACATCGTATCGATGCTTATTGTTATTCAGCATCGATTCAAACAAAGCCGGGTTTTTATTAATTAATAATAATCGAAATAATCAAATCACAACAAGTTGTCTATAATATTATTCTATGTAATAAACACCTTTTATAAATACAAAGTACAAGACTACGAAAAGTCTTCGATTGAGAAAAACAAGTAGGAAATAATTCTTCGAAGTACCGGGATTCGAACTGGCGAACCTCGGGACTCGAAGACAAGCGTCTAAGCTACTGAGCCACAAAGGGCTCCGTCGATTTAGCGTTCGTTATAATATCATATTTAGTTTGTACCTTACGTTTCATCCGTATCCTATTACGTTGTTTGTTCAATGATTGTCTGTTGTTTGTTATTTCTCTTTTCAAATAAAATATTTGTACACTTGTACTTGAACAAATAATAATGAATTTGTCTTTCTTCGTTTTCAACTTTATCGATAATTATAGATTATATCCGATACGACAGTATTGAATTATTAATTTTTTGTAAGTAATGTTAATGTTCCTCTTACTAATTGAAAATAAATAAATTTTTCGGTTATTATTCGGTATACTTCACATTGTAAGTTCAAATTATTTTAAATATACCGAAGAGGAACCAAATTTCAAGGTTGAAAATATATAATACAAATATACTTCTAGCTACTAATAACGTCCCATATATTACTTCTCTTGCAAATAATTTTACATGTCGCATCATAATGTACGCGTTTCTTTCTCGTAAACTGTATTTCTAAAAATATCTTACGCAAACATTGTACGCGTTATCGTTGTATCTACTATATGCATTTATTTAGTCTAAAATAACTAAACAGAATAACCGATAGAATTTGCACACCACCAATGCTGCTACAGACTGCTAAACAAATTTTGTCGCGCAATTGTGTCTTTTTCTTTCTTATTTTTCAAACTACTTTTCGTCATAGTTCGTGCATTTCGTCGTGCATCCAAAACTAGCCGTGAAACGTATGCCACGTAGATATAAAATGATACGAAAATTATATACGAATACTTGCATCTCCCTGTTCACTTGTATCGACGTACGGATAAAGACGTTAAATAAAATTACAATTTCGTCTTAAACTATAGTTTTTTCACCTGCACACGAATCTTACCTTCCACTGAGATTCTGGTGATCCGATGATAGTCACTTTCCTTTCGCTTTGTTGCTCCGCTGGTTTGTCTTGTTCGAGCGGCGCGATTTTCACGCTGGCTCCGGAAAATCTGATGATGTTTCTAATGTGTGAACCTTTGGTGCCGATTATGGCGCCTACAGTACTGTTAGGAATGTAAAGGAAGGCAGTTTCTTGAGTGTCGGCAGCAGGTACACCCTGTTGAGTCGGCAAACTAGCTTGGTAAGGATATGGTGCTGGTCCAGAGCCGTACAAACCAGGACCACGTGAGCTGTATCCCATGCCAGCGGTGGACATCATGGCCATCGGGTGCAGGCCAGGGAACATCATGCTTTGTGGCTGCAAACAGAAACGTTTCGTCGTTATTCACTATTCTTAGCTCTATTTTATTTTTTTTTTACAATTCGAGAGTTCGTTACACTCACGGCCATTGCCTGCAAATCGTTCTCGTAGCTTTGACGCAGCTTGCTGGAGATCATGGATTCGGCTTTGCTCATGTTGTCGATGGTGCCCTTGACTGTGATGATGCGCTCGAGGTTAAAGCTATTGATATCGTTGATACTGCTTACAGTGATCTTCGTGTCCGTGTCTTGCATGATTCTCTTGATCGTGGTACCACCTTTTCCGATTATTCGACCGATCAAGTTGTTGTGTGCGAGGATCTTCAGAGTGATCTCGGTACTGGAAATATAGGCGATATATTGGCACCGATAATCGTCAACGAAATACTTACGAAAACATTGATGCGTATCCCTCGATCGTATGGGTAATTCACACTAAAACTACCGATAAATTTTGAAGTATCAAGGTATGCTTCGTACGCATTTAAAAAACAAAAACAAAAGAAGAGAAAAAGTCGTCTTCGTAAACATTCTATGGAGTTTAGTCTCGTTTTACCTGGTTGGTAAATCTAGAGTTAACACTAAAACTATCAAAGGGGTTGATCTGACCTGTTTCAAACTTCTTTTTAAAATTACTTAATTATCAACGGTGTTTTTTCCTCCAATATTCGTGGACAATTATCGAAACAGACGACTAATGGTATTTGTACATTAATTTGCCTTTTCCCCGTTCAACATCGAAGATACGTATGTGATCTGACACAAATAAGGACACCACCCCGAACGAGTAAAAAAAAAAATCTATATTTTTCAACCTGACACGAAATCCCGGAACTATACATCCGATTTACTTCAAATTTTACAGAAGTATTCTGCACAGAGTATTCTACAATCGTAGCATGCGATTCTTTTAATGTTAATTATTTAATTTTTTATAAACGTTTAAAGTCTTTTTTTTTTTTTTGGACAAAACAGATTGTGTTCTCTTCGAACTTCGACCATTTATACAATTACTAAAATTTTCGAAAAATCGTCCGCTACGTTTCAGACGTCTCTAGTTTACGAATCGACATTTATTTATGACGACCATCGAATAATGTTTCACCAGAAGGGGTTCTGGGAATAGGGAATAACTTCACCATTTTGTACAATTTTTACTTTCGCAAAATTTTAAAACGAAGCTGAAAGTTATATTTATAATCTCCGAAAAAGGCAACATTTTTCATTCTGTAACTACTTATTGAAAAAAAGATTTGCAAAGTCTAGCTATGTTTTGACGTCTCGGATTGATGTCAGCCGTCGAACAAAGCCAGTTGTAGATTCTCAAATATCGTGAACCAGCTTACCTCTTGTTTATGCTGTTAGCTTCTTGCTGCATGACCTCCAGAATTTTCTTGCAGGCGTTCGTGCAATTCTCCGGATTGCCATAGATGGTGATGGCTTTCTCCAAGGAACCGACGTTGTCTTTCCGGTGAACGTCTACTCGCGCCCGCGTCAGCTGTGTAATCTGGCGTATGGTGGATCCCTGACGACCGATTATGGCTCCTACCATGTCCGATTGTACGAGAATACGAAGCGGGAAGTCCGTCTGCCGCCCGGAACCCGAAACTCCGGAGTAAGCGACGCCGCTGCGCTGGCTGCGGCCTCTTCGTCGGCTCTCCGCCGTAGACATTTCCACTTTTAGCAGGTTACCCCCGTACTCGTGGTCATTAAACTCGTTCACAGCCCTGTAAATGGGAAAAAGACCGTAAAACATCGAAGCTCATAAATGAAACGAACGAGAACCTCTTTTACCGGAAAGTGGCGGCGCGCACGATCTAAAACGGTGCATCGTGATATACACTTCACCAACCGCGGTCTCGTTGTCGCGAATCACACGATAGGCTAAAACGAGGACCGGGTATTATTTTTTCATAGGTGTACAACGATACGATGACGACGATAACATTCGGAGTAAGTCGAGTGAAAATCGTAGTTCATAAAGAAACGAACGAGAACCTCTTTTACCAGAGAGTGGTACGCAGGATCTGAAACGGTGCATCGTGGTATGCACTTTATTAACCGCGGTCCCATTGCCACGAATCATACGATAGGATAAAACGAGGACCGAGTATTATTTTTTTCATCGATATACAACGATACGATATCGAGAAAATTCGGTGTAAGACGAATAAAATCGAAAATAGTTTATTCGACGCGCGTGGTGCGCTTCCACTCCGAAACGATGCAACGCGCGTATCTGGTGCATCGTCGAACCTGTTTCTTTCCTTAATCGAGTCGAGGGAAAAAATCATACTTCGCGCGTGTAGGACGTCCCGGACGGTACTAACAGCGATAGTCTTTTCGTTTGATTATGGAAATTCGTCTTTAACACAAGTTCTATGGAACACGTCGCTTCGACGCATTTCGATTAAGGAGGAAAATTATAGAAACCGATTACAATTTTCTTCTACCATTTGTACCGACTTTTAACCATTTAACTCGTTACTCTACGATTTAAATTTCGATAACGCGTTTTATAATCAACATTAAGTACGGTCGCAACTCTCACTATCCTCGCGGAGGCTAAATTTTCTTTTTCTAAGGTATTATACGAGGGTTTGGTTTCTTTCTAATATTTTTCGAGAAAATATATTTGAACGTACAAATGTGGTCGAGATTCACCCTTGGTTCTTACGTTCGATCCGATTTCCTTACTACGAGTCTCGCATGAATTGTAAGCGAAAGGGTTAACGAGATAAATATAATATCGACATTCGTTTTCTTCGAAGTTTTCCAATTTTATAATTCTCTATGCGGTAGTACATCGCTTCAATTTGACGCTAAAAATGTCCGTGAATCTAGTCTTAATTTCATAGCAGAGAATTAATCTTTTTTTAATTACTCTTCGTTGTAAGTAACTAAAAGGAGCATCTTTCTTCGAGTATCGAATTTAACTCGATTATCGATTCGAGAGCTTGAAAAAGCAAATGCTTACTTACGATATACAAGGTGTCCGGCAAGGAGTGGAACAGCTCTTTTCTTTCCAATAACCCGAAAAATGTTTAAGACGTAATTTGAACAATTTCGAAAGACGGATACGACGCGATAGAACGCTTTTTGAGATAAAAGTTTATGGAGGGTTTTTTTTTAAATCACCGTTACCTTTCGCCGCTGATATTAAAATACATTTTGTCGCGCGTGAATTACGTATCAACTTCGATCGAACGACCTTAAATTCCAAAATAGCGATCAAACCTCACAATGCGAATTTATAATCAAAAGTCTAGGTTGGATTAACATCGGCCGCAGGATGCAAGGGAAACAAATTTTATTGTACATTTTATCTCTTTCGAAAACATTCGAATCGCGTCTTTTTGCAATGTCATCGAAAGCAAAGAAGATAATTGAATCGACGCGTTGAATTGTACAAATCCAAACCCACATTTTAAGATATTCGACGAAACAGCTTTTTGCATTTTATACAGACACGGTTCTACACATTTTACATACGGTTTCGAGAATATTCGAAAAAGACTAATTTTGCACTCGCATCGTTCTTCGACCCATAGATTCGGCTGATAGAAATTCCGATCCTGGTTGTAGATTTCACGACCCATCGACGAATCGCGAACCGTAGTTTGTAAAACACCGATCCAGATCGGAAAATAAATCGAGAAAAAATAAATATTCGTGTAACGTTACTCGTATTAAATATACACATTATTATTTTTCGAACGCGTTCCTCCGATTACTTTCAGCAATTTATTTACCTCGAATCGCAACCATAATTGCGCCTAAAAATATAAAATAAAATTTCACACATTTTACAATTATCGAACAATTATTGTGCAAAACAATTGTTACGTTTACGAGCTCTTGTATTACGCTTCGATACTGTTCAAATAAGTACCGTATCTACTAAGAAGATACTTTTACATCCTCGTTGGTTGTTAAAAAACACGGTGAGAGATTCGGTTACCGTAAACGGTGAAAACCGAGGGAACGATCGTGCCTCGGAGGTTAATCTGTAAAAGAAGAAAGTGGTTTACTTACAGCTGTGCTTGTTCTTGCGTCTCATAGCTAACGAGGGCGGTTTGTGTGTTAGGATCACGCGAGGACAACTTCTCAACGGACTGCACTTGACCGCAGCTCGAAAGCAGTAACTCGAGATCGTCCAATTTGGCGTGACTTGGAAAATTGCTTACGAGAACCTTGGATCCGGCACCACTGTCGAAAAAAGAAAAGAAAAATTCAACATTAGCGATTTTACTCGTCGAAACATTCTTAAAGCGTTGCGCCAAGTATCTCGCGTTTGCGCAGCTGATGCCCCACAGACGCTCGACAAAAATATTCTAAACAATAATCTCTCGAAATCGACTAGACGATTATCGAGCGTTTAACCTCGATTTTTAAATACCCACAATCTATCTTGCAACCGTCATTGAGAAATATAATTATTACTATTTATTCGCAATATCGACACTTGTTGCAATATTTGAAACAGCTTAAAAAGTAAATGTTTGCGCAAGTGACGATATTCATGAGCAGATTAATGCACGGTGAGAGCTTATCGAGTTTTGTGCAACAAATATACGCGCGTCCCGTGTGTTATCTAAGAACAAAACGTTAAACACTCTAGCCTCTGTTCGAGTTGCTTTAAATGGAGAACCAGTGAGAACAATTAAGAAATTCGAAAGTTCCGATCGATCGAGTTTATTGCTCTCATTTTTCATTGGTTGTTAACACACGTGCGAAAGGAACTATCAAACCGCGTATACGTAGCGCGCGCATGCACGCCCGCCAAGTTCTTTGTGTTCCACGTGTTACCAATGGAAGTGAATATCGTGTACAATAGGTTGTTCGATAAATTTTATCGAACGACGAGACTTACGAACGACCCAGTATTTGCTGAATTTAAGATAATTCGATTGTTACACTGGTCTAGCTGCACAGCCTATCGGCAATAGGGAACGCGATATCCCGTCTTTTCCTATTGAGCATTGCCTTTGGATAACGAGCTATCTCATTTGTCTCATTTCCGTTGATTTAGGATAACCGAATATCTTATCTTCCGTTGTTTCGATAAATATTTTCTCCGTTTACTACAATTTTTCTCGCTGTGCTCGGGGCGATTACTCCAGAAAAATAACTCCACTTGCTGAAACTACTGGAAGTAACCGGTACTTTTTGGAAATACGAAGATCCTTCGGTATCGCGCAACGATTAACCACACCGCAAAACGATAATAAGAAATTGTACCAATTGAAACGAAATATTTGACCGGATCGATGGACCGTCTTTAAAAGCAGTTAAAACGTCGTTAATATTCAACGCGAAGGAAGCCACGCGATATCATCGACCCTCAACCGATAGAGGGAAGAGTACAGCCAGAAAACCAGTTCGTAAGTTCCATATTGCGTCCTGGAAAATGTGTGGGAACTGGGTCGAAATTACGCGTGTCGAAATGGCGGTGCCCTACAACAAACGTGCTTTTCAACGAGAAAAGGAGATGAACCGTGAAATTTAAACATATTACCGATCTTACTGTCGTTAAAATTATATTTAAAATAAAAATCTCGACGAGTCATCGTATTATGAATTGTCGAATTGCAACTATAATTGCCCTGTAATATTCCACGCATTTTATAATTATCGAACAATTATCGTAAACAAAAATGATTACGTCTGTGAGCTCTATTACGTTTTTTGTTTGCAAGGAAACGTTTTAATTTTGTTTAGCACGTTATACGAATAAATGCCACTCGAATGTGCAGAAACTTGTATCGATTTTCATAGAGATATTTTACCTTTTTTTTTTTTTTTTTCTTAACACTAGACGTTGTCTTTGCGATAAACGTAATGTAATTAAGATGCAATTTGAATAATTCTGAAATAAGAAATATAATGGAATGGAAATATAAATAATATTAGTTTACGATTATCAAGTAAACGCACGCGCGCGCGTTCGCAATTTTATTATTCGTCGAATTTAAAAAACGATCCATCTCAATGTGTAACGGAACCGGGAATGTTTCAAGAGTTTGCAAAACCGTATAAAAGAGAGAAAAGAATTAAACGATGACAATTATATTGTGCAATATTGATACGTTGTTCCGTGCAGCGTCAATTTTATACTACTTTCCATTCAGACCTCGTGGACCACCGATGATGCCCTATAATGTGTCTGCACACTCCGTTATCATTGAAAATAAAGGTTAACGCGAAAGCTGCGCTATGAAAGAAAAAAAATTGTTATCAATACCGTGAACGATACGAAATAATACGCGATAGTATTTCCCGAAGCAGTGAACGATTTAAACGACTTAAACCGGAAGTCTAAGCAAATCGAGCACATAAGCAGAGGATTTGGCTCGGGAATTATGTTAGCGTCGACCATCGTTGTTAAAAGGGACAACGTTTACTGTACAGAAAAACCAAGACGAAGAGGAAAAGTACTCGGAGTGGCTCGCATAAACGTACGTCATATGTTCCAAACATTCTTTTGTGTCCACGATTAAACACTATCGTCGACAAAACGTATGCACGCGTTCCATTATTAAACAAGTTATATTGGGTCGAAACGATACTTTTTATTTTTATATTATCAATTGCAACCTTTTGGCCAAGACACGGACTCGATTAACGTTACAGCACTCACGTGCATCGTACGTGTAATATACCATATTATGTCGTATATGTAATATCGTATATAATATGTAAAAATTATATCGTATTGTAAATGTATCGATTATACATTTTTCTTCTGTTTTCTTTTCTCATCTATAGGTTTTAAAGACACGAACGTGTCTTTGTCCGTCGAACCATTTCTCACATTGTTCGTTTCGTAACGTTCACGCTAACAATTTGCCAATTACAATAACGATGTGTTACAAAGCATCGATGAAAATCGAATAAGTTAAAAATTCAAGCTCGAACAAATCAACGAGCACACGGAACCTATGCTAAAAGAACTTAGTTTACCTCGAATAAATCATGCTTATCTTGCCTTTATCGTCGATAATTATTCACGCAACCTTTGGCAAACGAAAATCACATTTTTTTAATTACGATAAATTAGAAAATTTGAATCGTGTAGTCAGAGAAACGTTTAAATACAAACGTATCCAAGTCTGTGCGATGTATTGTTGGAACAAAATTACTATCGGTATTTTACTCTTTCGTTCGAAATAATTAAAGGACTCTTCAAATTAGGTAATCAATATCACTGTACAAACGTTCAATAGAAATCTGTCAGTTGTATCGTATACGTACTATTTTTCCCTTTTTATACGTTTAATTTATTCCACAGAATATCTTGGTTCGTTCTCCGATTATTTCGTGCAGTGTATTTAAACAATTCAGCAACGTTCTACTTTTTCACGCGAACTTTACGCCCGAAAAAAAAAGAAAGTTAAACGACATTTACAATAGAGTGGTAAAATATCTCGCGAGAGAAAATTTGAATTTCAAAATTATAAAATACCATCGCCTCGGTTCGAGTAATAACGCGAGTTACTATACATCCCGGTGATGTTTTCGCTCGGAGAACAGGGGAAGATCCACATATGCGCGGATGCTCTTGTTGACATTTTCTTTTTCTTTTTCTTTTTCTTTTTGCCATTCAACGTCTCGCAGTCGAGTGTATCGTCTCTTTCTGGAAAGGACAATCGAAAGTAATCTATCGACTCCTACACAATCACCGTTTAATTCGTATTGTTAACGCGTGATGTTTTATTCGAAGAACGACAGGTATTGTTATTTAAGTATAGAATAGAAAATATTGAATTTAATACGATACAATAATGTCGATGAAAAACAAAATGCACAATCTACCACGTTCGATTAATTGCTCTAATACGAGTACCGAGTTAAAAATCGAGTCTTACGTATTGACAGGAATAACAGCCTGAATGAAATTGAGATCGAAGAAAAATTAAACGATTTTATCTCTGCATCCAAATGTTTACTCGGTTCGATGTATTTATTCGTTGGACTTTTTTAAATATTATATTTCGACCGAATACGGAGGAATCGTTCAACAAAAAATATGTCGTAATTCTTTTATTCTGCACCGTTTGAAAAATAATACCAATAATAGATCATTCACGTATGTATTTAAGTATTTAAAAAAATAATTTAAAGAGAAACGCGGAGAAATTAAATTCAAGCACATCGCTGAAAAAGTGAAGGCACGATTGTTACAAAACGTTCCAAAACCGTCCTCAATTACCCGATCCCATAAAATAACCTATAGAGAAAATGAAAATGACGTTCAAAAAAAGAAGTAGTCGAAAAAATGCAATAACGGAAGAACGGAATAATATTGCACCAACTGTCGCTTTAAAATTAATTTTTACCATGTAAAAACGAACGAGGAAAGTTATTAAAGCGAGAGGAGGACCAACTAACTGCTGAAAATAAAAAGGCAACTATTTTAATTACTTTACGTTGTAGGGAGATTTTTTCGATGCTAATATTCTAATTTTACGGGCATATTTAATTTTCTTCGGAACGGATAATTGAATACTCGTTATATTTATTATAACACTCGATGAACACGTAGGCGGCGAAGCGTACATTATGCTATATATTACGTTAACGGTATATTTCAAGAGTTGCAAGAATTTTTCCTTCGTACGTGTTGTTTTTCTATAATATACTATGTAGAGTGGATTTATATTATAAGTGGACGCTATATTGTAAGAAAATTCTAATTTACAAATCCGATTGTAACGAAAATTTGTGTGCACGTAAAGTGTACCGGTTCGTATACGACGTAATTATTTGGTCGACAAAAAATATTCCGAAGAAAATAAAACGAAGATCTGACAAAAAGTTCCCCGCAATAATTGTATTTAAAAACAGAAGAAACGTGGGACTTTTTTCACAGAAGCATTTTTCACACTAGAGCGTTAAAAAATGAAGATTCGTTGCGAGAAAATTCTTGTTGCGTCTCGATTACGAAGTCGCAAAGAAAACGAAAGTCGTCGCAAGCTCTTCGATCGTTTGAAATCGTAACAGTGCGAAATAGTTGCATTGAAAAAATAATTAAAAAAAAAAAAAAGACCCATTGAAATCTAAGACTCGTTTCGAACCTCTTGAAGAAATATTTACTACGGAGAAGAAAATTTCTCTACGTGCGTACAAACTTTCGTTAAAATCGGTCTTACGAATAAGAATTCCCTCGCGATACAGCGTACGAACCATTTTTCGAGCAAACTTTCATCAAAATCGGTCTTGCGGGTAAAAATTCCCTCGAAGGGAAGGAAACGAAGCGCGGAAACTTTTCGGAGTCACACTGTAGGTATTCGTAGAATCGATTCCAGGAAAGCTGATTTTAACGCGGCATCGGTGCAATAGCGTCGCGACGCTGAGAGCGCGTCGAGCCGAATGGCGTCTATTTCGCGTAAAAAAAATCCATGCCCCGAATCGACGTAACGTTCGTTCGTAGTCGAAACGCGGACACGACCGATTCCACGACCCGAACGAAACAGGACGGAAACCTTGGCGAAGATATTAATGGAAACTATTTACGTCGTATCCAGAAACACCGACTCTGTTCGGGATTAATTGACTCGATGTGCTTTCACGCGCGCGAAATCGCGAAATCGCGAGATCCGACGAGAGCCACGGCCCTGCGCGACGTAACATGAATGAACCAAATGGCAAGTAAGAAGAGGACGAGGAGGAGCGTAAAGAACGAAAAGGAGGGGTGAAACGGCTGAGACTCTCACTTTCGTACGTATCGATTTTTCAGCTCACCGACCCACTCAGCGCCAGGGGCTTTCGACTAACCTTGAAGAAAACGCACCGACCGACCTAGCTTGTGCTCGGCCAATTATTACAGCTCGCTGAAGACACGGATATTCGCTATACACGAGCCACGCTCCGATAACATCGAACGGTAAATTATTAACAACAATTAAAACCTTCCCGGAACTGTAATCTTTCATTAGGGTAAATACGGTGGTGTTTTTACGAAAGATTACCGTCACATTGAAATATTAATTCATCTCTCCTCGTATCGGACGTAGACGTATCCTGTGAGTAATTTACGAAGATAATCGGCTGTATAATTACATAATTACAGGTTTCCTCGTAACGGCGCACGATATTACGGAATCGTAATATTCGACTGTTTACACGAACGTGGCTTTTCGAGGGATTCGTTAATAATGCGAGCTGCGTTTCCAGTTTGTTACAGGGACGGTCGGTCTCGGAGAATGTTCAACCCGGTTTCACTGTGGCAATATCGATACCGAAACGAAGAACGAATACTCGATACAGCGATTATTTTGTCATCGGACGATTTCTTGTAACGTACGCTTTCGAATCCATCGAGAGTTCGATTTATCACGTGTCACCGATAACGAACACGCAGAACCCAACGTTACTATTACAAGCGAGCGATTCTCTATTTTTAACAATTTTTGACAAATTTTCACGAAACGAGTACAAATTACGATCTTCCAACGTTGTTCTCTTTGCGGACGAATTGCTTCGTTCGCGGTGAATAAAAATTTCAACTACGGTCTTACAACATCGAACAAACTTTCCTTAACGCTAAAACGATCGAAAGAGTCGTTCGACCCATTTTGTATTTCTTTCCAAAGTTATTGAATTATTAACGGTGCTTTTATCTCTTCCCCCTCTACTTTCGAAGATAAGTGTATCAAATCCGATAGAAATAGGAATACGTTCGTAGAATACGTTGGTAGTTTTGACGTTAAATAGAAATGCATATCTCTAAAAGACGAAGCTTTCGAAGGTATATTTTCCCGCCAAAATGAAAGCCGTGCAATCTACTCCCACGATCGATGAAAAAAGACGTTTCGTTCACCCGCACTGTTTCACGAGCTCCCTCTTCGCTTCGAGAAACGCTTACTCTTCCATAACGAAATAAATACGCGTGACAGATTCCCGCCAATGTTTCTACGGCGCGAGTATCTCCCGAAACATTTATTTACACCCCGTTGGAACGAGTGCGATCCTTCGATTGCTACCGCACGACGGGGGGAGGAGAGAAGAAAAACGCGATCGCACAGGTGCAGCCTCGGTCACGGGTCCACCGATTAAACCGGAATCGGTGTAAAATCTTGCACGAGTGTAACGCGTTCACGAAGACCGCGCAGCGGACAAAAGGTAACGGGCGATTCACGTGACGGAACTAATTCCAGTCCCCGAAAAGCCTTAACCAAACAATTAACGTGGAACGACGCGTTCCTGCGGTGCCAGGTCTGTCGTGGTTCGAGACTCGTCGAAGCGAACTCTTCGACGTGCACGTGCTCGCGCCTACTACTGAGCGAGAGAGTGCGCGCGCGCGCGAGAGAGAGAGAGAGAGAGAGAGAGGGAGGGAGAAAGCACACTCACTACCGCACCGTTCGACCGAGAAGTCGACGGTTGTGTCTCTGTTAGTATACACAGAGAACTCGTGTGCACGCGTGTGCTACGGAGCTCCAGCGAGAACCAAGGGCGCAGGGCGGAGGGTGATAGAGGGAAGGGCAGGCCTTTGTTTCGTGTGCTTTTGGGGATTTTCGGCGGCACCCGGGTGGTGTGAGGTGTATGCGGGAGTGCGCGAGGGAAACGTTGATATCGTCGGTTTCGTCTGGCTCGCGGGTCCGTCTCTTCCACTGGCGCGACTCTCCTCCCCCCACTCCTCCGAGGAACGAACGAGCCAGACCCCCCAACACTACCGCCACCGCACCGCACCATCCTCAACCCTTCTTGCGCCTCTTTCCCTCGCTACCCTTCCTGACCACCGGCCTGCCCTGTCTCTCCTCTTCCTTCGCCCTGCACACCCGCCGACGCATCACCCTCGTCGGATCTTGCACGCACGTGTAACTCGCGATTTCGTCCGTTCACCTTTAACGAAAGGCGGTATTTTCGTGCACCGGCGGGAGCGACGGAGAAAGGGAGACGTATACACGGGAAGAGCGGAAGAACGAAACGCGACTGAGAGAGAAAGAGAGACGGTCGGGGAGAGGGACGGAGAGAGAGTGCTCGAGAGAGAGAGCTCGAGAGAGACAGAAGGGCCTTTTCTAAGCCCGAGGCACATACCCCGACAGGGATGGACGCGCGACGACCGCAGACCACGGGTCACCCCCGTGGAAGAGCTTTTGATCTCGCTTAAGACACCTTTTTTCGGACTCTCTTTTCTTCGTCTACCTTGCGCTCCACCTTTTTTCCCCGTTTTTTTTTTCTCTCCTTTCCTTTTTTTTCCGTTTAACGAGCCAATGGACTCGGACGAGCTCGATGCGACCGGCGTTTCCGTCACAGAGTGACGAGGGGGGCGGTGGTGGGGATGGTTGACGAAAAGTTCGAGGGTCGTAATGCGGTGCGGTTAATTGCCAAGGGAATTGGGACTCGTTGCGCGCCGCTTGGCCGCGTAAAAATGGAACACGTTTATGCGGGGGGGTAATTAGTGGCGGCGCGCGTGCCGATTTTTTTCGGAGATGCGCTGGGAATTACGGGCATTATCGTCCGGCTTCGAGTTTTACGCTCCTATCGCCACTGTTTACGTTTCGCCGGTGAAACCATCCGATCGACGAAATCGCCCGACGGAGATACTAAATTCTATTTTTTTTTCACGGTATTTTCATTATTCACGGATTTCAAGACGGTAGAAAAATTCATAAAAAAATTCCCCCGTCGAAGCATCGTTGCAACGCGAAATGTACGCTCGATCCGCGATTCTTAATTTGTCGAATTTGAGAAGAAAAAAAAAGAGAAAAAAAATTTGTCTCGTTCTTTTTTTTTTTGTAATCGCATCGATGGTGTTACGAGTCGCTCGAAAGTACCCTCGTACGGTTCGAATCGCGCGCACGTTTAAATGTTAAAACGTTTTCGTTTGTTTTCCTTTAATTGGGAAACGGTGGCACTCGGTCGACTGTGCACGGCCCTGGTCAGAGGAGCGTCGACATCGTTGACTGAGCCGCCGGGGCGCACGGCGCCAAAATCGATTTTGAAAAGGGAAAGTGGCATGTACGTGCCAGCAGCGTGGCTTTGCATATACAGTATGCGCACGATTCGCGACAAAAACGTGTAGGAGGTAAAATTGCAGCCGCGCCGAATAAAGGTTGCACCACGTATGCACACGGACGCGAGACCGCGCGCACGGCGCGGCACGGCACGGCACGGCACGGCACGGCACGGCACGGCACGGCACAGCACGGCACGGCACGACACACGCCTGCCGCGCCGCGCACACGCGGAGGAGGGCCCCGTACACATTCTCGCGTAGACGACCGTACGACGGGGTCTGGTTGATTCCTCTTTTTCCTGTTCACGAGTAAGCTCTTTCCCATTCATGTGTGAGCGTTAGAAGGGAACTTCGTCTCGACTCGGTGTAACGTGCGTGTACCTGCACGGTTTGCGCGGCACGTGTGCCTCTCCACCTTCGCGTTACACGCGTGCGTGTATACCGGGCTCGAATCCGTGAATGGCGCCAGATGATGACAATTCCGGTGATTTTCGCTGCGGCCAATCGGAAGCAACCGGAGGGGGGGTCTGCGGGTACCCGAAAATTTTGCGACGGTGTCGAGTATTTTTTATCGAGGTGGGTTTGCCACCACCGTAAGCTCCTTCTCGCGTAACATTGTTTAAACGCCGTCAACCGTTTAGAAACGGATTCGTGGACGTTTTATTCGGCGCGGAACATTCTTTCGAGCGTTTACGAAGAAGATTTATTTTCAATAAGGTATTTTTATAGAAAAACACTGATACAAAGTATTTTTATATAAAAGTTGTAGTACATTAATCGTATAAAGTGTTTTTGTATAAAAATACTTAATTTCTTTATACAAACGTGAAATAGAAAATCAAATGTATCGTATCGCGCGTTATTCGACCGTAAAAATTCAAGACGCACAATTTTTCCTAAATCGAACGATTAGATAACTTTACTAAATAAAAATTCTTTTAGATTAGACCTCACTTGGATGACAAGTTGTAAACATTTTTTATACACTAATAAGATTACGAATGATCGTTTTTCACTACGCCGACAAGTACGATATAAACGCATTTTTCGCGATTTTAATAATTATCGCGTATTTGGACAGCCCGTGCGATTTTTCAATTTTTCTTTCAATAATTCCACCATGACCTCTGTTTTTTTTTCTTTTTTTTTTTTTACGTATACGCGTTATCCGCGGTATCAGATAATGGAATATGACGTCGGTTCGCGGATTGAAACTATTCCGAGCAATCCCATACAACGATAAGTTTTCGCGTCGAAATATATTTTTGGTACTCGTTCACGATTCACCTTGTTTCCTAATTTTTAATATTCGGCCAGACGGAACCAATAACTCGTGTTCCAAGAGGTTCGTTTCTTTTAAATATTTACTCCATCTCGCAAAAGGAGTTTTCTATAATTGCTCAAAGTTTCTATACTTATTCGTTCGTACTCGAGGACGACTGGAAATCGAAATCGAATATCGCGAACAAACGTTAAAAGGAAATCGGTTGGTAAATATTCTGGAGTTTAACGCAAGGAGTGAAGATACTGCTATTTGTATCGGACCACGTACGTATTTTCGAAATTAAATGGGGAAATGGCAAATTAATTTAAGAGTACCGTTAGTTGTCTATTTTGATAATTGTTCTCCAATATTCTGGACAAAGACACCGTAAATGATCGAGTTATTTTAAAAATTAGTTTACTCCACTTTGATCATTCTTCTCCAATATTGTAGTCAATGACACCGTTAATAATCGAGCAATGTTAAAAAGAAGTTTGAAACAAGTGAAATTGACCGATTTGGTTGTTCCAATGTTAACGCGCAGTCGTTACAATAATGTTTTCCAAATCCTTTCGATTCGAACGAACGATTTCTCTGCAGTAATGATCTCGCCGTTTTCTATAGCCAGTTATGACGAAACAAGGAACAAGTGGCACGTTTCGTTAAAAAAGATAATAGTAAATTTATCTTGCCTAGATTCACCGACACAATTACCAAGTAGCCTTCGAATCTTCGTACGGTGTCGTGTGCACTTACGCGTGCAACTGGTCGCTAGTGAAACACATGTTTGGAGCACTACAAAACACAAGTTGTTTTAACTTTCAACCGCCGAGGTGAAATATTTCTTGCGTAACGGGGTTGCATCGATCCGCGAACATTTCGTTGCAGGTACCTCTCTGCAACGTTGAATCGATGAGTTAGAAAAACCGTGGGCCAGAAATTAATGTAAATATTTAACCACCGCAACAACGAACGTTTGTTCTTCGAAAGAAGAAACGTGGATCGGTTTCGCCCCGGTCAGCCAGGTGAGGGTTAATAATCGCAGATACGAGCTTCGATATTCCAGATAAAGCAAATTTCATAGAATAACACGTGAATGATTTACGATATACTTCGAAACCTTCGCTAGGAGTAACGCCGCATCGTATTGGAAAACGATACGAACCGATGGATCGCGTTCTACGTGGACGAAGATAAGACGCCTGCAGAAGGTTGTTAATATTGACACACTGTGGGTGTGAACGCTGCCAACGGTTTCACGTTGCGTTGCGTATATTTTGCATAAGCACGATATAAGCGATAACGATAATAAAAATAACGATCTACACGGAGAACTTCGAAATGAAGCTTACGACTCCTAGAAAACTTACGTTCTTTCGAGTCGATACACGAAATCGAACGAAAAGCGATATCGTTGCAACTTTATAGAAAGAGGGAGGGGGGGGGGGGGGGGGGATTGAGAGAGTCTCCAGGATGATAATTATTAGCGTAAAAACAACGATTCATGATCGGCAGAGTTTCTTTTCTATAAAAAGAATTTTTTTTTCTATAAATTGGTCGGTCTCTCTCGATAAGATCGCGGAGCGTTGTCTCTCGTGCCACTTTGCAGCAATACGAGTTTAATGGAAACTAGAGACACGATCGGTACAGCAAACTAGCAGTGCGTGCTATCGTTTGCAATAATGTTGGCTCGAAACGAACTCGAAGATCGGTTACGTGGAATATTCGCGCGAATGCGACACGCGACTAGAAAAATCGGTGCTCCGATCGTGGCGCGGAATACTTTTAAACGATTCCTCCATTACGCACTGCCAATCATGACACTGGGGCAACGTGACAACGTTTTTTATTTTTTATTCTCCATGTATCGTTACAGGACGTTTAACCGGCAGTAAGTATTACGTCTTCCACTTAACTTCGCCCGTATTACGACCGACTCTTTTTTTTTCTTTTTTTGTACCGATTTACAAATCGAAGAAGGAACAGTCCTAGATTCTTCCGAGACTTTGTTTCGTGTTCGTACGATCGCTTCGAGTTCGCTTCTTACGAGCGTGTACGCGAGTGTAAGAAATCGTTTTGCATCCTGAAAACGTGTGACACGTTTTCAGAATCGTCGGTGAATATATCGCGGACATTATTTTTCGAGGTACGAGAGAAGCATTCGTAAAGCTCAGTGCAGTTCATAAAATATAGCGCCGACATAATGTGAATGTATCTTGGTTTTACGCCGGTAGAACCGGTAATCCTTGAAGACAACTTCTTGATAACGATAATATCTCAATATTTCGCAAGCAACGCAAATTGGCTTGTATCTGCATTCACATTTCAAGAATTTCTTGCAACCGAAAAAAATAAGATTTTATCGAATAATCGGTAGCTAATTAATCCTTAATCGTGCATAAATGCTTCGTGTGTCTTTAAGGGGGTATACCGCTCCGAGACGTCGAGAAATGAGTAAATTTTGCGAATTTTTTGTCCGAGTATTTACTAAATGAAAAATGTAGTTTTTCAGAGAATGTAAATACAACTTTCAGCTTCGTTTTATGATTTTGCGAAAGTAGAAGTACAAAATAGCGAAGTTATTCGTTATTCTTGGAACCCCCGTCTGGTGAAACGTTATTCGTTTGTCGCCACAGTTGACAAGAATCGAGAGGTTCGAAATAAATAAATGTTGTCGATTCGTAAACTAGAGTCTATTGTGTAAAATGTATCGCACGATTTTTCGAAAATTTAAATAACTGTAGAAACGATCGAAGTTTGAAGATAAAACGATTATTTTTATCCGCGAAAAGATTTTAAACGTTTACAAAAAAATTAAATAATTAACATATTTAAAAAATCGTAGGCTACATTGTAGAATACTCTGTGCAGAATATCTCTGTAAAATTTGAAGTAGATCGGATGTGTAGTTCCGGAGATTTCGTATCAGGTTGAAAAATATAGCTTTGAGAAAAATGTAAAACAAGTTTATTTATCGCTGCAACTTCGCTAAATGTTTAAATTTCAAAATATCTCTGTACACACTTCAAACCTTAAGAAAATAGGGGGGGGGGGGGATACAAATCATGCCCAATAACTCAGTCTGTGCTTGGTTCTCCAATAACGAATGTTGTATTAACAACGTGTTCGATTGTTTCCACGGTGATGTCTCGTGTTGTTATTCGAATTTGAAAAAATCTCAGTGACCTTTAAATCTCTCAAAGAAACAATCTCGAGTAAAATTTGTTCCCTATTAACGTGTTCCACTCTCTCGATCTGTGTTATTTTTTACGTAACACTTTAACGGCCACTGTCACGTACACGTGACTTCGCTGGCCAGCGGTTATCGGCCGCTGTTACGTATGCGTGACTTTACTCTATCGGTCGCTGTGTCAGCATCCGTTCGAGCTATTAAGTTTCTTTAAGTCTTACGGTGTGTATTCGTTAAGGTATTCACGCTTAAAGAAAGTTTTACGTCGTGTGTTCATTATGATATTCACGTTTAAAGAAAGTTTTACATCGTGTCTTCGTTACGGTATCTAAGCTCAAAAAAGTCTTACGTTGCGCGTTCGTTATGGTACCTACGTTCAAAGAAAGTCTTACATCGTACATTAGACATTAAGATGTCTACATTTAAAGAAACTTAATAGCCTAAACGGATGCTGACACAGCGGCCGATAGAGTAAAGTCACGATCTTAGTGTCTTACGTCCTATATTTATTATAGTAATCTACACTCGTAGTTTCTCATAATAATATTCCCCAGATCTTCGTGAACTTTGCTTCGGTCCATAAATATCGATCCATATAGAAAGCTAATTTGTTCGTTTCAAATCGCTCGGCACTCCGTCCTCGATAACAGTTCAATTCGTTTGTACAAATTAACACAAGTTAAACAATATTTGACGAACACTTTTTAACGAGAATGTATGCATCGACGAGCTATACGAAACAGAAAACTGATATTGGTTTAATTCTATTTAACGATAAAGATAACGAAACCAGTGCTCGAATATTTTTAAAATACTAATTTTAAAAGTTTCGAATAAAAAGAAGCTTAACGGTGGAAGTCTGCACGAAACGCGCGGTTGATAAAACCTTCATATTTCCGAAAACAACAGATTCGTATCCTTCATTATGCATTTCTATTATATCATTGTGCGCGCAATGAAAATATCAACGAGAAATGTCTTTTAAAGAAATATCCAATTTACCATCGTTACCTCTAGTTTATTCTCCGCCAGAGAATCGAACTTTCCTGGAATGACTGCACACGACAACGAAATCGATAATTAAAAGTATCGAAAATTTCGCGCGCGATCTACGACATGGATTTAACGAGGAAAGTTCGTATGTACTGTTACGTGGTCCAAAGTGTCTGTATACTTTATTTTAAGATTTGTTTAGGCTTCGAATGTACCAGGGTGCGCGTGTTTTTGAGAACAACGTGAGAGTATGCATTTGAGAGGTGGTTGTTACGTAGTCTGGCCATTGTAACGAAACGCTTACGAATTCAATTTAAGTAGAGTCGATTTCATCGCCTGCACAATGTAAAAGAAAACTTCTCGTAACGTTTGATAATTACATTTGTCGATATCGCTGCGCGAATGATTTTAACTTGTTGTATCTTTTGGAATTCTTTTACGGACTATTCTACGAACTGCTCTTTCTAGTACTATGAATTTAGATTTTTCTGTTATTTTAGCTAGTAAAGGGATATCGCAAAAATTAAACTTTTCACAAATGTTCATTGATCCCTTACCACTTGTTTCATTTATGCCTATTCGATTTTTGAACTACAAGAGAGACCTTCTTAAATAAAAATTGTACAATTCTTGCACGTCTGGTGTTAAAATTCAAAACATATTTCGTTCACTGCATTGTCCAATGAAAACCGACTTGTAACAAGGAAAAGTATTTCCAACTTCTTTATTAGAAGTATTACTATTTAAGAAAACGTCGAAAGTGATGCAATTTAGGTAACTTTCCGTACAATTTCCTTTGAACGTACGATTAGAGAAGGTATAATTATTTTGCTAAAAATACTCTGCTCTTACTACTTTGTTTAGAAATCGATGAGAGTATTGTATTACTGATACTAAGATTTTTCGGAGTTTGACGCAGGTATATTTTCCATTATAATTGTAGTTCAAAAATGGGTAAAATTTTAATCGAATAAAAAAAAAGAAAAACTAACAGAGAGTCGTTCCTCGCCAATTGAGAAAAGGTCTCCTTTTCCGTTAAAATTGCATCTACTGTCGCTATTAAAGCTGCGGAATATGAACCACGTGTCCGGAACAATTTTCAAGACACCGATCAACAAAGACTCGATTCTCTATTAACACATCAGTCCCTGTAAGCTTTTCGTAATCTCGTTACGGATACCTTTCGGAAGTTGTCGATATCGGTGACGGGAAAATTTATATTCGAATGAAAAAAGGACAAATAAAAACCAACGTGGAGCGATTTACTCGAGACGTTTACTCGATCGGGTAGTTACACGTTTATTAATTCATCGCGATACTTCATTTCACGTGTCGAATTCCACTCTTTGTTCGACTTGTAGCGGATGAAAAATTATTTACCTTCTACTCGTCCGAAAAATGAGAAAAGAAAAACAATTCCAAAGAAATTCTGTTAATTCTTCAAAGTTTCGCGTTCCCTGCGATTTTTCATTCGAAAAGGTTGCCAATCTACGCGCTACCGAGTGGCGACTCGACGCGCCGGTGACGTCCGAAGTGCGCGGCGGACCGGCTGCAAATTGCAGGCTGCAACAACACTGCCGCGTGCAATTGCGGGCTAACTTGGCCGAGAAAGCTGCGCCGCACCGTCCCGGCGCCTCTGGAGCCGCGTGGGGCGGTGCACACGGCTAACCGACGTCGCGATCGCGCCCAGAGCTACCGAAGTAGGTGGAGAAAGACGACGACGGCGCGCGCACGTCCGCGATAACGCGCCGCGCTCCTTAACGATGGAAAAACTGCCCGATAAAAACCGGTCGACGTATCGGCCGGAAACGGTAATCGAGCGCCACCGTATTTCTAACATCGAGGCGTGTACAGAAACACGAGCTCTGTTGCTCGTCGGTCGGCCGTTCGGTCGTTCGGTCGTTCGGTCGTCTCCGTTCGTCTGTCCACTGTCCCGTGAACCGCAATCGCGAACGCCCAGCACGGAGAAACGAGTGTACAGTGTTGTCGCGTAGCGTCGCGCGCATCACCGTCGCGCATCGTGAGAGTCGGACGAGTTCGACGAACAGCTGTAAACCGGGCGCGCGAAACGTTCGATCAGTCGCGAAGTTCGTTCGATCGAAAAACCGGCCGCAGGAGAAAATCTCACGATGTCACCGACCGCGATTCCGACACGCGACACGATCGACGGTGGGCGTATTGGAAATTATGACTCAGCCCTCGGGTTATTAACGGCTCGCGATGCCGCTTACCTCTACGTTCATTGAGAGAACCGCGTGGAAAGGAAGGCGGCGCACCTCGGACTCCTATTCGCGTGGAAGGCACGAACGACGCGTCTCGTGCCGCGATCGACGACCCGACGATTCTTACACGACCGAGCCGAGATAAGGATATCCGATAAATTATTGCCCCGTGAATCGCGAACGCGTTCGCGTGTACACCGTAGATGTCTCGGTGCCGTGTGGCTGCGAATTTAAGTGGTTCAGTCGCGACGCAAAAGTCTCGGTGAACGCGCAACGAAGAAACCGATCGTTCCGCGTGTATTCCATTTTTCTCGGTCTTTGTAATCACCGTACCGTGCGCCGCTTAATACGGCGAGCGCCCGCCGCGCGTCGATAACTAATGCACAACTTCGTAACGAGCGTACGTATGTCCGTTATGGATTCTGTTTCCATTATCGATTATACAAAAATTAGCAACCGACCGCTCGAACGTGGTTTAGCGATAAACGAGACACTGCGTTACAATAACAGTTCTTTTCGTATTTCGGATATACAAGTTTAGGAACGTACGTAGCTATAATTCCGAGACACTTCGTATCCGATCGTAAGAGGCACCGTTTGCCGATCGTTCGAACTCGATGACTTTACGAGATAATTATTATTACCGTGATAAGTGAAATTTACGCACGGTCATTTTTTTCTTCCCTTTTTTTGTAATAAACCGTGTTGCAAGAAACTCGTATTTAAATTTCATACGGAATAAATGTATACGTAAATGTTTACGATTCTTCGAGATACATAAAATCGATCACAGTGTCGAGAGTTTTTATCGTTGGCCGATTATAGACTTTTTCACATTCCTGTGAAAGCAAGCTAACACTGCTTGTACCGTTTCGATAAGACGTTGACGATACCTATGATACAATTTTCGATCTACATTAAACATCGCGCTCAAATTACACATAATGTATCATAATTATACGATTCGTTCGGAGGCTTACTCGACGCGTAATTGCGGAACTGTAAAATTTAACTCTTCTCGGCTGGGAACTCGTCCCAATTTCGATGATTGCTCTCGTTTCTTGCGTTACATCGCGAGAAAGTATTATCGCGCTCACGGTGGTCCATTTCGAGAGTTCCAAGAAAATCGTACGAGTCGACGACGTGTACGTTCGATATCGCGAACTCTGGTTGCTTCATCGAAGCGTTAGAACTAACACGAGACACGGCCCGTTGTATCGTGAAAGATACACGATAAATGGGACGATTCAATAATCCGACGATAGAGACCCTATCGTGTTTTGTTCTCGTGTCGTATCCTCTTCGTAAGATGCGCATCTTTCGCGACGATTAACCGAAAGAACGAGCAAAGTTAACGATCGAGTAGATAACATTTACCGTACGAATATTTCACTCAAATTCGCCTCGACTCGATGAATCGAGTTAAACTGTTCGAAAGAGATTCGAATCTCGCTTCGAATCGTTTATATCGTTGGACACAGAGGTACGTTCGATGATCGCGTCACCTGATCACGGGTGAAACATTTAGCCGTAAGAAATACTGGCCGGACCGTTTGTTCTCAACAATACTATCGTTGAAAGAGACCGATCGAGTACAAGATCCAAGTTTTTATCTAAAATTTTTCTTCGTCCACTGCTACCAATGCCTGTCCAACGAGTCGCAAAGAATCTCAGGTTTTCCGTAAAGCAATTCTACACGGTTTTGTAATTCTTTGGCATCCACGTTGCAAAATATATCACGTCCTCTAGAAACAAATACACGATGTGAGATATTTCTTACAGACTGAGAAAAATTACAATTAACGATCGACGGTCCTATTTGTAGATCCAATCGCTTTGAAAAAAAACCATAGAAATATGTCGCAATCCATTACTCGTATTCTCAATGTAGGCGAACAATCGCGTAATTTGTTCTCGAATTTTAAAGTCGATTAAACTCCGATAGTCGTGTTAAGAAAACGTTTTGTACTATGCGTTAAGAATCATCGGACATGTGGCAAATCCAGCTGTATAAATCGTACGCGCGAGAACGTCGGTGCTTATTGCGATAAGCTCGACTTTTTATAGTCGGTTGTTATCCTCCTTCGAGCGTGATCTATGTGACACGATGCACATTTATTAATTTGCGGTTCGTGAGTCACGTTGCGCGATATTTTCTCTCAACTCGTCACAGTTTTCTTTCGACTCGATTTTGCACAGTTTCGGGACGAGAGCGAGGTACAGCGAGATACGAGTGGTGGGGATAACTGACAACCCGAGAGACGGTAGCGCGTGTTTGCGTTCTTTACTGGATCGATTTCCCCTTGTAACAACCGAGCACCCATCCGTCGAGAAAAATAAACGAATAAAAACTCAAAATCGAAACAAGCCCGGAACCGTACATCGAAACTTTGATCCGAACAAAATTTTATTTCGAATTACAGAACGAAATACATCGCGACGAACGGATAAAAATTCAACTATCCGATCGTACAAACGTCGCGAGTGTAAATCGCTGTACGTTTCGTTCGAAAAAAAATTTTCGGAATTGTGTTTCGTTTATAAACGTTACAATTAAGAAACACTTGGTAATTGGCGATTCAATGACAAATGCGATCAAGCGACGTTCGTAATATACGAGATATCTGTCGTTTCGTCACGATGCCGATCAACGATGAAATAATTATTTTCGAAAAATCCGATCACCGGTATTCGAATACCAGCATACTCTTCGACTAACCGGTATATCCGAAGCTGTGCGTGTAACGATTGGAACGGGACAGGAATTAAACAAAACCGAATCGACTCGTTCGAGCATTATGCGGCAGAATTTCAATTGACTTTGTCCCGGTTAATGCCGGAATCCCTATTCCGGCGCACGAAGCCACCATTATGGCGGCCGGCCTCGATATACAAACTGTTAAACGGTCATTTTATTTTTAACTCCACATTCAGTACCCCACGCGCGTGGTTGCTGGCTAAAACAAAAGGTGGCGCTTATTTCAAGTCAATAATATCGAGTAGTCGTCGTTCGGGGCCGAAGAACTCGTGTATTCGCGTTTACAGGTTGCCCGCGAGGCTTTAACATCGTTGCGTTAGAATTTTCGAACACCTGTCGAGCACCGATGTGAATCGGTGGATCGTCCGCGAGGCGTCGTCGTCTCTCCTCAAATATTTACAACTTCTCCGTAATTACGATTCGCGCTTCGAGATCCGTTGTCATTTTTCCGTTGCGCTCTTATCTAGATTAACGCTCCGCGTATCAGCGATCGTAAACATCGCTGAACTACCGAGAATGTCTCGCACGTGTCTCGCTGCGTGCACCCGTCGTAGCAATACAGGGTGCTGTATTTTCTACCGCTTAACCGGTACTCCGAATTTTTCCTCTCCAAACGAACGCTAATTTTATTTATCCCTTCGAGTGACACGCATGCACGATATGCGTCCAGCGGAACGCGTATACCGTTTCGTGTTACTTAATTCGGGATAAAAAAAAATTACCATTCTAACTTAATTGCACCTTGTCGGTTCAATCGTCGACATTTGTGCTGGTAAAAAAATATTCCATCCTCGGTAATCGTAACCGCTAACCTACGAGATACTTTCTTTTATCATTTAATTCGGAGTATAAGAATTACAATTGTAACTTTGTTGCACCTTGTAGGTTCAATCGTCAACATTTGTGCTGGCAAAAAAAATATTCCATTTCCAGTGATCGGAAGTATTCAGGGTTCGAAGAGTTTTTTGGGGAGTTACGGTTTATTAAAAGAAGGTACATCGTTCTTGCTAGAACCTTACGCAGCGCGAGACAGAACTCAAGTACAGAAAAGGATATTAGATGCAGTTTCCCCGAGTCCCCTGATTCTTTTCTACAGGACGAAGTACACTTGAAACCGTTCCCAGAACCTCTTCGACGCATAGATCGACCTCGTGTATATTTCTCCTAAGAGATGAAGTTTTCTACACAAATACGTTCAGACATATTTTATTTTCAACAGAGTTAAAATGCAGTTTTCGAGACGTCTATCGATCACGGAGACAGGTCTTTCTCATTTCTTTTCAAGATCTTTTCTCACCTAAAAATGTCTCGTGCGAAAATAACTCGAATTTTTCTCCAACCGTAACCTTTAGTTTCTTATCTCGCGAAGCAGATATTCGACGATTCGAATCCAACCTAAATCGAATACGAATAACAAGAGAAAATGGCTATCGTGTCGAACTCGCGAGTGTCCGAACCTTCAAGGTCACCGGAGGTCAGAAATCAGACACAAGGATAACCGGTACACCGAAAGAGAGTTTGGCAAGCTCCTGGGGTACTACTAGTCCTTGTTTAAATTGCGATAAAAAATTGATTACAAATTTTTGGAAGTCGATGGAAGCCATTTTTGGACATACAAACACGATACCGAGGACTTTGATCTTGTGCTTTGCACCGTTCCGCGAGTTAAACGTTTCAATAATCAGAGACGGACGAACTTTTATTGGAATTGTTCCTTGAAAAATATTTCGTTCCACGATTCCGATTCTAATGTTTGCTCGCCGAGTAACGGGATAAGAAGCCGTTTAATCTTGCGTTCCGCTGCTCGAAACTTTTCTCCGAACAGAAATTTCTTTCGCCCCTCTTCGTCGATGAAGCAATCATCCTGTATAACCGTCACGGTGGTTGGAAGCAATTACGCGGCGCAGTTTTGTAACGTAATACGCGAGTATTTTTGTTTTTGAAACCGGCGCGTCACGATAAAGGCAGAAAATCGTTAACACGATCCATCGAGCGCTCTCTCTTGAGAGCGTGTACGTTTCAGCGACGCCAGCAAGATTCGAAGCTCGGTGGGAAATTATCCACGCTCGCAAGAAGAAAAAAAAAGGTTGCATCGGACGATCTCGGAACGCGCGCGTCGAGAGATTCGTCGCTCGAAAAAATGTCGCGGTCCTTCGTGGATTATCGTGATTACGTTCGAATCGAAGAGCGAGAGCAAGAGAAGGAGCGAGTGAGAAGGGTGGTGGAGAGGGGGGGGGGGGGGAGAGAGGCGGGACGATAAATATCTCCCGACCCGAAGAAAAATAAAACTCGGCTCGCGGACCGTTATTTACCGTTGTCGACGCGAGACGGGGTACGCGTGTATCGATATAAATTGTCGCCGCGCGGGAGCATCGATTAAAATCGCATACAATTACGGTCGCTACCTTTCACCGACCGAACGTATCACACGTGGCGCTTTTAACGGCGTCGACAACCTCGCCCGGGAACGCGACAACGATTTCCGGCCGGTTCGTGGAAGAAGAAGACGATAAAAAAAAGGACAAAGAACACGCGCTGGGTAGGGAGAGTAGCCGGGAGAGGAGAGGAGAGGAGAGAGGAGAGAGGAGAGGAGAGAGTGGAGCGACGAGAAGACAGGAGAGAGAAGAGGAAGGTGCGGTGAGTCAACGCGCGGGAACGGCGACGAATCATCGTCAATTTCACCGCGGAGCTATGCAGACCGGCGACCAGTGACGTAATCGCACCACGGAGGCACCATTGGCCCTTTTATCGTAGCGTTGCCACCAGAACGATCTGCTTTTCTGCAATGCAAAAGAAGAGGGAGGAATAACGATCCTTGGGGGGGTTTCCCACATACGCAACGAGTCACCGCCACTTCCAGGTAGCCAGTGATAATTTCCTCTTTGCATATCCGCCGACGTTCTACGCGAATACGTCAATGTCTTCGTTTCTTGGAAAAGTTGCCGGTGATTCCCTTCTATTCCGCGCACAGTCTATCGTTCGCGACCTATCGATTCCGCGTTCAAGGAGGATTCTCCATCGCGAGAATCGTGTTACGTTCGATTCGATTCGCGCGCCTCGGGATAGGGAGAACAGAAGGTGAACAGAGCCGCGAACCGAGTCAACGATCCAAGATATCTTACCGCGACAATTCCCAAGCGGAGAACATTCAGTTTCGACGGCGAAACGTATAACGTACGAAAATAGCGCACAGAATATTCGAATATAGAAATCGCCACGATTACTCGAATCGTATCTGTTCAAGTTTGCGTCGATTGTTCGTGGAATTCGTCCTTTTCGTCCGTTAATGCAGCGTGTACGCGGACTCCTGGACGTTATTGATAAATCGGTAACTAGGTTCCTGGTTAACGATCAATATTGGTCTATGTCGGTTAAGAATAAAATAGAATACCAGCTACGTGACGAAATGTAACGGTCGATCGCGATCCTATGTGCTTTCGCATGGGCGTGTTCCTTTCCTCGAATCGGAGACCGCTATTAAGATTGCGATCCCATCGGATCAAATATTGAAGCAAAGTTATATATAAATATCGAGCAACGATCGTTCTACGATACACGAAACGATCAACGTTCGATAAATAATCGTCGCGTAATCGTCGATTCGATTACAGGGAAATCGAAAGTCGTTGGAGATTTCGAAGAGTATTGATTGCATTATAGCGAAAATACGACGCGTTACGAACGCGCGTCCGATCAGAAGGCGCAGGTAGTAGAATCTTGCGGAGCTCGACGTATCCATTCAGTCGCTTCAATAATTCTCAACGAAACGAAATAACCGCTGGAGGAGAGACGCTAATACGGACACTGAAAGGCCGACAGACGGGAACGAGCGGATTGTCCTCGCGCTCTCTCCCTCTTTCGTGCTCGTTCGGTCCAGTGTGTTCGAGAAGTTTATTCTAGGACGACGAAATTCACAATAACGATCCGAGAGCCGTGGCCGCAGACGAGCTCGAGATATTTCTGCGCGACGAATTAGCAAGTTGGTCTCCGGCAACTTACATGTGCCGCACTCGTCGTCGGGAAAGAGACGGAAGAGGAGAGCTCGATGCGAGCGTGAAAATACGAAACAAACGGACAAACGCGAGAGAGTCGACCAGCGAAACCGAGAAGGAGCCGGAGCGAGACGGAGATGTAAACCGCGACGGTGGAAACGAGACGGAAAAGCAGAAGGAAAGCGAACGAAGAACGCGAGGGAGGGGGAAGCGCGCGAGCGAGAACGAGAGAGATACAACGGAAAGATAGCGCCGGCACGCCGGAGTAACGGAGCGAGAAAGATTACACGGGTAACGAGGCGAAGGATACGCATCATCGATTTCACTGAATCCTTCTGACTATAAAATTCGTTCGTAAGCGCGAACCGTTTACCTAGTTCGCGGAATGACGCGCGACAAGTGCGATTGCACCGATTTCTTTCGAGTTTATGCTGAATCACTCGAAAGCGAGAGCGACAAATGTGAAGGACAAGTCTCGAGCTCCTTTACCGGCGGTGAGTCTCGGCGGTCTTTCGCCGTTCCAACTCGACGACAGGTTTTCCTTGTCTCGCTCGATCGTTCCTCGGGCGATTACGGCGCAAGAATTTTCTTAGCGAGGGAACTATCGAACAGCTCGACGGTAATTGTAACTAATAATTCAACCGACCACCGAGTCGCACAATGAATCACTCGCCACGAGCTCGAGGAACGTACCGAGTAATTTGTCGCTGATATTACAACGCGTCTCTGCCCGCTGTGAGTTTGCTTCGCGCGACTCACGGACTCGCTCCGCGACCTGTTTTCGGCAACCGAAATTTATAACCACGCCCTTCGTTCAGCAACAAGTGTCCCTTGAAATTATGCGTCGATAGTACGCGGGAAATGAGATGAATTCGATGAATGCGTTGCCGGCGTAATTCGTTGGCACAGAAGCGTTAATGCGTTTCCACCGTTTACGCGGTAAAAAAAGGAACACGGTGTATTCGACCAGCAGCGGTGAGAAGGGACGCGAATTACGACGAAAGCGTGGCGCTTCTTGCGTTCGAGTCGTTCCATGCCAAATTGGACATCAAAGTGAGCAACCTTCGAGAACAATATTGTAGTCTTTACCAAGATTTAAACGCGTCTGAAAAGATTTGTAAAATTCTTCTTTATTCTATATTTTACAACCGTTTGAAAAATAGCGTTACCAATAAGTCAACAACGAATGTACAAAAATTATAATCGCTGAACTCGTTTCGCTAGTTTCTTCTAACGAGGCACGAATCGAAAAACTGAACAAAATTGAGTATACAGTTTCGATTGTTCTCCTGAATCGGTAATTTTCGAAAACGCTGTCAGTTTATACAATCGATCAAATGGAAATTATTGAAAGATTGCGCGGATCCGACCGAGCAATATTAAAGGCCACGCGATTATATTTATCATTGCTACGTACGGAATGTTTTTTGCAGAAATGTAAAACGAGATACGTTTAAATGTCGCTAAAAAGTATAACGTGTAGAAATTTAAATAAAATTTGAAATGCTGTTCAAATTGGTGTTCGCTTTGACGTGGAATTACCTCATTTATATACCGGGTGTAAATAAACCATAGGTACACTCGGTTGAAGAAATATAACGAGGTCGTAAAAACTGAGGAGACGAGAGACGGTAGTGACCTTGTGTGTAGGATGGGGACGAATCAGGCCTGATCTTTGTTGGGTGCTAGCACTTTAAGGGCCTGGGCACCCCAAGGGGGAACACGTTATGGGCAGCAAGCATTATCGAGGTGCAGGCAACAAGTCTACATTCTTCTAGCGATGTGCGCAAATCAATCTGGTATTGTTGTTATCGATATTATGGGTCTGCGCGTCTTTTACAAATAATTTCTCTTCAATTATTAACGGAATTACACTGGTCCGATACGAAAAGCCTGTTCGATGTCAAATTTGTTCGTTCAAAGACGGTACTCTATACGATGTCCTTCTGTAAAACCGCATAATTTTTAAATAAATTTTTTTCTGAAAAATAGAGGAAAAAGAAAGAAAAGAAAATTAAAAGCGAGTCTACCTTGACCATTGAGTCAAACCTACGATTCATATATAGCCAATTTTTCAGTTTCAGGAAAACTCTCGAACGTGCCTTCCTAACTATGTTTGTTATATTTCTCAATCGATAGAAATCGTCGAAAGAAAGAAAATAATCTTAAGAGAAATACATATTCGAAAGCTAATAGTTACGAAGAAACCAAATCTACCAGTCGGTGAGTCAGTAGTTCCTCGTAGAACCGCGCACATGGAACGATTTTGTATCTGTAAAGTTCATCTTGTCAATAAGTAATAGACGGTATCAGAATGCACGTGTCATGTTATGGATTATGTATTTCAGTATTGAATAGGGAACACCTGCTTTGAAAAACGTATAGTTCGTTCTACAGTATGCGTAACGGTAATGGTCTCGCGACACGCGATCCGTCTGTTTCTTTAAATTAGTTCCAACAATCCGGACAATTTTCTATCCAAAGTTTATTCGCGGTGTATCGAATATTGAAATATTGTATCTTTGTTGTATCGTTACGAAGCGAGACCTCTACCGAAAACTGGACCCGCATAGTTCGCAGAGACCGAAGTATGTACCCGGTTATCCGGCTGCTCGACGATTACGAAACTTGCAAAAGTGACCTAAATCCCGGGTACGGGCGTTGATATCTTAGAGGCGTTAAGAATGGCTTGAAGATAGCGGCGAACGTTCAGTGGCGTCGATTCGCAATTTCATTTCGCATCGCTCGCATCGGCGCGGACAAAACTGCCGACACGGTTTCCGGCTGGTTCGCGATTAAACCGCGTCCAAAATTATGCAACGCGAAAAAAATTGCATAACACGCAGGGGAATGCGCTCGTCGAGGAAAATTTTACGCAACTCGGCGAACATTCTTCGAAAGTACGGTCTCGTGTTTGGACGTGCACACCGTGTAATAAGCGGCACGGTATACTTTACTTTTCGCTCGATAATTGCGCTAAAATTGTAACATTGTTGTACATTTCGTCAATGGTAAGGTTAACTCGACGCAACTGTTCGAACTAGAACGGTCACGAAACCGATGAAATTCCCAATTCGTTTATTCGTATTGCTGCGTGCTTAAACTCTAAATTATTTTGTATCTTATCTTTTACAACGTACGTATACTTTAAGCAATTTCATTCACATACGATATAACTGTATTTTCATTATTACATAATAATCTGTACTCCTCGGTAAATCTCGAATAGTCACCGTAGTTTTGTATTATACGTCCATTCAAACGTGCCTTCTACTAACGTTGTTCAACCATTGCGTCACTGGACGTCGAATTTTTGACAATTTCGTAGCAACGATCGTTGTTAAAATCTTTTCGAAGAGAACCTCGATCTTCGGTCGAAACATCGACGTAATTCGATCGATAAAATGTATCGTCGGTCGAATAAAACGGCTGCTCGCGCCTCCTCCCTTCGATTTAAATTCGTTTATATGTACTTCGTCGCGAGTAAACGATTTTGCGCTTTCCCTTCTGGTTCGTTTGGAAGAAAATAGTGCAAGTTCGAGAGGAACACATTTTCGAGCTGGTAACCACGCGATACCATAAATATTTTTGGAACATTTCCTTCTTACGAAATCAAGATCGACACATTCAATTCTAATGAATGCAATGAGACACGCATAATGACCGAGGTATATCTGCAATCGTGTACAAAGGCTAACGAAAACGGATGTAAACAAGTTGGTGAACACTTACACGTACAGCAGCAACGCTGTGAATTTGCAGATACGGTGAGGTTCGTCGTTGACTTATTGGTAGTCAGCCAATAGCATTGCCCCCGTTTGTTAGCGACGCAACAACGGCGCCTGTTGGCACCAGCATACCGAAAAACAACCGCACTGATTTTTCCTCTATTGTTTTCCGGAGGCTCGATTTTCCTTCTCTCTTGTTTTTCGTCGATATTTAACCTTACGTTTGTCACCTTTGATGCCCCGCGACACACAAAGTCACATAAAAACACACAACACGCGCGTACAGGCACGGTTAAGTTTTAGAAATCACGTTCAAGTAAGTAAGAAAAACGGATTATCTTCGAAGTCTCGTGTATCGAAGCACCGCTGACAACAATGTGGATACGAGAGCGGTAGAGTCCGAGAAATTGTTCTTGAGCTCGTCTCGTCTCGTCTCGTCTCGTCTCGTTTCGTCTGGTTTCGTCTCGTATCGGCGAAATTACACGCAAGGTTCGCCGGACGATGGAGAACACGCTGGTCGCGCGCGAGCAATTTTTGTCCGGTTCCAGGAATTTGGTCGAAACCGCGTGGCTTTTGGTATCGTGTTACCGTTACAAAAAATTGCGAACTGCGCAAGAGATAGAGAACGGTTAAAGTGGATACCAAGATCGATCGTCGATATTCGAAAGATCCACGGGGTTCCTTCGTTGCCCTTTTACGAAGACCGAGTACACAAGTTTAACCGTCAACGGCGTGGTAGAAGCGGATTCTATATGACGCAGAAAAAAAACACTTCGCGTTTCACTCGCGTCCTGCCAGTGACACGCATGTGGAAGTGGAACGCACGGAAATTCTTTTCTATCGCGACGTGTCGTTGAAAAGCAAATAAATTGCTAATAACAAATAAAGTTCGCTCGACTCACCCCGTAACGTTATACGTGATTTTAGCGGTACCACGTGTCTGTGATACGACGAAGGAAAATGTATTTACAAGTTCTGGAATCACTTCGCGACAAGTCCCGTGAAATTTCGACGAGTCGTCTCTAGCGAACGGGAAAAACGTCGACGCGTGACCACGTCCAGAAATCGAGAGACCGATAGAAATACGAAAATCACGAACGTTGCCCTATCCCGACAGCTATACCGAAAAAAATCATTCTTCCACCACGACACGCTGGCTCACGTCCCGCCGCGTACTGCAAATGCGAGAAGAGCCGGTCGACTCGAGCGCCACGCTCGATCAGCGCGGAAATCGAAGTTTCACGAAGATATACGGAGATTCACGAGCCGCGTTAAGGCGAGAGATTACAGTCCACCAATTCATAACGCGGAGTCCACAGAATTCGATTCCTTCTTTCACGAGCATTATCTCTACGATCGAAAAAAGAAATGTACATTTTTCGAACCTTCGTCGATGATTCGGTCTAGTTATCGAAGATAAATAAAACAACGCCGATCGAAAGAGATTTGCGCGTCGCACCGTTTGGCGTAACAAATTTATCGAGTATCTTCGATTGGTGACAATTCGTGGTATATTTTTAAACTGTAGAGAGTACTGGAAATTTATTCGAGGCGCGTTCGCTTATTTTTTTCGGTTTAATGTATTTCTCAACGGGAATCCATCGCGTGTACTTCAGGCGAGCCGAGTCGTTGAAGCGAAGTTCGCTTTGACGAATCAGCCAATCGCTCGATCCAAACATACCGGGGTTTTTTTTACAGTCAATTTAAACCCCCTCGGTGGCTCAAGAATCTCTTTTCTTTTCTCTGTTCCATGTACCATCGCTGTGTACTCGACGAGTATTTCTGCGAGAGCGGAATTTGAGAACACAACGATGCCGATTTCCAGACAAGTATTTCCAAGCTGGGAAGAAAGCGAAAGAACATCGTAAAAGGGATCGGTCGGTAGCGATAATTCGTTGTTATCGAAGTTTTAAAGAGCGTAGCGCGATCGCGAATTTTCGCAAATCGAACGGCGGACAGTCCCAGCTAGAATTTTCCGCTAATTTGAGTAGCTCGAAACGCGAGTCGGTAGAAACTCGTTTCGTCGAACCAAGCCGAGCGATACTCGCTCGTTCGAGTAATATAGCGAGCGTAGCGCGACGAATTAATTCCACATGGAGTAACGAAGCTACGTGACATTTTTCGCTCTACCCGGAATGTTTAAGTACTGTGCTCGGTTCGACTATTCGAGTCGGGTAAAGTTCTCTTTTTCCGAGTACTCGAAGAGTTCTAGCGTAAGCGTGCTACTCGGAACAGCAGGACGCACGGGCGGCTGCGAACCGAGTGCCAGGAAAAATAATCGCGGAGTGTACGCGGTACGGGGAGCGGATAATAAGAACCATAGCGTGTGTCCAATTTTAATAAACACCGTTAACAATTTAACGACAAACCCGTGGCCAACTCGAATCGCGCGATACAACGCTTCCATTTTTTTTTTTTTTTTCACGCAATGCTCGCGCAACAGGGTATATATATGTATCCGAGTAATTCGCATCGATGCACCGGCAGCATTTATTTTTACGTCGCGTTTCATACGACACTTGCGTTTTAAAAAGCCGAAAAACATCCAGGCAACGGTCACGGGGCTCGAGAAGCTCGTTTCGTTGTGTCGTTTCTACATATTCGATGAAAACCGGCAACACCCGAATACATCGTATTCACGTATTTCCTCTCGCTCTTATTTCTTCTCTTCTTTTTTTTCAATTGATTTCGCAAGTCGGCGGACCATTCAACATGAATTTTTCCTAATTGATCAATATCCCGGACTCTGTGGCTCGACCATGCGTACGGCTCCCTGACGAAGAAAGGGGAGAGAAACATGGACAGAAAAACACGCGTTGCACGAATTATTTTTCTATGTACGTAGAAACGAACGCGCCCGTGGCTTCTACGTCCGAGGGAATTTTCCTGCAATTGATTTTCCCATTGTATCGAATTCTTTACGAATCGCGCGTGCACACAGAACGCTTCGCTAACCCTGTTACAAGACGTTTACGTCGCGAATGATCAATTTTTGTTTTCTTCTTCGCGACACATCGATCTCGGAAAGAATCGCGGAGGAGGTTCGAAAGACGAACAAAGTGCAACATCTCCTTTCGGTGGTAAGTTATTGTTCGTAAACAAATTCTTTTTTCGAAGTAAAATAATAATATCGAGACGGAAAGCGAGCACGGGGTAAGAAAAATATTACCGTAAATTGGTACGATTACCTTTTTAGCGAAAAGATGTACCAATTTAAGAGAGAATTAGTTTCGTTGACAAAAATTTGAGAACACTTTGCGCTGGAGAAACGAAGTTACAAAAAAGTACACTTTATTGTATACTTAGAAAATTGCACTCGATCTGGACATAAATTTTAGTACAAAACGATGGCGATTCAACGTATACAATTTGTCGGGCAAAGAAACGCTTTTTTCCAATATGTCCTCCGAAGAAGATAATAATAATTAATGGATGAAAAATCCTCGACGCTTTGTTTCGCAAATTCGAATCGTTTTTGGCACACGTAGGTACACGTTTCACAGTTTCACGGAGAAATAATTTCTACTCCATCGCGTTGGCTACCGGGTTATTCGTACACATACGACACTTGTGTTTCGGTTACCGCGGCCTCGTTTCTCGAACCACGACATCCAAATACGAGCAAAACGGTGTGCAGAAAATGTCTACCAGAAATCCAATTTTTGCTGGAAAGCGCAATCTCTAAGGACACTGTTGTCCAAATTGAAATAACCGAAGGGACCGCGACCGAAAATTGCAAACTACGAAGAAAAAAAAAAAGAACCGAGAACACGTTTTCGAAAAAGCTCCTCTCTTCGCGTCGTTTCTGGCTCGCGTTCCGATCATCAATTAGCAACATTTCGTTACCAAATCTTCCCGACCACCTAACGCTTACCGACTCTCCGTAAATTCCAATTAACACCCTATCGGGATAGTAAGTTCGGATATTATTCCGTGCTACAATACCGAAGGTCTTTTCGAAGAAAAGAAGTACGAATCTTTTGTGGCGCTGTTCCTCGACATGCAACACCCTGTATACGTACCGTGTGCTCGGTGCATCGCGTGAAAGACGCGGAGCAACTGAGCGCGTCTTGCGCGGCGGACAACGGAGATTAATTAAATACGATGTCTCGTAGGCGAGAATTAACAATTTCACCGGGGCTGCTTGTTAGAGCGCGTCGCGCGAAGCTTTTGTAGCTGTCAATCGGCGCAAGAACTGTGAATGAAGATGAACAGGAGATAATTCCCCGTCCGAAGGGCTGGCCGCTTCTGGCAACGTTGGTACTGTTCCTTTTTGCAGTGGACGCGCGAGCATGCACGCGAGCGAACGAGCGAGCGAGCGAGCGAGCGGACGAGCACCGGTATCCCGACATTAAAAATCAGCAGTGAAAAGTGAGAGGGAAAATAAAAAGTATACAAAATGAAAACGAGAAAACAAAAAATAAAAAAAAAAAAGGACAAACAGAAGTAAAAAATAAAAATGAAAATATAAAAGAAAGAAAAAAGGAACTGGCACACCTTCTGATGCATCGGGGTGGTAACAGCTGTTGAAGCAGCTGCCACGTGGCCGGCAGACACCTATGATTGTCGAATCGTGTTCGAAATTTTTTCTCGTCCTGTTTACAATCGGTACGCTCTTTCCGCGTATTAACGGACGCGATTTTTACACGCGAAACAGAACCAGGGCCCGTCGAACGTTTCCGCGCGACTTGTTAAAGTTTCGTAGACACGAGAGCGCGGATCGTTCGATTTCGTAGGAGAATCGTCGCTTTCGGCCCGTTTTCTCGTTCGCGTTGCGATAGCGTCGCGTGGCCGCGTTTCTCGCGCCGCTGTCGATTTAATGGTAATTTCTCTTTATCGCGCGTGCGAGCTCGTCGGTGAGAAACGAGTATCTCTGCGAGCGGAACGGTATCAAGATTAGTCTACGCCGGGCATATACATACGGATGTACGATAATACGATAAAGAACAAACTGTCCGTGCGTGTACGTATATATAATACAACAAGCGATCGCGGTATACGACGTGGCAGGTGAGTCGAGGAATCGGTTGGCGAAACCACGATTATTTTTTTCCGTTTCTTTTCTTGGTTTTTTCTTTTTATTCCTTTTTCGTTCTTTTCGTTGCCTGTCGCAACGCGTCGGTTCCATCGAGTTCGCGACGCGTTCGAGTCTCCAGCGGAAGAGAAAATTCAATTTTCGTCGTCGCTTTCGCGCGCATCTGTCCCGGAAAAGTTGCGCGAAGAGGACTTCTCCGCGTTCGAGACGCGAGTTCTACCAATTTCGCGCGGAGAAGAACATTTCATCCGCATCGTCGCTTTTGCGCACGTTTTTCCGCAAACGTCGCGCAAAAAGCATCCCTCCGTGCCAGTGGAGTTCTACCAGTTTCGAGCGGAAAAGAATATCTCATCTCCAACGTCACTTTTGTGCACGGTTGTCGCAAAAAAAAGTGCCGCGAAGAGGACTCCTCCGCGCCCTTACACGCGAGTTCTACCAGTTTCGAGCGGAGAAGAATGTTCGATATTCATCGTCACTTCCGTGTACGGTTGTCGTAAAAAAGTGGCGCAAAGAGGTCTCCGCCGCGCTCTTACACGCGAGTTCTACCAACTTTGAGTGGAAAAGAATATTTGATCTCCATTGTCGTTCTCGTGTACGCTTGTCGCGAAAAACTGGCGCGATAAAGGAGTCCTCAGCGTTCGCAGACGCGGGGTTTACCAATTTCGAGCGGAAAATACTATTCGATCTTCGTTCTCGCTTTCGCGAACAATTATTCCGCAAAAATCGTGCGAAAGGTATTCCTCCGCGCTCGTGGACGCGAGTTCTGCCAACTTTGAGCGGAAAAGACCACTCGATCTTCATCGTCGCTTTTGCGAACGAGTATCCCGGAAAAGTCGGGAAAAGTATTCCTCCGCGGTAGTTCGAGCAACCTTGAGTAGAAAAAACTATTCGATCCCCCATGGTCGTTTTCGTGTACGGTTGTCGCAAAGAAAAAAGACGCAAAGAGGTCTCGAGACGCGAGTTCCGTGAATTTCGAACGGAAAAGAATATTCGATCTTCGTCACCGCTTTCGCGGATGGTTATCTCGAAAATGTCGCGCAAAGGACTCCGTCGCGAGTGGTTGCATCGTGTCTTCCGCAATCCTTTTCCCTTTGCTCCTCGGGACATCGAGAAAGAAAGAGAGATAAAGAGCGAAGGGGGCGGAGGGGGGGCGAGAGAGAGAGAGAGAGAGAGAGAGAGAGAGAGAGAGAGAGAGAGAGAGAGAGAGAGAAGGGAAGGGGCGTCGATGGAGGAGAGGAGTCCCGCGACCAGATTTGAAAAGGCATCGTGCGTCGATCCTGTTAAACTTTTAGAGATGAGAAAACAATGGGGGTAAATGCTGTTTCGACAGGGGAGAAAAGAATCAGGGTGCGTTAATCTCTCTTTCTCTCTCTCTCTCTCTCTCTCTCTCTGGTAACTGGCGCCCCTGTTCCTTTTCGTCCGCGACGTTTCTTCTTAGCCCGTGGTCTCTCTTGCGCACCGAGAGAGGGTGGGGGCGAAGGGTCTGACATCCGACAATAGGCATCGAGGAAGTCGAAGTCGGGGATCTACGCGGAGAGCAAAGAAGGACGGCGGGACCGAATGCTGGAAGGAGAAAAGGTAGGGCAGGATTCGTGGTAACGGAGAGAGAGAGAAAGAGAGAGAAATAGAGCGAGAGAACCGCGTTGTGGAAAGGCAGCGTCGGTCCTAAGCCCAATTAGCAATTTAAGGCAATAAGCGGGCGCGCACTCCCTTGGTTACGTTCCTGCGTTCGGTATACTCGACATTATTTCGGAAGGGAGACGATTCTTTCCCTCCCCCGCGCATCCCCTGGCGCTCCTCTTCCTTCTTCTCCTCCTCCTCCTCCTCCTCCACCTTTGCATCGGTGAATCACATAAACATCGCGGACGCACCAAGCGTGGGTAGACAAATGCGAAGTGCATATATTCCGGGGGTGGAACGGGACCGTTCGTTCTTTTTCGGAAGTGCTCATACTACATTCACCCAGCCGCTCTTAAATATTGAACTAACCCTCTACGCTCGAAATTTCTTGCTGCTTCTAGACAAATTGATGCCCCGACGTCGCGATAGGGACGAAAGCACGAATTATGGTAATTCGACGCTTCGAATAATTAACCGCGTAACCACCGACTACAGCGGGTGGAAAAAGACGCGATCGGATCCTCCGTACTTTGGGCTCGATCTCTTTCGTTCTCGGAGTTCGTTGATCGCGTCGATCGCGATCGCTACAAAATCGTGCGCGTATTTTTCTACACCGTTCGATGTTTCTTGGAACTTTATCGCTCTCGTATGCTCGGTGATCGTTCGTTGCGCGAAAATCGTACCGTGTGCGTTTCCTTATCGGAGCTCGAGTGAGTCTCGTTCGTCCGAACTTTGTGCTAGATTTTCACTCTTCCGTGTGTTCGTTTCCCGTAGTTTTCGACGCTTCTGTCGCGCGTTGAAAAACGTTCCTTACGAATTTCGCAGCGGTAATTCCGGACTACGAACAAGGACCGAATCTTCCCATTTAACCCACGCGGGACCAACGATTTAGGTGACCACGGAAGAGATCGCCCCTGGGTTCGAACGGACCCGTCGTTTTACCCAACTCGCGCAAATAATTCCAACGAAAATTCTATCATTTTACGCTTTTAATCTTTTCCAACTTCTAAGCGAAGACTTACCAACGATACGATCGAACGATGGGAAGGTCCCTCCGGGTCAAATAAGACCCGTACGCGACAAACAGGCTCGGTCGAGAACCAGTCGCAACGAACCGCGTAAGCGAAACTCGTACCGTGAAACAAACCCATGGAGGACGCGATAAAAAATTCCTCGTATTATCCACCGAGCATAAAAATGCTACAAAGTGGTCGCGTCTCGCAATGACTTCATCCGAGCGCCCGGAGGTTAACTTCGACACGCACGTCGGGACGAATTTCAATGCGCCGAGAAAAGATGGTCTTGCTCTTTTAACGAGTCTCTATTGGCTTTGCGTTTAATCGTTGTATGTACGGGGAGAAACAACGGCCAGATGAACGCGAAATGCATTCTTAACCCCCCCCCACTCCCCACCCACCCACCCAGCCACCCCGCACCTTTCCACTCCATCCACCCCGTTCCCTCTTTCCTTCCTCTGTACAATGGTAGGTTTGTCGAGCGGATGAGCGAAGGAATGGTACACGCGGAGGGTGATAAATAAGAGAGAACGAGAGTTTATGGCGTTGCTACCCTAACGCTGAGGAGAGAGACCTTCTTCCTTCCCCGGCGTTCGCGAATTATGCGTCATGGCGAAGTGAATGCATTGAAATTGACACGATACCGGAAGGAAGACAGAATCGCGACGACGAATCCCTAACGTCACGGGACGAGACAAATTTACCAAAAGCGACTCGACGCGACCAGCGTTCTTTTCACGAGCAGCGGGATTATTCTCGACCCAACGATCGCTAAACGTTCGAGCGAATGCAACGATCTTCCAAAGAGCGCCAGATGTCGTTACCGACTGCTCGATGTTAGTTTTCAGGACTATCTTCGCGTTGGCGATAAAATAAGAAAGAAGAAAAGGTCAGAACGGAAGAGTTCAAAAAAAGGATCCACTTCCTCGTTGTTCAGAGACGGAAACGTCAAACTGACGGTTAAGAGACCCGTGGAACGAAAACGAAATAAATGGATAGGAAAGAAAATTGAAACGAAAGAGATGCAATTACGAATTACAATATTTGGATCGAATCCGATCGAAGAAACGAAAGCTAACGAATAATTTCAACGAAGCGATAAGAGGCAGCGACGAGCGAGAGCTCGAAAACTGCACCGTGAAGATCTCTTCGCGTTGGTGAAGATGGGTCGTTCGTTACAACGGTTCGACAATTTTCTTTTTGGCCTTTTCCATTCAATTCCGAGCTACTGGTCACAACGAACACGCGACACTCGTTGTTCGCATCGAGTTCAAATTACTGTACATTTCTTTGATCCGACTTATACATTCTTGTACGTACAATCGCTATGCTGCTGGATACGCGAGGTCCCTGCACATTACAATAAATTGTACATTCTAATCTGAACTTTACAGCATTGTATATTATAATCGGAACTTAAAAATACTGTACAATACGATCTAAACTCTATTTATATAAGCGTTGTGTATTATAATTGGAACTTTACGGCAGTATATACGATAATCTGAACTTTACAAGAGCAAACGATGACGCAAGATGCGTTACTCGAGCGCAAAACACGATGGGATTTCGACGCGACCGCTACCTCCGCTTAGTATTTCGCACCGTTGTACGTGTTTACAATTTTATCGAGAACCCCCCTCCCCTCCCGTGTCCGTTTCCTACACGCGACGCCGCGCCGTGCACACAAAATCGCGAGCGAGGCACGCTGCTTCCTCGAAAGATGTTCGCCCGACGGACCTTAAAACGGGTACATCGTTGCCACCGCCGATTCCGGGAACAGCTCCGAGCGAGCAACCCTTCGCCTACGTGCGCTCGGAGCTCGATGCTCGAAAACGATAAGGCGTTCCTCGGCCACGATGAGTCATCCGCCAACGACCGTTCGTATTTTTATATTTCTCGTCGAATCCGCGCCCGAGTATCGCCGATGGATCGGTGAGATCCGCCCGATGAAAACGAGTCCAAACACAAACCCGTTCGGACTATTTTTAGTTGCTCGCGATTCTGTCGCTCGAAATACGTCGGTTGGGCCGAATCGGGTCGTGTTTGGACTCGTTCTCGCCGGGAACGCTTCACCGATACCGCGGTAATATTCCTTCGAAGGTACGAGAAAAAATTGGAAAATTGGCAATTTTTCTACATCGTTTCGTCTCCGTTGCTCTCTTAGACGTAACGGTATTCGCGAGGCTCGGTTCGAGAGGAAAACGATCTCTGGAGTACGAACGGTGCCGATTCGGTAGTAATATTCTCGCGAAGATCGACGAAGAATTGGAAAATTGGACAATTTTCGTCCACGTTTCGTCTCGATCACTTTTCCAAACGTAACGATACCCACGAGACCAGATTCGACGTAAAACCGATCTCTGGATCACGAACGGCGCCGAACCTCGAAGAATGTTCGCGATCGGCCCGAAGCCTCGAGCATCTTTCGAGGAGCCACCGTAACGCCGAGCGAGAGAACAAGGGAAAAGTCGATCTTTTTACGAGCGCGCGCACCGTTGCCAGAAGCACGCCCCCTTTTATTACTCGGGAACGAAACAGAGGTGCCGTCGATGCGATTTTTAGGGTAACGGCGTTTTATGGTTTCCGTCAAGAAATTTCATCCCCGCTGCAGCCTTATCGGGCATTACTCCGCTGCTTCTGGGAGGTCTGCCAACCTGACACGGAATTTACGTCTCGCGTACAAATGTTACGACGATGTCTCGAATAGGCACCGCGTAATCGTGCGACGCGAGCGCGACGCTTGAACGCGGTTGCGTATTTGAAAAAATCGACTCGATTCTCGTCGATACCTTTCGCGACGATCGGTCGTCGATCGATCGATCATAATTTCCATCTATTCGCGAAACCCGAATTTTCTTCCACCGATTCCGAAACAATTTCCGTAAAATTCTACCCACGCACCGAGGAACGAATCATCCGAGTTTCCAAAACCACGAAAAGATTCGATCGCGCGTGTACTCGCTCGAGGTGGTTTCTCGCGCAAGAAATTCCATCGGCAAGAACGGGAAACGACGCGAGCTTTACCAGACCCCACGCAAAGTCCGTTGGAAACGTATAAAAAAAAATACTACACCGCGTTCTATGCGCAGTTCCGATAATGGTCGCGTTGAACAACTCGGGGACCCACCGCATCGAACGTCACCTGAATTACTCATGATTTAGTCCGTGGAACGTCTCGCACGGACGTCGCACACCACCGTCCGGAGCTGGTTCGCGTAGCCGCGTTCGATGATCAATAACAAGACCGGTTCGTTCTCCGTCGACGAAACGGAACTACGTAAGAATTAATCGCGCAGAAGAAGCAAAAAAAAGTAAAAAAAAAAAAAAAAGAAACAGGAGACGGGGCACGATAAATGGCCGCGACTTCGACTTTGTTCGTCCCTCGCGAGGAACGCAACGAAGATCGTCGACGATCGATTTTTCCCGGCGAAAAAATTCCGCGTCTTAACGAGCGTCGTCGTGTCGGTGATTTTTTTATTCGAACGAGAGAGGCGTAGCCCCGATTGGCCGATGAAAGGCGCGGAAGTATCGGTCTGTGCACAAGGATCGATAAAAAGAGTTGCAGCCGAGGCGAGCCCGGGGTAAACGCCCAGGGCCAGTGGGAGTACATTCAGGATCACGAGTGGTCTTCCATCAGATTAATGAATCGCAAAGTGCATTCATGCACGTCATATGCATTTGTCGATAAAAGTCAGCCGGACGCGACGCCTGGCGCACGCGAATTTAATAAGCCCAGCCGCCTAACCGGACGACCGGTCGTCGACGAAGAGTTCGAAGCCAGGAACGAGAGCTGGTCCGCAGCGGAGCGAACAATTTCTCCGTAGCGGAGAATCGAGCGTGTTCGACCACCATCGTACGAATCGTAAACGAATCGCAAACGAATCGCAAACGAATCGCAAACGAATCGTAAACGAATCGGCCGGGTGCACTCGAGGCGAAACATTTCGTCCGAGAGAGCCGAAAGAACCGACAACGACCGAACAGGGTCGACGAGAACTGACCGTTCGGACCCACGAGGACAACCTTGACCCAGGTAAAAAGATTACCGCGCGGAAAGTCGAGTTTCGACGGAGCAAGAAACCCGAGGAACAATCGCGGAAGAGTTTCCCGAAGGTGCCGGGGAGAAAAAGCAAAGTAAGGATCGATGGCTGCAACCGCGATGCTGAGGGTAAATGGCACGGTGCTGGCAATAGCGAGGGTGAGGTCTGCGAGGAGGGTAACCTTGACCCGGGGATGAACGACCCTCTCCCGTAGCACGTGGCGCCCCTTTCGTCGCTCCTCCATCCCTGTTCTGGACTTTCACGAGACTTTCGTGCCAACCCTCTTACTCGTCCAACGCCGCTACCACCACCCCCTCCCTACCTCTGCAACCTCCCGGTACGACGACTACGTCGGAGCCGGCGTCGCGGCGATTCTCCTCCTACCCTTCCCCTCGTTCACCCCTTCCACCGTTATATCCATCGAATACTCCGGTTCTCCATTCCGCCTCTTCTTCACCTTTCGACCGTACCCGTACCCCTCCCCCTCCCCCTCCCCATCCCCCTACCGGCGAGCGCTTCTCTCTCGCTCTCGTTCGCGGCGAAACCGTTTCTGTTTTCTCTTTCTACGCACTCTCGCTCTCTGTGCAAACTTATCGCGAGCAGGGTCGCGCTCGCTGGGCATCGCCATCCAGGCCTCTCTCTACCCCCACCACCGGTCTCCGTATCCCCTCCACTCTCCCTCGCTCGCTACCCTCGTCTATCACCTCTTCTTCTCCCTCTTCTTCTTCTTCTTCTTCTTCCACCTACTCCTCGTCCTCCTCCTCCACCGCTTCCACCGCCTCGTCCTCTCCACCCTCTACTCGTTCTCTCCTTTTTTATCTCCACCTCCAGTCTCGCGTATTTTCCACGAGCGAGGGGTTCGGTCCACCGAGAGGGAAATTTCAAGGCCAGGGTACGAGGCTCGGGAAGGAAAGCAACACTCTCGTCGGGTCGGGTCGTGTCGGCGTCGGTGAAGGTTACGGTGGTGACGGTGACGGTGACGGTGACGGTGACGGTGACGGTGACGGTGACGGTGAAGGTTACGGTGGTAACGGTGACGATTACGACGACGGTTACAGTGACGGTGACGGTGACGATTGTGCCGGACGCCCGTGACTCGATCTTGTCCCGTTTCGTCGGTGAAATCTTACAGGTTTGAACAACGTTAACACAGGGTGGGGGGTGGGGATTGATAGGAAAGGGTTGCGAGCGTCGATCGATCGAGGACCGTCGGTGAACGAGCGATTACACGGGACGGCGCGAATGTTTTTTTCTTTCTCGGAGCGCGCATCGGGAAACGGTCGCTTCGCGGGGAGTTCACTCACGTGCTTCCGTAACCGCGTAGTCGTTCGCAAAGAGAACGCATTTACGGCGGTGAGATTTCCGAGCTCGGTTTCTGGGAAAAGAAACGAACCCGTTCGTCGAATCGCGGTCGTTTCGCGGAGATTACATCGTCGGAACTTCCGTGGTTTCTGTGTTTCGACGTCACGATCCCATCTCCCGCGCGATCTCTCGCCAACCTATTATTCGCCGGTTTCGTTGCGCACGCGAACCTTCGCGACTCTCTCGCGCGCGCGCGCGCGCGCGCGATTCACGCTCCTGCGTCCTTTTTTTTACCGACCGGGAAACAACTACGAGAAAATTCGAATTCATTCGGCGATCGGAATTCCAAGGAAACGGTTCCGCGAGCGAAATTCATCGCGAAAACGAATTTTAGACCAAAGAATACTCCGAAAAAACTCGAATTCGGCGATTAAAATTCCAGGGGGAGAGTTTCGCGAAGGAAATTTATTCTCGAAAAGGAATTTCACCTTGCGAACGATGGATGTCTCTTTCGTCCGGCGTTGATAGTATTTTTCCCCCCCCGACGTGATACATCGTTTACGAAAATATAGAAAAACGGATATCGCGCGTCGAACTTCTCTCCCGGACTGTACTTAAATACTCGAAAAAATTGAATCGAACGAGAAGGGCTCACCCGGATGGCTACATTTAGTCTCAAAGGGAGACGCTAGCGAAGAGGCCACGATTGAAAGAATTTGTTTGCTCTGCCATAATAAAAGAGGACTTCATTTTGAAAGACACGCCCGATGCTTCTTCCATACCTCCCCCCACTCTATCCCTATGGCTTTTTATCCTGTCACAGTTGCGCAAATACCGGTTGTATCTCCGCGGCTCTTAACTCGATCAACGACGATCGCGCGTGTGTGCGGCAACAACATGTCGAAATAACAAGACAATCCGCTCTGTAATCGAGCAACGTGATTGGAATCGACGCACGAGCTGCTCGTTATTTTCAGCCGGCGTCTACGGTTCTTTTTCGCGCGCCGAGGGAGAAAATTAATAAATATTTCTCGTTAATCTTCGCAACTGGGCCATCTACTTAATGGTTTCGGCCATTAAGCGGACTGGTGTCTGAAATTTCTTCAAAATTCATTTCTTTTCCATCTCATTTTCTCAAAGTACCTATAACGACCAATGCCCTCGAAAATTCTCTCCTCGGATTCGCAAAAATTAACCAAGCTACGAAACGTTTTAATTCATCTTTTCTTTGATTACATTTTCTCGAAATACATACCCTGGACAAAATTTCCCTCGGAGAATATCGACGAATTCGCAAAATCGATCGAATTACGAACGTGTTTATTCGTTATAATTTTTTCTTTTCTCAAAATACGTGCACTCGAAAATATTTCTGCCGAAGAATATCGCCAGATTTGCAAAATTGATCAACGTACGAGCACTCAGAAGGAAGGAATCTTTGTACATTTTCCCTAAAATGATTCTCGGTTTTTGTTATCGGAGGGTTCCGATTTTGAAAAGGAATTTTAGTTCCCCTTTCGATTCCGTTAGGTCGATCTACGTATACATCGAAGCTTTCGTTCGGTTTAGCTTCGATCGCCGAGCAAAGCAAAGCTCCGGGTGTGCGATTTATCTGCCAGTTTCATATTAGTTTTGTACCAGTTTTCCATAAAAAAAAGGAGGCAAAGAAAGAAATATCCGTCTCGTAACTGGGAAAAGGACATTTTATGGAAATCGATACACCGCTGTATCGATGTGTCGACCACCTGGGCTAAACGTACACGTTCGATACGAAAAACCAGAATTACCTCGAAACTACATTTTTCCGAACGATTGTCACCGATATCTTGAATTCTGGTCGATCGATTGTCACTAAATTTGAAAAAAAAAAAAAAAAAATGCGCAACACGCGTGTCATTAACCCGTATCGGAATTTTCAAAATTTCCTTTTTTTACAATTTTTTTTCAGCACATTAAAGATGAAGAGAAAAATATCGATGGTCCAATTTCGAAATATCGTCAAACTTTTCGCGGTCAATATTTTCTCACAATTCCAATATTGTTTATAACCACATTCGTACCGAATAAAATGGTTCTTGAGTTTCTTTATTTCGAATAAGCAGAACGGTTGGAATCGTGGCAACCACGAAGACATTTTTAACGAAAGGTATCTACGTAACCTGTAACTCTCGTAATTTTCATTATTTTTACGCGAAAGAAATTGCACAATCTCGAGATATCTGTACAAACCCGATACGAAAATGTATTCGTTCGATCGAATAGCGAAAAATATTTAGAAAATTGCAATAGACAAGATTATCTCTAAAGTAGATTTTTCGAAACTCAATTTTCAAAATTTAAATTTGCGGTAGATCCAGAAGTGTCTTCCTTCGAGATTGTAACCTCTTGGAATTGCATTCTGGAGAAATTCGCGTTATCGTTTCCAACGTTCCTGATTGTTTACGTTCCGCTATTTTATTCCAATAGCGGCAAATTACGTTTACACGGTTCATGGTTCGAATCGTTGGAATCTGTCCACCAATGTACCACTTTCGAGGTCGGTAACTTTGCGCGCAACTTTTGAAGTAGGTGTGTAACTCGATGCACACCTTTCGAAGTCTGTAACTCGATGCGTAACTTTCGAGTTTGTAACTCGACGCACAAGTTTCGAAGTCCGCACCTTGGAGAGCAATCGTTCGCGAATTTGTGTTTACACTGCCTCGCGATTTTCATACTTATTACGAAGACATTTAGCGACGAATGGTAAGTTCGTTCATCGGCTACGTAAATAAAGATACGCGTTTGTGCACCGAGTGAAGCATAATTGTAGCATCAATGATCCAATGCGCGAAACAAAAGCTTTTGCAAGAAATGAATGTTTCTTTGTAAGAGAGTTAAGGGTAGACACCGCTTCGAGACGTCAAAAAATGAGTAAATTTTGCGAATGTTTTTCTAATGAAAAATGTAGTCTTTTTCGGAGAGTATGAATATAACTTTCAGTTTCGTTTTACAATTTTGTAAAGGTAAAAATCGTACAAAATGGCGAAATTATTCGCTATTCTCAGAACCTCTTCCGATGAAACATTGTTCGTTGGCCGCTACAGTTCGCAAGAACTGGGAGGTTTGAAATAAAAAAGTGTTATCGATTCGTAAACCAGAGACTATTATCTAAAATGTAGCGGACGATTTTTCGAGAATTTAAATAATTGTAGAAACGGTCGAGGTTCGAAGATAAAACAGTCGTTTTTATCGGGGAAAAAAAACACGACTCTAAACGTTTATAAAAAATTAAATAATTATCGTATTAAAAAAATCGTAGGCTACATCGTAGAATACTCTGTGCAGAATATCTCTGTAAAATTTGAACCAAATCGGATGCGTGGTTGCGGAGATTTCGTGTCCGGTTGAAAAGTATAGTTTTGAGAAAAACGTAAAACAAGTTTATTTATCGCTGCAACTTCGCTAAATACTTGAATTTTGAAATATCTTTCGACGTAACGTTCTACGCACTTTAAACTTTAAGAAAATAAGAGAAAAGAATTCGATTTTTTTAACTCGCTAGGGTGGTGTCCCCCCTTAAAAAGTTGCGTGTTGGGATACACTTGGTAAAAGGTACGCAGAATTGATATTTACAGGTAAGTGCACTCGATCGATTATATTTTCAAATATTTACTCGAAGAAAGTATGTTTTCCGATGTTTCGGATATTGTAACGGAGCTTCCCGTAACATCGATGCCATGGGATATAGAACATAATCAATACGCATATTTTGCGGTGAAACGCGGATTAAATGCCTCGTTTGCGAATTATAGGTACATAAGGGAATACACATCGTGCGAAAATGAGGGACATGCAATTATCGTTCGCAAACAACAGAACTTAATTCGTCGAGTCGCTCTCTTCATCTCGAACGTTACCGAAGAATTATTTTTCATAATTTTTGTTACGGAGCCGTGTTGTCCTCCTTGTAAAAGTTCCTAAAATAAATTATTCTCATACTATAGATTGAATTCAATTCGATCGTGTTCCCGTATATTACCTACGTTTTGTGCGTACCACGTCTGGGTCTGTTTAGACCCAAAGTAATCCTCACTGGCGAATTATACCGCGAGGATAACTTTCCTTAGAAGTGAAAAAATGTGCGATAAAATACGAGGCGAAGTTATGGGTCCATTTTGACCCATGCAAACACCGATATCGCGAGAGTTAAGAAGAAACATGGAAAGGTCGTATTATCGACCATTTCTTTCGGTCATTGGTTACAGATTGCGGACAGTTTCGTTAAAAAACGTCTGTAACTAATTTATAGAATTGTATACGATTTTTCTTTCATAACACGTTCAATGCCACGAGGGTCACCGGTGCCCGTTTACGCCAACATTAGTAGAAACACATAATTAGAAGAAATATCGATACTTGAAAATTGTTCAATACCACCGTTGTTACGACAAAGGTGTGCAGAAATTAATGCACTATAGAACGTGTAAAAATAGTTTTATTTGTGCGCAAAATATACACCTATATAATTATATAGGTAATTGTATCGAAACATTCGAAATAAAGAAAAGGTAAACCAGGACACTCTTCGCAATATCTCACGGCCGTTTTAGTATAATTTTTTGCGGTTGTCCTACCTAGTTTCTTTGAACGTTTTGCGCAACACGTTTTGAAAAATCGTCGCACAGTTCTAGCTTCTTCCAGCGTTCATTTTTTTTTTTCCCACTCACGACGTGATTTTCTCGGCAAACTTTCACGTGGAGAAACCTCGAGGTCGATTTCATTCAAAAATAAGGAAATCACGCGAATTCGAAGAAACGCGTTTCAGCGCCACAGGGGTCACCGGTAAGATAAATTCGTTAAACACGATTACACGCATCAACGTATCTATCGTAGATAAATACGACAGATTATTTCGAGTAATTATTTCAACGTAATACGATTCACGCTACAAGCAATCCACGTACTAGGGTGTTCGATAAGTTTTGTCGTTCGATAAAACTTATTAAAATAACTTATTAAAACTAACAATCTATTAAAATCAGCGTTGCATTCAACGCGTTAAAATGGTACCGCAATTTAATCGTGATTTTTAGTGAAAAGATCGCGGGAAAACGTGTCTTCGAGGCGATATTCGATCAACGACGACATTCGTTGGTGCAGAGGCGCGCAAAGGGGGACGAAGAACCAAAGTAGTAGACGAAAATTCGGAACCGCGAATACTTTGGAAAGAAACTATCGAAAGGAGCGCGAGCGACAGCTGGGAAGCGGTGGCGGGCAGCACCAGCACCAGCACCAGCACCAGCACCAGCACCAGCAGCAGCTTCGAAAAATGCTTCTCGGTCTACGATGCCGTGTCTCGCGATCGATTAATAAAAATCGCGAGGCCGTTTCTTTTCCTATTCCCGGAATAATCCCGTTACAGCTGGCAATCTTACCTCGATCGACCGTATAATGTCGGCCGGCGCTGGTTAAAACGAACCGAGGGCATAAAAGGATAGAGTAGACGCGAGAGGTTATCGCTCACCGTTGTATCCCTCGAAATTGTTGCTCGGAACCCGAAGCCTGTGCCTGTATCGGTTCTCGGCGCGTTTCTTCGCCGTGTCCGTTTAACCCATCGACGTGTACAATTCCCGATATCGGTGCTCAGTTTCTCGGGGCGCGTGTGCGCAACCATTTCACGCGCGAAAATCATCGTCGATAATCGAGGAGTCTTTGCAGCTAGTGTCGACGATTTCATTTTTTAGCAGGAAGAAAGAACTTATCCGGAATTGGATTATTTACGAACGACGCGCTCAATACATACGCGATTAAAATTGTAATAATTCAAATACGTAGAAAGATCTGTACGCGTCAGATCTTGGCGGTAGAAAGAACCGAATGTGCTACTCGTTTCAATCCGCGAGCACCGCAAACGACTACCCTGTTCACGAATTATTTGAAATACCAAAATATAGAAAATCGAAAATATATTTTTCCATGTACTTTCTATTTCTCGGTAGAGATTGCATCGGTATCGGTATTTCAATTGGTCTCCACGAAAACGATGGACGTACCGGTGATGCGGTCTTTCGGCATAGTAACTATTTACAAAGTAAAATCGCACTTGTATACCGTGTCTTCACTGGGCACGTAGAACGTTCGACAAGAAAAGTCCAATTTTTCGATCTTTCGCTTACATTGTCCTTTAGAATCCTCCGACCGGAGAACGCAATTGGGGTTATCGCAATCTTTCTTACACGCGGCGATAGAAATTCGATTTCGTACGTAATCTAAACTCGGATTAGTTTCTTCTTCCTTCCCAAGAAATGAATTAACGACACTTACGTTGCTCTCTAGAAAGGCTCCTCGATTCCGGAAGCTTCTCTAAAATTCGCGAAACGTAGAAAAAAAAAAAACTAGGCTACAACGATACTCTGTTTCTCCGTGCGAAAATCGAAGATCCGAACGATTACTCGCGTAAGCGCGAACGCGTCGAACGAACCCCGCGCTGTCGCGCGACTGTCACGGCGGCTTGTGGTCACGACTCATCCGTGGAATAAATCGTTACGTGGCTCCCGTTACGCGACGTATAAAATTACGAGCGCGAAACGCGCTCGACCTCCACCTTCGCGAAACATAACGCGCAATTTCGCGGGTCACGTTCGGGGAAGGAAATTTTTTAAATCGCTCGACGGAATCTGTCAATGGGTTAATCGAACCGAGTCACGCGACCCGTTCGCCCGCGACGATTCAAGGGCGAAGAACTCTCGGTTGTTCCTTACCTGAAACAAAGAAAGAACGAGGAATCGTTAGTCGACGTCGTTCGCCGGGTGGTCTCTCTCCCCCCCTCCTCCTCCTCCACCACCGCCACGTTCCCCTCCCCCTCGCTCTCCCACTCGCTCCCACTTCGACGCGCGCGCTTTAAGATACACGGAACGGCCGAAGGAACGCGAGAGAGAGAGAGCGCGGCGCACGGATTACCGGCCGGTTCGTCGGAACCAACCGAACGCGGATCGATTCGGCGAGACTACGAAAGTTAGCGCTACCTAAAGTGATTACACGGCTGCCCGATTCGCGCCTACGAAAATTGACGGCGTGTACACTGATAACGAAGATGGGTCCGTCATTTCGTGCCAGCCCGCGCGCGCGGTTGTCTGGCTCTCGCTTCTTCCTTTCTCCCGGTGAAAATATTTTCGCGCCGTTCGACCGCTACCGATCGATAATAAAAGGCCGCCGAACAACGTCGCTCGCGATTTTTTCCCGATCCAGAGAACACACACGCGCCTATTCTCGCGTTCGTTCCCGGTGTTTCGAAGCAGCGCTCGTTCGTGGCAACGCTTTCAGCACGGGAAATTCCAGCGCTGATTTTCGAACGGGTTTCTTTTCCGCTCGGACCGCGAGTCAACTCTTTCGATGAATTAAGAGGGTATTTTGGGAAATTGGCTTCGAAATGGTGATTTCTTTTCTTTCTTTTTTCTTATATTCTCTGAAAGTACACGGCCTCGAAAATATCCATGCGAAAGGATTTTCTCGAGTTCGTACGAAATTGAAAAGTATCTTCGATATATTGTAATCGATAGTAGGTAATCTTCTATGTACCGTCAAATTTTTCATTTTCAATGTTTTCTCACGATTCCAGAACTGATTGCGACCACGTCCGTATCTAATGAAATGGTTTTTAAGGTTCTCCATTCCAGACAAGCGAAACAGCCGTAATCACGATTCTGTGCCGTAAGTGCAACGAAGGTAATTGTAACACCTGTAATTTTGATCAGTTTTACGTGAAAAACAATTGCGTACACTCCTGATACGTAGACGAAAGATACGTGTATAAACCGCAACGCTAAAATGTCTTACAATTTTTGCGTAATTTAGCTTGAAAAAATCCACCGTTTCTTTTATACTTTCTTAACGAAGTTGTAGACATTTAAAGAGAACGGTATACGACTCGCGGCGAACCTAACGATAATTTTAAACCGTTTCCATCCGTATTCTATAATCTGGATATTTATTTTCAAAGTTGGAGAGAATCTCCAGTAAAATTTGCTATTTTGCATATTTTTATATTTTTCTAGCACCCTAACGGTTAAAAGGACACAAAAAATCGATATTCGAACTCCTCGCCCTTTCGATCTCTGAAAGTTTGTTTTCCATGATTCGCGATGTATCCATTTTCGTACCAATCGAGATGCTGTTTGCTTTTTTCATTTCGCATAAGCACGACAGATATTCGTATTCACATTTGCAATTCGAGTCAGTTCTTCAAAACGCGCTTAATCCAATATTGTACAATATTTGCAATTTGTACTATTTTCATTTCTAAAAAAAAAACCCGTATCCAATCCGAACGCAATTAAATAAACGCGCGAAAACTTCGTCCCGAAAAATGTGATTTCTTTGGGAATAGAATTAGAAAGTCGAAATTTTTCGGCCAGTGAAATCAACGGCGGGGGGAAACTCTCCGTTGAATGAATTTTACGATTTATTTTTTAATAATCGTATCTTTCAAACATGCAGAGATCGAAAAGGATACTTTGGATAACGAGCCGCGTTAAAAGTTTTCGTATACGGTGTGTTTTATTGCGCGTGCGCCAAGGATACTCGAGAGCAGCAGCGATCGAAATGTTATTACACCGACACTCTTCGGTCAACGATTTTTCATTTTTTCTAGAGGAAAAATGCAATTTTTGTTACACGCACGCGCGTCGAATCGTTTTGAATTTTTTCAACGCCGGCTTCGTGTTTTCGCGTCGGAACGTTTGGCAGACACGAGGTGTGCTAAATTTAGCACATTGTGGGCAAACGTTCGGAAGGCCACTGTACAGAAACTTTTCAAATACATTAAATTTTTCAGGGAAACAACCAACACCGATTAATGGGAATTTATCGAAAACAATTGCCGCGACTTATGTGGCACGGGAGAAAACATTCTTTTGCGAATGAACGTGCGCTTTAAATTTCGTAGGATAAAACATTTTTGCCTTTACAATCTGCACAATTGCATCGGTGGGTGTGGATTAAAAATTTTACCAATTTGTACGGAAAAAATGATTAATTTTTTCTGAATGTTTCTCGGGCCCGTGTATCAGGGAGAGAAAACGATATCGTTGACAAAGTGTGATTATATTCACCGTATTTAAGATAGCCACAATTTATTAAATTTGGACACTCGTTTCTAGGTACGACTCGAACGATACTCGAAAAACCGTATGTCCATTTGTCGCTCCAAAGGTAGACGTTACGTCGTGGAAAAATTGTAAATATGCATACGATGACGATATTTTGAATCGTGTCGCTCTCTCGAATTAACCGACCGATTTTACCAACGTGGTGTAAAATTACAGTTCGATTTTTCTGCGAGAAAGTGGACGAAGCGAAACGTAAGAATTCTTCAATTACAATTTTTTCACATTTACGTAACTCCGATTCTATTATATTTTTACAACCGTGCAATTTATTCGACGTTTCATTCGCGTTGATGTTATCCTTCTCGATCATTGTTTCGAAGGTCGATTCACACCCGAAGGGACCGTGCACCCTCACGGTCGAAATGCAACCTTGATAAATAATTAACTCGACTCCTTTATCGAGGTTATCCTGGATACTTATGAGAGCAAAAACAAAAAAAAACAATAAATTTTGACGTTAATCCTTGTCTCGGTTGGCTTTGAACAAATTGCTAATTTTCGCGGCGTTAAATACACCTAAAGGGATCCGTGTATAATTTCGTAAATGTATACAATACAAATACGTATTGCATCTTTGACGTTAATTCTTTCGTTGGGTGGTTTTGGAGAAAAAGTAATTTTACGCGGTATTAAAAACATCTAGAAGGATCCGTGTACAATTACGTAAATGTATATAATACAAATACACGTTGCAGCTCATCGAATTATCGATTTTAAAGTATCAGATACGCGTCTGTTGTTGTCAGGTTCGAAACGGTCGATAAAAATTAAAAACAAATTGAAAAATTGTCTCTCGACAAATGTAATACGCATGGATTCCTAGCTGAAGCCATGTGAATTGTTTACGAATTGACAATGCAACTTTTCACGACGAATGTTGCTCGAACTATCGCTGATAATTATGTTTCGGTATCGTAATAAACCGTTTGTTAATTGCGTGGAATATTCGTGATATCGTAATAACGAAACCAATGTTAAATTCTCTCTTACGGAGTATCGACGAACGATTCTTCTTCTTGCGAGATTCGCTAAAATTCTACAGCTTTGCGCAAGCGCGAAACGGTTTTGCTACTCGGGATAAAAATAATTTACGAATCATTCTTTTGTACACGGATTTACGCGTGTACACGATTGCAGGTAATTCTTTTTCGGTGAAATTTCGATTTGCGAATTGAAAATAAATCTCAACGATTAGCCAATGTACGAATTCGCAAATTTCGATCCGTTGAATTATTACACCACGTTCGTCGATGCATGAATTCTTTGCAGTCACCGTGTGCGAAAATGATATGAAAATAAAATAATCATTCCGACGATTGGCTCGATTGTACGGCGGTGTTTGTTCGTTTAAACATTTATCGATTTTGTCTCTCGTGGTCTTTTTCTAACAGGTTTTATCGTAACGATAGAAATTAAATCTAAGCGAATAAATATTCTTCGAACCGATAATACGAAACAACGGTGAATCGAAGGGACGTATGAAAAAAAAATCTGATCGTTTTAGTTACAAAGCTATCTACGATTTGGGATATTTCAATTTTTGAACGTGCACGAGGATACTATTATCCCCGTACGTTTTCGATTTTAAATATCGTAACATGGAAGTAATTACTAGATTTATAAATAAATAACCCGATGGTGGAAGATACGATGAAAAGATCGATGTCACGGAGCGATCGAACAGTTCGCGAGTCTCGAACAAAATAATTCGTCCGTTATAGAAACGAAAACGGTGAATCGTTGGCTCAAGGTACAGGTGGATGCTGGGAGACATTTAAAAACAATAACTATCGTATTCGTAAATAATTCGAACGTTTCCAGGAAATCGAAATATCGAAACCGGTATCGAAAAGAGATTCACGTGTTACCGAGAATAGCCCGGTTTCAAACCGGCGAAAAGTTAATATGCATACCTGGACGTTAGAATAAATTATCCGAAATGCAATTAATTATCGCGAAAGAAATGTCAGCCGTTTATTGGCGCCCGAAACGTACGGTCGAATGTCTAATATGAATATTAACGAAGGAATGTCTAATCTGATCGGCCAATAAGTCGTCCGTTTAAATCTAGGTCAAAAGTGAACGTCAAATCGGCGTGTTCCATTAGACAGACATCGGATAAAAAAAAAAGAAAGAAAGAAAGAAAGAAAGAAAAGGGGGTAGGCGATCGCTAAAGATATCCTGATGAATCTGGGTCTTTTCGTTCCCGAAGTCACGTCCCAAATTTGGAGCGCGTGCATATTGCACCGAATGCAACGACACGGATTTGGACTTGCCCGCGATCGGATTTCCCGTGACCGATCACGATATTGTTAAATATATTTCGCGACTTTTAGCCGAGAAATATATATATATATATATATATATATATATATATATATATATGCACACTGCGTCCTGATTCTGTAATTTTGCGCAGAGTCCTGTTTAACACGTTGAATGCCATAATAACCAGTGGTGACCGGCACACAGTGTGATATTTTAGCAATCTAGCCGGACTAAATTGAACTTTGAAAGTGATCTGGATCTATACAACTACATTAGGTATCGATGATAAAATGTTTATTTTATGTGAAAGGTTTTACTTCGAAAAATTGCCTGCAATTATACGTAACAGGATCCAGAAGTATATAGGTAAGTATTAGTTATCCGAGTTATTTTTGCGAGTGCATTGGAGTAGTGCTTTTATAGACATTTTTACGTGTATCTCGTTATCTTCTGTTATTCGAAGTATATATTTACAAATTTTTATTTGTTCGAAAAGTATTTTTTTCGAGCTTGTAAGTATATAATTTACTCACACTTTTCAAAGTTTTGTTATACGTTTAGTACATTGTACCATCGTATACCGTGTTGAAATTTGGTGTATTTGAAGTTGAAATCATAGCGATTCGACACACGGAAAATAATTGCGGACAAATTATGACATTTATCCATTTTTTGTCCGTAATGAACGTCTCTAAAAAATGTTAAATAATATTTGAAATGTACATTATTATCGATATTAAACCGAATGCCAACATTGAACTGAATATATCTTTGGTTTGATAATTTCGTTTAAACTTTCAACGTTTCTTTAACACGTTGAATACCACGATGGTCACCGGTCACCGGTCACCGGCACTTCAAATTCACGATGTTTTGTTAACGCTAAACCTACCAAAGTGATCGTTTGACCCATTTTCAATTTCTTTTCAAAGTTATTCAGCTATTAACGAAACTTTTCCCTATAATATTCGGTGACAATTATTGAAATAGAAAAGTAATATTCGTAAATTAATTCGTCTTTTCTCTTTCTATTTTATAAATATATTCACCGTCGGTAGTTTTAACGTTAAAGCACTTACAAGAAACGAACCTTAATATTTCTAAAGTTTTAGATAACGTTACTGTTATCAGCAATACTATAAAGTAACAAGTACAACGTCGAAGATATTTGTAAATATGGAAACTGACGTGACAGTGAACGTGTTAATTTTACAAAATATTTTACATTTTACTCTCTGTGTAAATATCTATGCGAATATGTTTAAACTTTTTTTCTTGGAAATATAACTCACAGTAGAGATCGATACGGTATCGATCGAAAGTTGGGTAGACGATATCGTTAAATTTCGTACAAGTCCTACGTTAAATTTTTCGATCGTTTGTTAATTTTAATTAAACAAAGGTAGAATTACTCTGATGAATTACACGAAGAGTAAGAAAATCCTCCTACCTATGGTTGTCGTCCATCGATAAAATATTGATAGGCGCTCGTAACTTTTCAGTTACGAAGTAGTCAGAAATATTGTTGAAAATTAGAACAATGTTCCTACGAGTCACGAGTGAGACGAAACGATATAGAATTAAACAATCTGGCAAAATATGACAAATATCATTTCTTAAGTCTTATTTTCGTCTATATATTAGCCGTCACGTATGATTTAGTACAGTAATCCCTGAATTAATTTATCGTTTCGAAAACATCAATCGTATTGTTTCCCAAAAACTCGTACACTGTCAATTTCAAAGTGTCTAAATGTATTTGGTTTTGAAAAAGTTGTCTCAGCCTTGAAAAGCTACTATAAATTTTAACCGATCCTCGGGACAGAATTTTTTAAAGAGTTTATCGAATTCGAAGAACAGAGTATCTCGATATAAATTTTCCTTACGTTCGTTTTTAAGTGGAAAATATCGCTGAAACTTGTTTCAACGACTGGTAGAATACAAAGAAACGATGGAGGGTCTCGTGGTTCCGAGCGGACTATGTTTACGTATGCTTACATTTGTGAAACGACTCGATACGTTGCATCGAAACGAGAATCTGGAATCTATGGAAATCTGTAATCAGAGATCAAGGTAACCGTCGAAATAAACATTCGACGAACTTTTGCATCGATCTTGCCGGACGACGACAAAACTTATGCGAATATCTCGCGCATTAATACGAGCACCTAAACTTTTGAACGGTAGTGTATCCGAAAAACCAGTTTACTAGCTTCGGTATTATACCAAACAAGAGGATTTAGTTTACCGAAATTACATTCGAATTTCGAGGGAACGTATAAAACTTGGCCTCGAAACAAACAATCGTTGTTTCTTTTGCACACGTTCTTTAAACGACGCGATCGGTTAATTTTTATCGAATTCCTTCGATGCTATCTGCGCGTCATTAATATTCGATTCGTTGAAAAGTACGCAAAATTTGAAACGAACTGTGCGATCTATTTTCTAGCAAAAAGATTTAAAAATTCGAGTCGGTTGTCGCGTGAAAGTGTCACAGTGTCTTTTTACAATGGAAAAAACGACAAAAGTTATCGAACAACCTATACTCCTTAGAAAACACGGTCGATCCGTTGTCGTACTGTTTATGTTTCGGTAACGTAGCGATTCAAACCGAATCTCGCGTTTTATATCCAAAATGGAAGAAAACTTACATAGCATTCGGCGAACATTGTACGTTGGTACACCGAATGTTACATCGAATGCTCGAGACTTCTGTAAAATATTACAAACAGTCTTGGACCAATTATTTCGGAGACATTATTTCTTCCAAAACGAACAAAAGGTCAAAGCGATAGCGATCGATATCTATGTTTACCGTATCGCGTCGATGTAAATGTTCAACGTTTTTACCCCAGATAATAAATTCGGAAATTTTCATAATTTCACCAGTTACTTCCATGCTTCCTTCGAAGCGGGTAACTATCTTGTACGTACTTCTTTCCGGTCCGAGGAATCTGGTATACAAGAGATAGGAGAGCGATGCAATTTCAAAGAATCGATTACAAATATTTTTTCCTTTCGTTCGTGACTTCTTAGAGATTTTTCAATTTTTTCTACGCGTCGTTTCACTCGCGTATGCCGGAACACCAATTTCTCATTTTAGAAATCTTGTAACCAGCGTCGAGGATTATAAATAACGAAACGATCACGGTACATCAATGGGGTGCGCGAAAACCATTTATTCAATTTTAACCCTAACGATTTAATTCCGAACAACTGTAAATATACGAACGAGTCGATAGATCTATACGAAACTTTGCGCACGTTCGTCGAGTTCGGTATAATCGTTTTCAGAAGGATAAAAAGATGAACGTAATAGCTCCGTTTCTCGATCGAACGACGAAACTTATCGAGCAACCTATTACCTATTACGAATCACGAGGCTGACGAGAAGCGAGCCGAAGTAATTCGCGAAAAACCGTAGGGCCGGGCCGAAGAAAAGCACGTACCGGCGTGGCAACACGTATGATGCATGTCAAGTTATACGGTCGAGACGGAACGTCAGCGTCTGGGAAGAGCAAGGCCTGCTTCCAGGAAAGCCACGGGTCTGCGGTCAAATTATTTATGGCGATGCGAAATTAAAGAGTTTCGCCCCGTTTGAAAAGGAGCGCCGATCCCGGGCCCCGACGACGCCGATTTACGTCCTTGGCCCGTCGGCCCGTCCAACGGCCGGTTGTTGCTCGGCGAGCGGCTCCGATCGACTCGACTCGACTCGACTCGACTCGACTCGACTCGACTCGACTCTTCTTACATCCTGCTCGAGCTGCTCGAATTGGGAACATAGGATGATCTCGCGAGCTATGATAGATGAACCGAACCGAGAACCGAGAAATATCGTCCACAACTCCGAAGAAATATCCTCTTCCACGAAACGATCTTCGCGTCGAAAGTAAATGGCTCCTCGGGTCTTTCCTGACCCAACGCCGCAAACACCCTTCCTCTGCGATTAACCTAGCTTCGCACGCGAGAGTTTTTCTTACACGTGTGTAAATTTTGTAAGAGTACGATGTTCAAGTCCAAATTTCAAACCCTTGACAGAAACGAGTTTTCCCCAATTGGAAAATGTAGTATGACGAGAAATCGTGGAAAAGAGCTTCAAAAGTTAGATCTCGAATTTTTTCGCTTGTAACGTTCGAGTGTATCGTTCTGTAATTATTAATATCTTACGACGGTTTTCAATTCCTATATTACGAAAAACTCTTCATTGGACGAATGCTCGCAGCGAATAATCGCGAAGATAGGTTACACGTTTGTAAAGATAAATTACGCGATTGTAAAAAGTGCCAAAAGCATAAAAAATTGGAGAACGAGGCATTTCGGGATACATAAGTGATCCTCTTGCCTCTCTGTATATTTCTAGGTGACTTTTTGCGAGCCGTGCACAGTGGGTGTGTTTAAATTTTGCAAGAGTATAATGTTTAAATCCCAACTTGAGTCCTTTATCGTAGAGTTTTCCCAAATTGGAAAAAATACACCAAATTAAATGGCGACTGAGAATCTCCTCTCGAATCCATAGGGTTCCTATTCCGTTACGATAGTTCAATCGTATCTAATCGTTGAATAATTTTCAGGCGTTGGTCGCTACACACAGCGTACAAAATACTTTAACCCATTAGGACTTCTCCCGGTGACTTTTTACATTTGTAACGCGAGAATAACTAATATTTTTCATTCGATGTACGCAAATCCAAACGATGGTCCAAAATTGTAAGTTCGACTCGTTGTTCAAAAAGTTCTATTTTTCAGCAAAGCGCGCTTTACGATGGGTCTCGGTTCCCTCGATGTAGCTGCTAACTCGTACGTATTATAAGAATAACGCGCTTTTAAAATTACGTTAAAAAAAGAAAAAACAATTGGATATCTTTATTAGAAATTGTATTCGTATTCGTTTATTCTTTTTCCTTAAAATGTAGAAGCAACGAGGCCGGGGTTTGCCCGCTACCAAGAGCAGTACTGGCCCGTTACGATAGATGCGATCTCCTCTATTTCCCCGGTCTTCTCGTCGTATCGTAAAGTTAAAAACATGTACGTACGGGAGGTTTTGCACCCAGAGACCTTGAACGCGCGGTGAAACGGAGGAACGCGTTAAGGTTGAAACGATGATTCCGCTCGGAGCGTGCACGCCGGGTGAGAATCCGTGGAAAGTTCGAAATATCCGATCGAATCGTTGACGCGGTAATTTTCCGAGAGGGAGGGTACGATCGCGCCGGCACGTTCAACGTTATTAATTATTCGAGCTGTCTCGATTAATTGGCGCGAAAATCGCGTAGCGGGGCACTTTGGCGTTTCTGCGCGGCACGAGCGAAGACGTCGTCGGGTGTCGGGCCGTCGATGCCCGAACTTTGCCTTCCGACGCGACCGAGCGAGCCCTCATCGATCGAGGGACACTTTTGGCCGTGGAAAACAATCGATTTCGCGCCCGATCGTCGGAATCCGCCCGGGTCTTCCCTAACGAGTTCGGATATACACGTAGGGCCACGTTTCTGTCCGAGTGGAGATGGTCGTCGTGTCGGTGGGTAGTAGCTTCTGGCGAAATGAAAGGACGGACGAAGGCGCGAGCGAGAGGACCCATGAACCGTGATCGAGAACGGGACGGGGCGAGCCGACGAGCGAGAGGGACTACCCGGAGAGCGTAGGGTGGGAAGCGGGCCGCGAGCCGCGGGCCGCGGGGCGCGGGCCACGGGCCACGGGACGGAACGGGGAGAGGAGCGTTAGCGCGGCCGCGAGAGAACGAAAGAGAATCTAGATACACGTGCGAGCGAGCGAATCACCGCGGGAGGGAGAGGGAGAGACGGTGGGATCAACCCCTTCTACTCTCGTTCTACTCCCTCCGACCTTCTCCATCTCCTCCGCCGCTTCCTCTTTCTTCTCCTCTCTGTCACCCCCTCGCACCGGTCCCTTCCTTCTCACAGGCGGAAAGTAATCAATACTTTGGGAAGGTGCGGGGGCGAAGCACACGCCTGTAAGTCGCGGCGTCATAGGAGTTTCACGCGAATTTTACGCGAAACTACCGCCAAGGACCAAAGACCAGCGACCAAGGACAAACGACGAACGGTTGCCGTTCGTCGCTCGCCGCTCACCGCTCACCGCTCGCCGCCCAGCCACGGGCGGACATCTTTCGAGGAAAGTCGCTGGACGTAATGGTCCGACAAAGAGTGTTGCGCTTCACCCCCTCTCACTACTCCTCCTCCTCCACCACCTCCTCCTCCTCCTCCTCCTCCTCCTCCTCCTCCTCCTCCTCCTCCTACTACTCGTTCTCCTTCTCCCTGAACGAAACTACCGGCGTGCGAGAGCAGTTTTATCATTCTCGAGCGAGCGAAGAAAGTACGCGTTCGAAATCGAATCTCTCGAGACGTTCGTCGCGCAACGATCGTAGCTTCCTCTCTGCGAGTTGGTTCGGTACAGGTATACAGGTATAATCTGTAGTATCACAGGTCCGTTAGATCCGTGCACGCTTTTCGGAGCACACCCAACCGAATAAAACGAAACTCTGTGCGAACCACGCGCGCAAGAACGCCGCCGGGGTTTAACGTTTTTTCACGCGAGGTACTTCTTCGGGTGTCTTTTCGGTCGGCGTTTGTGTTATTCTTTCTGCTCGCGAGGAACAAATTACCGGAGATCCCGACGGCATTCTCGTGGGCGTGGTATATTTTTAATAATCGGTGTATTCTCCGTTATTATCCACGTACCGACGGGATCGAGCCGACATACTCGTTAATATCGTTATAGATACGAAACGAAGTCGACTCGGTGATTATACGGTGGACGAAATTTTGTCGAACAAGAACCGTAAAGCCGAAGATGGAACGTAACACGAATCGTTAGGTTTGTCTCTTTCCTTTAGAAACGAAAGATTCGTTAGATTTTAACCTTGACGCGTTACTGATTATTACGTTTGACGTTCAAACTGATCGACCGTTACCATCGCTAGCTATTTATTTCCAATGAATCGTGAATATCGTTAAACGGGTATTAAACAATTCAAATACGTTTCTTAGAATAGTTCGACACAAAAGTACCAATTTCCAACGTTGTACTATTTTTCGAAGGCAATTTTTTTTACTCGATCCTCGTAAAATCGTACCGACTTTGAAGAAGAATATCGAGAAACTGCACTTTGGACTTTTATTCTTGTTTTGAAATTATTGCGCTCTTACAACTCTCTACAGGCCCCGGAAAAGATGATCGCTCGAGGCAACAATAGGGAAGCAAGAAAGACGAAACACGGCCTGGCCTCTACCGATGATTTATAAAATATTATTCCGAATACTTGCATACTTTGTAGCATTGCTTCTATAAAATTCTCGGTTACGTTCCAATCGTTCAACATCCACGAGGCATACTTTTCATCTTGCCGCACCGTTTCGTCATTTGTCAAAATTTCGTGTGGCTCGTTCGTGTACGCTTGTTGGTCCTACTTTCTTACGCTTTCTCTTCTTCCGTGTTGATGGTAAAAAATCTTTATAAATTTCGGTGTAACTCGTCGATCGTTTATTTTTATATTTCATTATTTTATTCACGATACGAGACAAGTTGCCTACAGTATCAACGCTAGAACTATCGACGGATCGCGCGATATCAAGGTATACCTCGTATATATTTAAAACAAAAACCAATCGTCGAGGAGAAAGAGGAATTAAATAAAATTGATCGCAGGCGTAGAATAGAAAAAATCGTAACGTCTTCGGAAAACGTGCCATGGAAATTAAATTTCATTAGCAGTGAATACAGCGTTGGTATACCGTGAAATAACTATCCGCATTTTTCTTTTCTCTTTTACCATACACTGTATTCGTCTTATCGATTCAACGGTCCTTCCTTTAATAATAATAAATTAATCGACCGTTCGTATACGGTGCCAGAGTTACTTTTGTCCCCGCTGTCCCGAGATACGCACCCATTGATTTCACATTGAAATCTCACTGCCACCGTATATCGCTCCTGCGACGACGACGCAATCGTACGCGTTCCTATACGTGTTACTTCACACGACGAAACGTTTCTTTGATGGAAACCGCTGCACAGATTACTCAACACGGTGTTCTCGATGGGACGGCAATTGTTCTTGAATTTTTCGACTGTTTCTTACGTCCCCCTCCCGAAGAAAAACGGTGCGCAAACTATATTGCGTAAAAGCCTATTTTTATTACTTTTGTAATATTGCCTATTGTTATCTTTGTTTATTCGTTGTTTATGTTGTTTTTTTGTCGCGTTGTACACCGTGTCATGGAACGAGCAATCTATATACTCGATTTGTCGAAGTCGAAGACGATCGTAGCTGCGATCGATCATCGAATGGCGATACAGCATTCGATAACAATACCGAACCAGAGGTGGAAGATTCTAAAATCAAAATTGATACTATCCATTGCAACCGTCACTGCTCGGTACAGCATCGGTGAGGAACTCGAACACGAAGAATACGAACGAAGACTGTGGATCAGTACGAGTGAAATATCGGTGTGGATAAAAAATGACTCCGGCACAGACCTCCGTGCTTCGGTAGTGCGAGAGTTAATTACTAAACCGGACGATTTGTAAATACGACGAGTTAACTCTAAAAATACATTGTTTGTATCTCGCTACGATTCGTCTTAATTGCTCGAATAAAAGAAACTCGGTTAGATCGATCACCAACTGCATTACGATCATTATGGAGTAGGTTTAAACCTCCTAGAAGATATTGACGCGTAATACGTGCACGTTTGCAAGTTATTTTCAATATCGCGACACGACGGTGACTGTTCGATGGATGTTTGGGGTCGATATTGGTTCGAATTTTGATTCACGTTCAAACAAATACCCAAATTTTCCCTTTTGTTTTTATTATAGAGAGTGTCGTGTTTATAATACCTTGTACCATCGATGTTGATATTTCTTTTCCTGTCGTGACAATTGATCTTTCGTATGAAAAAATTGACCGCTTATTATATATATACATATCAACCCTCCGTTTTTTTTTCTATCTTATGTTCGATTGAATTCTCTCGGTTCTTTTTCTCTGAGAGTGTCATTTTTATATAACTCGAGAAATTTTATATGAAAAAAAAAATATATATATATATATATAAAATGAACAGTCAAGTCGGTAATTTTTGAATTTTGAAGACTAATTTTTACAACAAAAAAAAAAAAAAAAAAAAAAAAAAATCGACATGGGTGGTAATAATTTGTGTATATGTATATATATTAATTTTTACGATGCATTGTATACGATGTATATTCGATGCAAAATATACGTGGAAAAAGTGTGAGATAAACGGGAACCGTTTTCAATTGAAACGCGATCTCTTCGCTCATCTCCTCCCCCAACCCACCGTTCGATCTCTTTTCATCCCGCGGCACGACGCTGATTATAGTTTTAATCGAATTTAGGGAATGCGCGGCTATTTACCGCGGCTGAAAAAAAAAAAAAAAACGGCGACTCGGCGCCGTCGGGAGACCAGCCAGGAATTAATTAAATGTACCGCGCCGGTATAGTCATTTCGCGACGCTATGGGAACGGGGAGAGGGCGAGTGCAACATCAACATATTCTACGAGAACGACGAACGACGAGTCGCCGTCGCTCGTCCGACAAAAGCTTAAGTCCCGGTCGTGACACAATGCGCGGGACAGCGTCGTCTCCAGATTATGAAATTTAATTAAAATTTCGTACGGGCCCGACTCGCGTCTCGCGCCCTTTCTCGCGGCTTCCTCCGACTCTCCTTCACCCCCCCCCCAATCCCTCATCCCTCATCCCTCATCCCTGTTCCCATCGATTCTTCCTTCCACGAGGATTGTGGATTCATCGACCGTTGCCTGGATCCGCGATTGAACTCCATCGAGCGAAAATATTTATTTTCGTTAAATCGAGAATCGATGCAAGTTTAAGGGAGTAGAGACACTTGACCCATTTGTATCGGGAAATGGAATATTCCGTACGCGATTTCCGAACCGTATCAACGGGCGCGAAATAATTCGCAGGTGTTGAGAGGTTCACCACCTCCAGAGGTATTACACCTATCGAAAATGACTCTAAAGTCGTTACTAACTTACAGTAGGACTACAAGTAATCCTTCTAGACGACGAGTTACACCCCCCTCTAGGAATATTACTCCCATCGAAAATGAATCTAAAATCGTTACAAACTTGACAACGCAACGAGTGATTTCGTAAACTCAAAATCATGTTCGCAATACCGAACACGAACAGCTGGCCAACTTCGAGCAGCCCGTTGAACAAAATCACCGAATATTGGATATTTATACAGGAAATTATTTTCCACGATCGAATATATACACTTGGACGTAATGCCTCGTTAACGATCACGATGTTCGCTTTCAATGTCCTTTCCTTCTAATTGGTAAGATTTTTATCAATATCGATAAATCGATGGTCGTTCTACCGAGAGATAAATATTTACATCGCAACAACGATATAAACCGTTCGATCTCGTTCCACCGAGTGGCTAAATACTTAAAGGAAGAATAACGTGGACCAGAATTTTACGGACATCTCGTATTATAAAATGGGATCAAACCTGCTTCTTTGGCAACTCGGTATTAATCTTGGATCAGAAAGAAGAGTACCGAGCGTGAACGAACCTGTCCCGTTAAGCCTCTTAAGTCTTTTTCTTGTCCCTAACGCTTCCTACCCCCGTGATCCTTCTTCTTGCAAACGTGCGCGTAAAAGCTAACGGAGAGCTCCAAGTGGCCCGGGAACGAGCAAGAAAGACTCGGATACCGTGCACTTTGCGCAACATTGCGTGAACTTCGTTCATGACCAGGAAAACGAGAAAAGAGGAAACCGATGAAAGTATAAGGTCCGTGGTGGTCTATCGCCATTGAGTTGCGTGCTGCAGCGACTCGAGGAAAGTTGTTGCGACGTACACGTATAATTGATAAAACGATCGAGAAATACTGCGAGTTTGCCATTCGAAGAAACTCGAGGACTGTGCGGCTCGTACAATTAAGAAATTCTACGCTACGGTGTGTCGGAATATCGTGAAACGATTTCAAACGTGCAATTTCGCGCGAAAAAAAAAGGCCGAGAGGTGAAATGCAACTTTTGCGCGAAATTCTCAGCATTCGAGAAAATCAATTTCGAGCTATCTTTGCGCAATTACGTTAACCTGTCTTCTTCGACACTTGGACGTACAAACGACACACGTGAACGATACTGTGAACTTTGTGGACGTTTTGAAAATTTGTTACCTCGAGAACGAAGTAAACACGATTGATAACTAAATCCTGGCAATATTGATTCGAGTACCTCTAACTTGGACACAGTTCTTGGAAATATCGTGTCGCTGGTTCGGAAAAACAAAAGAAATACAATACTATGATGTAAGAAATTCATTTGTGCAATTTATAAATAGAATACGTGTAGTCGGCTGTAAGTGACTTGGACACAGTTCTTGGAAATATCGTGTCGCTGGTTCGGAAAAACAAAAGAAATACAATACTATGATGTAAGAAATTCATTTGTGCAATTTATAAATAGAATACGTGTAGTCGGCTGTAAGTGGCAAAAATAATTGATATTTTTCCCAGAGGATCGCTAGATATATGCGATATATAAATAAATTCTTAATTTAACGAATTTAACGAACTTAACGAACCGTATTTATAACTGTCGACTAATTGGCGATTTGTCAGAGGTATATCCGTGGTATACGATTCAGTTACGAATCTTAAGGGAGGACACCGCACACTTCGAGACGTCAAAAAATGGGTTAATTTTGCGAATTTTTTCCCCAAGTAATCACCGAATGAAAAATGTAGTCTTTTTCAGAGAACACGAATATAACTTTCGACTTCGTTTTGCAATTTTGCGGAAGTAAAAATCGTACAAAATGGCGAAGTTATTCGCTATTCTCGGAAACCTTTCTGGTGAAACATTCTTTATTGGCCGTCACATTCGACAAGAACTGGGAGGTTTGAAATAAAAAAAAGTGTTATCGATCCGTAAACCAAAGACTATTATCCAAAATGTAGTGCACGATTTTTCGAAAATTTAAATAATTGTAGAAATGATCGAAGTTTGAAGACAAAACGATCATTTTTATCCACAGAAACGACTTTAAACGTTTATAAAAAATTAAATAATCAACATATTTAGAAAATCGAACGCTACGATAGTAGAATATCTCTGTGCGGAATATCTCTGTAGAATTTGAAGTAAATCGGATGTGTAGTTCCGGAGATTCTTTTTCATTCGTCAAGGTGGTGTCCCCCCGTAAGGGAAAGGATATGTAGGTTAGCACAAGACGACTGCAGGATTGAATTGCAGTGTTCGATGCGAGAAATATTGTTCGTATACGATTAGTTTAGCAGTAACTTTTTCCTTTATCTTCCACAGCACGAACAAACATGGCTCTAGCGGCCCTCTTCCGCGTAGGGTATTAAAAACAGGAAAGATTGAGTCGATATCTCCGTTATTATTAACGCTAAGGAGAATTTCTACACCACGAAGAGATTTTGGAGTTTCATTTTCAACGTGGCGTCTTTTTATTTTTCAACAACCATGTGAAAAATTACAGTGAATCGAACATCGCGCGTTTTATTTACGGCTGACGCGTTTCACAACCTGCCCCACGAGTAAAAATTTTGCAATGGCATCTACCTCTGATTTTTAAGCGAATTGCACCGTAGATGCGTTTTAAATTTCATTCCAACCGCATCGAACGTTTTCTTTCCACATAGAGTTTTGAAGAACGTTTATACGATACAATCGATAAAAAATTCTTTTTCGTAAGTAGTACACGATTCGATAAAGCGTGTTTAAATTGTTACATGTATTGACATAACTTTCACAGTATTGCAAAGCTCTTATCTTTATTACACCGTTTAAAAATCTTCCGAAGAAAGAATTACCACGTACTCGCAGGTTGCTCGTGCAGATAGGTGATCGTCGTGAACAATATATCATAAACATACACACTGTACGTTACTTTTTATCGGGATTTTTAAAGTTAATTACAATTGCAGTTAACCGACTTAATTGACCGGTCTCGAGCCTTTGTATTCTGTGATCGATTAACTTGTACGTGTATACGTAACTATTTCTGTGTTTTATCGGTACGATTAAATCGTATTATTAATATAATTATACAACCGATATCGTACTATAAAGGAAATGCGTCCAAAATTTTACGAAACTTTTCTACACCTTTCGTGCTTGCGTTCTGTGTTGCAATATTTGAAAGGTATTGCTAAAGGAGCGTATATAAACCGAAAAAAATTATTGTTTATAGAAAAGAATCTCTCTTACGAAATCTGTATTACATTAATACTTTCAGTGGTAAAGTTCGTCAATTGCCACAGCTGTATTTATTCGTTGTATTCGTCGACTTTGCGAGCACCAAAGGGTCGATGAAGAAAGTGCATATCGCGCGTTATTCGAACTCTACGATACGAACTATACCGGAGAAAATGGAAAAAGAACATTTGGTTCCCCATTTATTCGCAGAGGACAACTTCGTTCGTTGGAATAAAAAAAAATAGGACTGCTATCGTTAAAGAAAGCGATCGATCAGAGTTACAAGGTACAAAGTATTTTCACGGTGGATAATCCCATTCCCAAATGCAACCGTTAAAGTGCTATCGTTAAGGTAAGCGATCGATTAGTCTTGTTACAAGGGTTAACGGTACAAATTATTTTCACGGGGCTGTGTATCAAAATTGAAAGCATTATTATACATCGAATTTAGAACTGTAGTCGATGCACCATGGTACAACGACGAAATATAATAGGTTGTTCGATAAGTTTCATCGAACGATAAAGTTTATCGAACAACCTAGTACTATACTGTTCAATAAGTTTGATCGAACAACCTAGTACTACTCAATATGTTTTATCGAACAACAAAACTTATCGAACAATCTAATATAAAAACGTAGTGGATTAAAGACGCGGAACAAGATTAAAAGATTAGCCGAGAGACCTAACCAACGAACTATACGCAACAAATCTACCTAGAACACTAGGCGGTAAACATACAAACGATCTTCTTTGATAACATGATCGAAAATTTAACAATTTTCTCACAATCTAGAAACCGTATGTAAAATGCAGAGAATAGTGCAAAAGAAGTAACCTGTATCGGTAGTTTCTCGAGTTCAATAAATGCGAAAAGCTGTTTTTGTTTTCTTATATCTCGAAATATGGTTTTTCCATTTAAGAGTGTTCGTAGAAAACGATACAGGTGCCAGAGTTGACAAATGTTGTTGTTTTTCTTTTTTTTTTTGCAATATTCTATGCACCAATTGGAATACGATAGAGTACAACAGTTTAAATACCATATTTCTTTGTAAATAGTTGTATAAATAATGGTAATAGATCGCATCACCGGTACGTCGAGCATTGTTTCGTCGCTTTTTTAAAAATGGATATCAAATATTTTACGGAAACTTATTCAAAATATAATACGATAAATTCTTGCAAAAGGTCATTTTCTATTAAGAAGATGAAAAGATCGTATTGAAAATAAAAATATATTTTTAAGGTATTTTTACAGGTTCGACGCTTAGCGTTTGCAGACTGAAACGAACGGTACGTGCAAACTTTCTTCGCAAACCCACACGCATTATTAACGCAAGAAATAAAAAACCACTTTAACGCGTTTAGGTTATTTCGGCTCAGAGACGTGCAGAATAAATCAAATTTCGTTAATGATCTAAAGTCAGTCATGTTTTTCCTTCCATTTGAAAAATTAGATTTCCAACGCTTGCAAAAAGGAAAGAAAAATGGACGCATAGATAATACAACGCGTAGAAACTACACGTTAGAATCGAAAACAGTGGAAAAGAAACGTTTCGGGTTTAACGAACGCAAAAAGTGGTTTTGTCAAGTATCTCGAAATGTGGTTCCTCCGACTCGTCGATTCGATCGCAATATCGACGAGGAAGAATTCACGCGACACGCGGTAATAGAAATAAAGAATTGATAGAGAATCTCGCTGCCGAAAGCACGTGGCGAAAATTAAGCGAAACTTTGGTCATTTATTCTCGCGGTGTCGCGATAAGAGGGCCGTCAACACCGGAAGAAACCGCTGACTAGGACTCGCGAGCTTCTTCGCGGATTCGTTCGCTGTTCCGAGAACGAGCGCGATGACGAAAGACTAACCGAAGAACGACAAGGGGTATATCGATTCTCGGTTCTTTTCTTTTCTTTCTTCGTCCCGTGAGGTGTACTCGTGCTACCGACGAGGACGAAGAGAAAGTGCAAAGAACTCCGAACAAGCTGACCCGGGAGAATTCCGTAATTATCGCGGGACTAATGCCCAGTGCTCCGATTTAACGTCAGCAGATGCACCATCGCGAACGAGGACACCGGTTATAAAACAATACGACGCACGTTTCACGATAACACGGAGATGCAACATACTCCGGTTTATAACAAGTACTCCGTATTCGTTGTAAGAGAATACAAGTGCAACGAGAACAAGGTGTCCACTTTTCCTGGTGAAAATAAGTGAAATTTTTCATTCGTCAGAAATACGTACGTACGTAAGTGGAATTTGTGCAGTTTGTATTAATCTTTTGTGGTCAGATGAGAGTTAGTTGCTCTTCGGTGGGTAAAAGTTGATAGGTTAACGGCTCGTTTAGGTCCTTTTTCGTTTGGATCCTTTTTGGGAAAAGCTGTTCATTTACGTGAAATTTAAATAATACTTTAGCGTACAAAGGAGATAATTTACGAAGACGGTGCGGATTATCCGACATTGTAGAGACTTAACATTGTCATTGTGAATCGAGTTAGTTTTATCATCATCGAGTACCGAAAATCATATATTTGGGTAATTTTAATCGTATCGTCGAGTCTATTTACGGTTTCTCGCAATTTATTCTTCTTCGTTGGAGATTTGAACAACGTCGGTCTAAAAGCAATCAGGTACAATAGATAATTCTTGCAAAATGATCCCACTTTCGGTTTCAAGTTCGATCAATCTACGCGTTCGAATTTGTACAATACGTATGACATTATTGTTTACGTACAATATTTGCGCTCGTTCTGGTTTTCGAACGGTCAATATCGAGTATCTACAATTGTAATTTTAATCTCGCATGAAAGTTTATAATTAACGAATATTCCGTAATTACTACAAGCATACGGGTCGAGACGTTGAATAAAAACGTCACTTATTTATTACATCGATTAGTGTAATCTTGCTATAGAAACAAAAATATTCCAACAAATTACTCGATCCTTGCATACGCGATTGTACACACTGCCGTTGTATCGACCGTTGGAAATAAATAATTCCAGTGTAAAAAAAAAAATAATGAGAAAATCCACTAAAATTGTATTTCGAATTTTCCTCGAAAGTAAGCTGGCACGAAAACACTGCAAATCGACCGATGTTAACTAAGAAATAATCCGCGCGCGCGCGCGCACAAGCATTATCTTAAAGGGTTGATAAATAAATGAAAGAAACTTACGGCCATTACGGAAATTATTTATCGTAAAAAATGATACTGTTCGAAAACGCTATCTCATCGAAAGGAATTGCGTTCGAAAGCGACGCGAATCTCGTCGATTCGCGTATGGTTACGCTACTTGGGCAAAGTGGTCATAATTACGTTACGAGACGACTCAATGAAAAGAAAAAAGGAAACTTTACCAACTAATTAAACGAAAGAAATTATACTTTGTCTTCGTAACGGACTTGTGCTAGATTTCATCTTCGTGAAATAAATAAATAGAAGAAACTCTACTTCATTTTTATAACTAGATTTCATCTTGGTGAAATAAATAAATGAACGAATAGAAGAAACTATACTTTAACTTTGAAACTAAATTTCGTCATCGTGAAATAAACAAATGGACGAAAGTGTGTGTATATATATATATATACACAATAACCGAAATTTATTCGAAAAAGTGGTAACTGTTAAAATACGTTACCTCGTCCAGAGGAATGGCGTTCGAAAGCGACGCGAATCTCGTCGATTCGCGCACGGTTACGCTACATGGGCAAAGTGGTCATAAGTGCGCTTTTCAAGACGTCTTAATGAAAAAAAAAAGGGGGGAGGGGGGAATCTAGACGTCTGAAACGAAAGCACGAGAACCTTTTAGTCAGAGTCCCGAGCGAAGGTTTCGATTGTACGCGCCCGAACGCTCTCGTGATCCAGAGCAGTTCGAATTTCGCTGAACTCGACCCAACGACACCAACGAGGACCCTGAAAACTCCACCGAAGAACACCGCGCGCAGATGAGATTCCACGCGTACGCGATGTTGTTTCAAAATCCATCGATAGGAAAAAAATAAACGTGTCCGTGGGTCGCGATACGTGTCGTAATATCATGGTGGTTCGACTGGTATCACCTTGTATGCTAATGAACGTGCGTGGCTGCGAAAGCTGGTTTGCAAATGGCGGCACCGTCCACCCTATCGAAGGCGCCAGCCATTTCTACGCTGCGCTGTCTCGGCCCCGAACGCCTCTCTTTCTCGAGAAGAAAATACTCCAGTTGCGATCGTGGATACGTTCGATTTTCCAAAGAATTTCCATACTCTTCTTTACGAGTTCCTCGGGTCACCGTATTTGAGAATCTCACGGTCGACGATAACGCGACAGAGATCGATACGAACTCACGAATCGACAGATACGTCCGCGCAACGAAACTTAATTCGCCGATCGATAATTCGTTACAGGTTACGCTACTTGGACAACGTGGTCATAATTACGTTTCGAGACGACTCAATGAAAAGAAAAAAGGAAACTTTACGAAGCGATCGAACGAAAGAGATTATACTTCGTCTTCGTAACGGACTTGTGCTAGATTTCGTCTTCGTGAAATAAATAAACGGAAGAAACTCTGCTTCGTTTTTATAACTAGATTTCATCTTCGTGAAATAAATAAATGAACGAATAGAAGAAACTGTACTTTAACTTTGAAACTAAATTTCATCGTCGTGAAATAAACAAATGGAAACAAAGTATATATAGAATACTTTACTCGTCTCGGACACGTGGCTCTTTCCGTTCCATTTTCTCCGTTTAGGTATCAAACCTGACTGTCGCGAACGTTCTCGATACCATCGTTGATATTTTCGTTACCTCGAGTTGTTGGATACAGACTCGGTTATTTTTTGCGAAGCGATTAAGGTAATCCGAAACGAATCGGATCGAAATAAGAATTCGATCCGAGTTGGTTGACGATAGAAACTTGCATTTCGATTGTTCGTAACATCTCCTTCTTCTGAGCTTGCCACTTACCGTGTAGCGACTCGATATTGTATCGAGCTGTTCAGTGTTTACACGCGTTGCCGGTGAAACGGACAAGGTTGGAGACTCGTTTTCTTCGTTCGAGTATTCCGAGACGAAGGTCGAGGGTAAAACTCTTCGAGAGAGCGTATTTATCGTTGCGAAAATATGATCCATCTTCGAAAGATTGGATACAGTGGAATGTCTACGAAGAACGATGACGCGAGAATTGTGTCGATAGGGGATGTAAAAAAAGGATCATTTTTGCGATCTATGCGCCGAGTAGCGTCGGTCGACATCGTTCTTATCGAATTGTATTTTCTTGGATCGATGGCAAAGATTTCGTTGGAAACCTTTCCTCTTTTTCTCTCAAGGATCCATCCTCGAGATCTTTTCTCATTTTGTTCGCGAAAGAAAGATTTTTCGGTTCGTTTTATATCTTTTATCAAGAACGCGCAGACCAAACGGTAACGTTGGTTACGTAGATGTAATTAAAAACTAACTTTTTATTTACGTTCGACGATTATTTTGTTATCGTTGAACAGACTGCGATTCGATTCGTCTCCCAGTGTACCCTAGTTACGCACAATTGTAGCACTTTCGAAATAATTAAACTACCAACCAGACCTTTCAACGCCAGTAGCAGCGTGTAATTGTTCGCGAAACTTTGTCGTTACTCCAGACACGGGGAACTCTATGGAAAATGGACTAAATCACTTTCTCGAAAAACAACCAGTTTGGGAGTATACGCTCTCTTCGAGATCATTTGGTCACCGATGTTCCGTTGTATTCGAATCGATGTCTCGAAGAAAGATACGAGTTCAAAACGAACCATTTTTGAACGATTTCGAAATTATACGTAAAAAAGCCGTTTGTTTTTTTTCTCGAATACCTCGAAATACGATTTCCGTGCTCGTAATCTTCGTTTCGAAGGCTCGTTTCTTCTCGTTCGGTTTAAATCTATTTTTAACGCGTAAGAAATATTATAATACTTTCGGAGATACAGTTCCGACATTTTGGGACCAGCTTCGTCGACGCACTGATTTTGTATCGCCGTACTCATCGAACGGATCGATGAACAAAGTGCCAACTACGAACTCGTATTTCCTTTTATCGCGGGAACCAGTTCACACGATCGATTTTGTAATAATTAATCGACTTCGATACCGGAGAAAACCTTAAACGGTACGGACCGATATTTATAAACGTTTCTTTTCGAAATGTCGATTCGCTCGAATCCGGTTTACGAAAATGTCGAAGCATTTATAAATCAATTGGGAACCGATTCGTTTAAAAGCCTATCGATACGTACCGGGGGAGAAAATCTGCAGCCAGAGGCACTGAATTTTCACGAATGTATTTTAAGGCGTTTCTGCTTGGAAATGGAGAAAAACGAGGGCACGTACGTTATAATTACACGCCGATGTAATAACGGAACGAGTAAGTTTCGTTCCATTGGAACGGAACACTTTGAAATTTTCATGGAAGAGGGCCATCGAGATTCTATTTTCGTCTATAATTATTTTAACAATTAATATTTGGTACGATCGATTAACAATTACCGTACTTTGTACGATGGCGAATAATCGGACCCACGAATTTCGACATTAGTCCGATTATAAAACTTGTAGAAACTTATTTCGAGACTCGAACGACACGATCCACAACGAACAGGAAAATCCCAAATTTCAATATCACGGAAAATACGTATCTATGTTGAAAAATTAAAAATACTATGCATCGAATTGTATTGAAACGATTGCTCGAAAAACTGGCGAAAGTATTTAATTGCAACAAATGTAAGCTACATCGGTTATTAAGAATAACATCGTTCGTTGAATTATAATTCGTTTTCGAACTTTCTACGCTGAATGTTTTGTAATTTTGTTCGGCATCTGTAAAATTGTTTTCTTTTTGCGTCGTTTATAAATTTCGATGCAGTACCAGTTCATAATTCGTATACTCCGCGGAAGATTTCGATCACGGGTGATCTCGAATTTATCTTTCAATTTTTGTTTCCTAGTGTGTATACTTGGAGAGCTTTGTAATACGATGGCGGGGGAAAAAAAAGTCGAAGAAAAAGTGATTTAACGCGAACGCTAGGAAAACGGTTTCGCAACGTGTGGTGTTGCAACATTTCGATCAAAAGGTGAAATACACGCGACGTTTTCGGATGTATTCGAGGACGTGAAACGTCTCAGGTAGAGGAAAGTATTAAGGAATTAATTTCAGAGCCTTCCTAGAAATCGGTCCAGGTATTTCGAAACACAATAGAACCGACGCAGATGTAACCCTGACAGTGCAGGACAAGGTATACCTGAACCTTTTGTCCAAGATTTCCCAAAGTGGAATTTCTCAAGCGAACGAACGAAGACCTTTAAAATTGACCAAGGAGAAACCTAAAGACATTTTCTTTCTGCCTTTATCTACGGAGTTTGGATACCCGAAATGGTCAACACCGAATAAGGTATTTTTGCGCCTATTCGACGCGATTTTAACGCGAAATACAAATGAAATTTTACGAACGACACTTTACCACATCTTTACAAATTCGAATCGAAATTTTCGCGCTTGTTAAAAATTAACGTTTCGTGCATCGTGTACTTTTCCTCGCATCGTGATACATTATTCGATCCAAAGATTAACATTTCTACCTATCGTCGCTAGGCTCGTTTTTGAGCAAAAAAAAATCGACCTCGTCGAAAGTTTGAACGACGATAAGTGTAGTTTGTTCTCGGTGCTGCGCGGTCTACGATCAGTTCGAATTTTCCGTCAGAACCTCGCGCGTACAGACACCTACATTACCGATATGGAAAAGGCTTGATACGCTTTTTCACCAAAAGATAGAGCCACGCGCAACGCTCGCGCGTGTACACGATATATCGCTCGTTGCAGTCTCAATCTTTCTTTTTATAACGTTTCTTTTACGTAGAACGCAGTTTCGTCGATTGCTAGAGTTCAAAGAATAGCCCCGCGTATCGATCGCGGTGTATTTCCACTAAAAAAAAAAAAAAAAACACAGTCGTGACGGTGATCACGGAAAAGCCCCAAACGCACGTTGCTCCGACACATCGATACAGTGGTACTCTAACGTCTCGTTTATCGAACGAAATTCCGAATATCCATGTATTTTACTGCAACGTTGTTCTCGTTACCTGGCGACATCGATCGACGTTATCGATCTCCGTCGATTAACACGACCGATATCGATCGATAACGTGCCGATTTTTACGGGCTTCGAATCGTCGACGCCAACAATGGCGCACGATAGTTCCTAGAATCTATTTCGTAGTCCCCATTTTCGATTTAAATACCACCGATTATACTCCACGCGACTTACTGCGCGCCAGTTGACACGTTTCGTATTGTTTCGTCATTACGCTATCAGTCATCGTTTAAAGAAAGACAACGAAATGCTTTCTAAGAAATCTACGATAATTAATCATTTTCTCGTATTTGTTTGAACGAGAAGCTACGAACAATTTTTGAACAACTTTAGGCGAATGCGGATAACCGATCGGATTGTGGACAGATTTAAGGTTACGTTTCGAGGCTTTTTCTTTTTAATTCGCGTCGGAAGAATTTATCATAGAATCGGAGTAGACGGAACCGAGTAATCGCAAGGAACAAATATACACGCGCGCAAACGCGAGAATGATGAAACTACGAATAATTTATAGACACAGTATCGTTACGATGAAATACGGGTAAATTAAACGTACGTTGGGTATCCGTGGCCGCCATTCCTACGGAAGACCAAAGTTTACTCGAAAGATTGAAATTTTGAAAACTAAGTTGAATTAAAACGAGACCGATATCGAGTCGATTGCATCGATACCGGAAAATAAAGTTTCCAGCGAATCGTTCCGTTTAGAAAGCGAAATGTACATTGTCCGTATACTATCGCGATACTATTTCTCGGCCACTCGTGCCACTGTTCCTGCATTTACATTCGCTCGATAAATTACAGATTTTTACGTATTAGGGGATCATGGAATCATCGGTCTTTTATCTTCCACAGATTAGATTGTGCCTACTATGTTTGATACATTCTTAACAAGTATCGGTGCTTACTCGATTTGTACGGTATTACGATCGATCGGTGTGTGCACCAGTTAGACTCGGTGTCAAAAATTTCGTCCGAAATTATTTTACTATCGAATTTAATATCGCGCATCATCGACACGTGTCGTGTATCGATCACCGATAGACGCACGAAGAGAATCGATCATTCATCCGCAGATAGTTCATTCGCACCGATTACTTGCACTTTCCCGTGAAGCGATTAACTTTATCGCAAAGCAGCTTTTCAATTACGATTTTATATATTAATTTTTTCCCTTTATAACGCGTTCGGATTCGATCTTGAAGAATATGTACAATAAAGTACAAACAAAGTTTTCGTTTATATTGTTCTATACGTTTGGTGCGACAACAAACATTTCAACTTTCCACATTTCTCTCCGATGCTTACAACCTTCGTTACCCTAATTTCATATTCATAAGTTACGTAATTACAATTTTCGTGAAGTAAAAAAAAAACAAAAAAAAAAAAAAAAACAAAAAGAAAATACATAAAAACCGACAAAGTCGTAGTTTATTTATTACACAGGCGAGCATACTTTTTGATACCGTACCGTTCAAGTTTGCGCGGATGAAAAATCATCACGAGTACGCCGAATGGCGCAGTGCCTCTAGAAAAATGGCGTGAAACAGATTTTAGGGAATCGCTTGTTCGAAAATTGAACGAATATTTGGACACGTCGATACGCAGTCATCCTGAAAGGTAAGCGGGAGGTTCGATTTTGCCGGCGGGCTCGATCGCGGATAGAACGATTTTACCGACGATTATGCTCGCGAGCGCACACACTGATCGCGACGACGATCGTTACGAGACCGAAAAGTGTCGGAAGCGCGAAAGAGGCAGAGAGAACCGTTCCCTCTCTCTTTCTCTTTCTCTCTCTCTCTCTCTCTCTCTCTCTCTGTCGCGCGCGCGCTTCCTGCGTGTGTGTGGAAAGTTTTAAGCGAGCTTACAATCGGATACCCGAATTCCACGTGTCTTCGAGTGTACACCAGCCCGGGGAAAAAAAAGAACCCACGCAACGCCGAGACTCAATATCCGTGTTTACGTGTTCCGCATCGCCGATACGAAGTTCGAGTTCCGTGTGTCTCTACCGTCGAATTCCGTTGCTGGCGATAAATTGCCTCTAACTTGGACGTGAATTATCGCCCTCGACGAGCAACGGAGAAACCAAACATTGCTTCGCCGTTCCGCGTTATTTTGCCATTAACGTTGCGTTGCCGTTACAACGACGTTATACGTTAATATAAATGTGTATATTAATATACGTTTCCGTATATGCGTATCGATACGGGCTTCCGTATGTGTGTATACTAATACACGTTTCCGTATGCGTGTATCAATGTACGGTGAATTTCGTTCAAAAGCAGGATGATTCCGGTCAACGTTCGAGGCAAGGTCCGAAATTGGGAAAATATCGAAACATCCAAGTAGACTCGTGGGTTATTATTATTACCTTGTCAAACGCAATCCGCCGCGTATACGTGGAAGTGTACGCGCGAATTTATACGTAGAGATAAAATATAACGCGTAGCGGTACGTACACGTCAGAGGTGCAGCTAAAAATTCGGTTGTAAAATCTAATCTCGATTGGAAATATTATCGAATTAATTTTCTCCTTTCGAAATAACATTTGGTTTGGTTTTTCTTTTTCTTTTTCTTTTTCCTTTGGACATAATTTTTCAACGATCTCTGTGGTACTTGGCTCGAAATTTAATATCGCGTAATTATCACCGATTTCTTCTGGTTTCTAAAAGTCAAAAAATTCACGAGGTTCGTTTAAAAATCTTTTTCTCGACCGTATTACGTTCGTCTTTTTCTGCGAATTTTTATCGTAAACAGTGCGACGAGTTCAATGACTCGATATTGTAGAACCTTGAAACGACCTTGGGCATGAATACGTAGTGTCGCAAAAGACGTTCGAAAACGTGTTCGTCGATTTTAAGCGATTTACGAAAATTGCGAATAAATGAACACTGTGCCAATGGTCCGCTAGATATACGTATCTAGACGCGCTGCTTTTCCCTTACAAAGCGAGATATCTTGTTACTCAAAGCCAACGTTAAATAGGAAAAGAGATATCTCGTTCGTCGAAGCGAATTTGGTAAGATGTTGATTACCACGACTGTCGCGCGGTAGAATTTTTAATCGAACCGCTTCTCCGATGAATGGCAAGACAATGTTTAGTATCCGATTTAACTCTAAACCGAGATGGCGTGGACACACATTTTTGTGTTTTTAAATTTACAACCTTTGTCATTCGGAGAGCACGTACAGAAATTATTCCGTTATATTTATATTTACTCGATAATTTTTATCTTCATTTTACCACCATCGTTTCCTACTCTTATAATTTTGTAAGCATTTCAATAGCAGTTTATCGATCCAAAGTGTAACATCGAAGACGTTCTAAAGTTAATTGCTCGTTACGATTATTACGATTTAACCCTAATTAACAATAACGTATATTTAATTCTTTTTCCCGTAATTTCATTCTATAAAAAAAAAAAAAGTATGAAATGAGGAGTTTGGTCGTTCGCGTGGAAATATATTTCGTAAACTTGACTACGGTGTAACAAATGGGATTAGATACAACATGGTAAATGAATATTCACGCGCACAATGGCACGTACATGCGCGTAACCACTTCTTCGAACGCCCGCGTGGACATTTTCGTTGGCCGACCTTTATCGCATCTCTTTCGAGTGAATCATTTTTACAAGATTGCTTTTCGAGCTGCTGTGGCTTTCGAGTCCGCGTACACGTTTCATTTGTTCGAGATCTTTTCGTCCGAACTGGGCTCATTCGACAGGATACACGACTCGAAGAAAAAGAAATTCGTCGACGGTCTGAGCAGCTTAATTGGTTAAAGCAGTCGCTCTGGCGAGCTAAAAATCCGGGTTCGAACGAATCCTTGGAATTTTTCGCGACGAAAGTACGCCCCTGTGCTTCGTCTATTTCGATTATTAAGTTTCGTACTTGGCGCGAAGAACGTCGCGTTTATTTTATTTATTTATCCCTCGGTTACGCGCGAAAAGTGAACGTTCGTTTACCGTGAACAACGTGAAAAAATAAAACCGGAGCGCTGTTGTGCCACGACCTAACCTCAATTTACGCGATCGGACCGTTTCTTCGATTCCGACGCAAGAAAAACGATTCGAGAATATTATCGAAACGAAATGCGATAAACGAGTACCTTTTTGCGTTAAACGCGAGTTATATTCCCCGGGCAGAAAGTATGGCGTGTTTCGTCACTGTGAAAAAGGTTCGTTACGACCACCGAAAAACACTAATAAATCGTAATTATTATTACGGTACAATTGTTCCGAGGTATTGCGCCGCGCGTACTGCACAGATGATCGAATTAGTCACGACGCTGGCTAGTAACACCGCTTTCCGGGCCAGATTCGAACAAATTTTAACGTTGAATTTTCGTTTCTAACCTTGTTGACGCCGATCGTTGCGAGTTTCGGATCGCGAAGCTGTGCCACGTGCGACATCAAGGCCACGTCTAGCTTTGCCCGAAGAAAAACAAACCGCGATAGTTATACAACGTGACCGGGAGGACGAATAACAACAAAGAATTATATTCGCTGTGCTTCTTTGCGCGCGAGTGCGTCACCAATTTGTACGATTCGATTCGAAGCGAACGTGGCTTGGAAAACTTTCTCGATTTCAATTTTATATATTCGCGTAATATTCTCGTAGATGTGTTCGTGTTTGTTACACGTTCCATGAGACACGGAAGTATTTTCGCACGTACAGCGTGTGTATTCGTACGCAATATCGAGACGCGAGTGTATTTATCGTCGATCAAACGTTCTAGAAAAACAAGTCGTTTAACGGAACGGTCATCTTCTAACGGCGTGGACTACTACAATATTGGGAGATATCGCCAAGTAAATCAGTTATTACGAAAGCACGAACTTTGATAACGACCACGGCATGACACAGTTGAATAAATTCTTTCGTTTAAAAATCCGGTTTCTAGAAAACACCGCCCGAAACGACAAAATTGTATCGGGCGACCAACAGGTTACGGAAGAGAAGAAAATCGTTTTATACCTGTCACGCGCGACAATGAAGCACACCGGAAGTCTACGTTCCGTGTTTAGTTGGTCGGTTGGATTACAACGTACGGAAAGCAAGACACGAACCACGAAACGTATGGAGGGGGAGCGGGCGGGGGGTGGGGACGAGGAGGTGGAGGGGGAGGGGGAGGGGGAGGGGAGGAGAATATTTGTAACGAATAAACGGTATTGCAAATATTGAAAATACCGTTCGTTCGGTCACGATACCGATCGCGCGATCGAAAGCCTACCGAAAGGTTCGAGGGCATTACGTAATTTAATTGTCGAGGCATTAAGGCCAATTTTAAAATCTTATGTAACAACGGAAAGAGAATCGAATAGTCGAAATGTTGCCCCAGACGCAACGTGTAATCCGTTCGGGGACACACACGAGAAACGGTTAATACATCGCCGCCTTTCAAAACTCGCCTTTCCTCTGTACGTGTGCGCATGTCAAGTGTTTGTGGATGATCTGTTGACACGGAGAACCGTTACGCGTATTCTAATATTCGTTCGTGTTTGTTATTGCCAACCTGACCCAAAAAACGCGGTTACGCGAGGCACCGTAAAGATCCTCGAACGATTCTGTAATTCGAGCAACGTTCTCGACGATAAATTCCGGGCCATGTTATTCAAACGTTTTCGAACCGGAAACAATTTTCATCGTACCGTGTCGCGGTGTTCTCGGTACGCAAACGTGTTTTCGCGAAACCTCCGAACCCACGGGGAAATACGTGGCTCCCGACGAACGTAAAAATTTATATTTTAGAAAAAACACGCGTATAAATTTTCAACCGATAAAAAAAGGCGCGAAGTTTCATCGACGCGCGCGTGATCGACGATGAATTTCTAACCTCACCGGAAACACGATACGAAGACCGGAGATTCGTAAATAGAGGATGACTAATTTACCTCGTGGTATCGCCGTTTTTCTCCTCGATTTCCAAACGCTCGATTTCCTTCTGCAACATGCCAGCTTCCGCGAACTTATCCAGGGACATGATTCTTTTTCGTTCGTTGTAAATCGCACACAAAAACCGATGGATTATTATTTACAATAATCGTTGGCGCGGTTTAGCACTGTTCGATATAATATATATGTATATATATTATACTATATATTATATATATATATTATATATATATATATATATATATATATATTTTTTTTTTTTGTTTTCTCTTCTAATATCTTTTAATGCAGCTTTTCGCCTTTAGCTGCCGCTAATCGACTGAGGTAGACAAACACTGGCACTAAACACTGGCTGATTTCTCGTTCACGCGACCGAACGAACACGAATGAAAGAGAGAAGAGCAAGAAAAAGGATGAAAATAGGACACACGACGGCGTATATGCGACGACGACACGACGCGGCCGACGTACAAGCACTCTCGGTTGGTCCGTACAGTAGCGTCCTCTCTCGTTTCCTTAATTTCGTACTCCTTCGCGCGTGTTCCTCCCTCTTTCGCCCTCCGCACGGCTCGTCCCTTTCGTTGAGCACGCTCTCCTCTACAGCGTTTTCACCTTTCCGCGGATGACACACGATATCACGCGTGGCACGATCGAATATATCCGCGAAGACGACGTGGAAAGAAATAACGAGCAAAGAACGATCCACGACACTGGTTCGCTAGTCCCACCAAGATAGAGTCTCGCTCGTCTCGTTCTCTCAACGACCGCCAAAGGGAAACTCGCGCGGGTGGAGCAGTTTCGTACTTTCCTCCTCGCCTCTGCTCCTCGGCTTTCTACTACCGTGCCTCCCCTTACCCTCCTACCACTAGTGCGTCCTTCTTTCTCGCGCGCTGCCGTCTCTGCCTCTTTCTCTAGCCAACCAAGAAATCCCTCCACGTATCGAAGACGCGCGAGCACTTTTACCAACTGAACGGAGGAGACAGCCGAGAGCTCGTACGTGATTGGCCGCTCGGAACGATTCCGGGACCGTGTGTTATCCGGTTCCCGCTACTGCTCTCGCTCGCGCCCTCTCTCTCTCTCTCTCTCTCACTCTTCTCTCTCTCTCTTCTCTCTTCTCTCTCCTCTCTCCTCTCTCTCTGCTCTGCTCTCGCTCTCTCTGTCCGTCTCTCCGTCTCTGTCCCTCTCGCGCGCACGGAGGACGATGAACACCGTTTCACGCGATGACACAACAGGATAGAAAACCGATGGCAAAAGATGCGTCCCACGGAATTACGTTGGTTCTTCGTCGTACGTAATACTTATGTATTCCTGACACACGTGGATCAATCGGCCGCGTGGCGAAGGCGCCGGTGCCGCGGTTTTACTCGGCCGAATGCAAAGCGACACGACGACACCCGGCTTCCGTTCCGTGCAACCGCGTTCGGTACGTTCGTAAATGACACTGGCCTTTCTCCGCGCGTATACGTGGGTGCGCCCTCTCTCTGTTCGCCGGTTACTTCTTTCTTTCTCTCCCTCTTTCGTTTTCCGACCGCGTCCGTCTTTTACAACCTTTACGGTCCGCTACCCCTTTCTCGGTTTTCGCCGGGCGTTTCGATCAGCGCCAGTTGCGATCACGACGAACGCGCGACGATCAATGGGGCATAAATGCGCGTCGGGACAGAGAGATTCTCGGTCCGAGTGTTATGCACACCTAGCGGAAGAGCCCGGTACGCCCACGGGTGTCGAATACGGGAAACACACACGGCTGGAGCAGCGTGCTGCGCTGACGGCGGCTATATTGGCCGGGATATCTAACGAGAAAGCGCGCTGGGTACACTGATATTATTTTTATAACAACGCGGTGCGCGGCCGTCCTAGGCCGCGCCCAATGTACCCCCACCCTCGTCCGAGTTTCCTCCCCTCCACGGACCGTTCCTCCCTCTCCTGCTAGGGGAAGCCTTACTGTTCGTCCCCACCAAAGACATAGCGGCGTACCGGCGTGTGAGACCCGAGAGAAGGGTGAATAGGAAAAGGCTCTCGACTATCCTGCGTGGGTATATCAAAACCGGAACGACATTTTCTTCGCGCGAATGCCATGTTGCTCCGATAGCTGTTCGATCGTTACGCTAAGATGCCTACCCTCGATGTTGGATAAACATACTCCTCCCTTTGGATACGCTCGCGCTATTCAACCGCTGCGTGCTTTATTGTACTGTAAATTTCGCCGGCATACCATCTTGGATAATGCAAAGCCTGAAAGGCACGAGTCATTGGTCGCGAGCAGAGTCGCCATCTGATGGGCGCCGGTAAATACTAAAGGTTGTTTTTCCAGTAAACTTTCGCAACGCGAAACTACGAAGACGAATAAAATCCAGTCACGATGAATAATGGATTTTCTCTGCCCTCCCCCTCCCTATCCATTCCGAATTACGCGCCCTTCTGTACAGGCTGAGTCACCTAAGCATGGAAATCTAAAATATTTCCGTTGCTCTCGATGTTAGAAAAAAAATCTCTCGATAACGAATCGTTCGATTCGAAAGGGCAAATTGTACAGTAGCGATCGCTATTTCTCAGACGTATCCTTTTTTCTTTTAATTTTTCAAAGTCACTCGCGTTTACTTCGAATCGATACGTACTCGATTTCTTCGTAATACGAGTTTCAACGAGATTCGCGAGGCGAATTTAACCAAAGCGGATATTAACTTTTCACGAAATTTCAAAGTAAAACGTATTCACGGTCGAAAAATTTTTCGGTGTGGCAACATCCGGTCAACCTGTCCCTTTGAAATATTGACAACACATGGAGAGTCTAACTGGCTGGCTCTCAAGAGCAACGTTAAAAATATTTTATCGCCAAATTACTCGATGAAATGTCTAATTTAGCACGATCGAACGTACCTCGACGCGACTTTCCCGCCCGCGTGAAAACAAATTTAGACACGGTTCAAAAAAATCGTATTCCCGATATTTCGAATACTACGATCTCGAGTGAAATATCTTTTCCCTTCCGAACATTTTTCCCTGTCGCCGAAAGCTGGCAGAATAAATATTTTACGTTCGTCTCGAACGATTCGTTTTGTATAATTGTACGATACGTTGTTTTCTACGACTTCTGCTTCATTTGTTCGCACTGGATTTCGACTCGATAGTATTTTCCAAACGAAGAGAGCGGGACAATATTTTTTACCAGTTTCGTTCGTACCCAGTCCCGAATCGGACTTGTCAACTAGCTAAGAAATGTAACGTTTCACCCCTAGACTCGTCGACATCAAGGGCACTTCTCTGATCAACTTGTAACCAAAAAAGGGGAGATTACAAGTGCCCAACTACCACGACTTTCTAAAAGACACCGCCGTACGTTACTTGCCGTGTATTTGGTTCACGTTTCATTAGCGCTCGAATCGACAAGTACAGGCGAGTATAGGGGTTTTCGAAACTGCTCGTAGAGTGTTTTACCGAACGCCGGTACCGTAAAAAGAGCGAAAACTCTGAACGACGAAATACGGATTCCTGGTTCTCCGTAGAGCCAAAGGGTTGATTCCGTTACGGAGGTCTCTTTGTTCGGCCAGGTAGAAAGGAAGGATTCGCCTTTCTTTTGTGCATGCCTGCAGGTATATGGGTGCAGGTCGACCACGGGTATTCGTGGCTTTTCTGCGCTCACGTTTCATCGTCATTATCTTTGGGAATGACGAGGGTGTTATCCTTGAACTAGATTTATCATTCACGGAATCGTAGTCGGGGAGCACTTGAATTTGTGACGCGTTCAAACGCCTCGCGGAATTGTGTGCACGTATACTTCGTTATGCATTTTCAGGCCGGGAGATAATGTTTACAAGCCTCTTTTCGCAAAATACGCTTTTCATCGTTTACACGCGTTATTTTCCCACGAAGCAGGACTCGTATCGTTAAAAAAGTTTCAAAATATTATCGACGATTCTCACCAGTCTCGCTTTTTCTTAATTTTTTTTACTAAATTTTCTATTGCACGGTCTGTCGTCGCGCTTAACGAAACAGTAAGAAAAATTATCGCTTTCGATCGACCCTCCCCCCTTCTTTGTTTACTTGCACAGCTTTTATCGAGAACGCAACGATTAACAATTATGTTCTCTTTTACGTAAATTGCAGGGACGAATAACAAGTTTACTCTGTTCAAGAGAGAAATCGGACCCGATTGAATTTTCCGCCATAATACGTAATGCGCTCTCATCGATTATTGTAAATATTATTTTAAATAAAAGAGTTTAACCGAACGATCGTGTACAGTTGGACGACCGTTAGGGAAAAGTAGACATCGTGTTAAAATTGTGGACAATTTGACGAATAGTCGAAGCACCGTGTGCACGTTTCCGTTTACGAACTTTAATTCGAACGGTCATTCACATGATCATAATTTTTAAGACGGGTTCTCCCGGGATTTGACCTGAATGGCACACCTGTACGACATGTGCCGTGATCTCCCGGAAGAAAACAAACGATGATTACAAATCACCGAATTACGCAAAGGGGATTGCAGAATAAAAAAAAAAAAAAAAAAAAAAGAGACGAATGCACTTCGCGAGGGGAGTGAACGCACAACCGAAGACGTTGATCCATTATAAACAAGTGGACATCCAGTTATAATACCAGCTTGAACTTGAATTTTTAATGTACCATTCGGTCACGTGGTCGCGCTATGAATTTTTATTGCACAGGGTAATTTAACGAGCGACAGAAGCACCTCGTCCTTCGACAACGCGAACTCTGTATTCTCTTCCCTGACGGTTACTTGGAAAGAAATTTTTTAGCAACTTTCAAACGATGAACAACGATTTGCCGGTAAACTTAATTCATGTTTATCAAAACGAGGATTCCAACAATTTGAATCCGATCTGGTTACCTCATACTCGAAAAACGCGTTTGGAAAATGAATATATACGATCTTTTTAAAATTTTTAATCAAACATTCCTATTTTCATTGTATCCGATAAAAAATTAATCAAAACCGGTTTATTCTCTATTGTTTTCCTCTACCTGTTCTATTTTTGTCATACATTTCGCCATGTATTTAAGTTTGAGATGGACGATATTGCGTAGAGAAATCAGATGCTATTCGAGTTTCCAATTCTTTTTATTACGAATAATAAAATCGATAAATACATTGGAAACGTTGAAAAAAAATTGAAGAAACATTCCGGTCGAAACGATCGCACCGATTAAAAATGATAATTTCGCAAAAGTGATTTTGTTCGGAGAAAAATGTTCAAACACAGTGTGGCATTAACCACGTAACGACCAAATGCTTATTTCTATCGGAGAAATGTACCCATTTGTTAAAAAAAACGCGTTAAGTGGATAAACGCGAATAACGAATGGATAAACGCGGTTAATAAAATATACGATGCATCCTTTATAGTAATATATTGTCTATTCCGTGCTCTTAAGTCTCTCGATCGTGTAAACACGTAGAAGCCAACGTCGTTTAAAACCAGCTCGTGCACTTTTTCTACAAGCTAAACCCCCATCGACTAATTCGTTAAATGATCAATCGATTATCCTCTTCATCGAGCGTAAATCCACATCGGCTTCCTGGAACCGTCTTCCTCGGTTCTGGACTTATTTTTGCTTCACCCGCCTATAAAATCATCAACCATGTCGCTATCAGTTTGTCACTTTGCAGATTCAGCGTTAATTGAAAATAGTCTTCCTTTTCTTTTTCCTTCTTTGATTTTTAACGTTGCATCGAGCGCAAGGTCGTTGGCGATTCTACGCAATGCGTTTTTAGATCGTTCGATTAAATTTCCTCGCATAACTGAGCTTCCTTCGGATAGTTGAAAATGTTCTTGGCACGATCCTCCGAAGTCAACGATGTTTCTCGAGGAAGTTGATCCGCTATTGAGTACAGTCGATCGACCTTTTCGTCGTAAGATTACGAAAACGAGACTGCCCGTTTTTGGAACGCGTTCCAAGAATTAATCTTTCCGTGGGATTTGCTCTCCCAAGGGGCGCTTATCCTAAGATACGATAAACAGGTACCATCTACCGACCGGATAACGTTAAATTTCCTCGAACAGTCGCATCGAGATGAAAATACAGACTTTACCGCGAACCGCGTGGCGGCTCTTTGTTCATCGCGATAATGACGGTTGAGGTAGGTTAAGACAGTGTTTAAGGATAATTAATAGTTGCGCGGCTCGTAAATATCGGTATCAATGAAGCGTGGCCAAAACGTGGCGCGAAGATCGGTAAATGGTTTCCGGGCGCATAAAAATTAATGGACCTGGCGTAACCTTCGGAGCAATTATCCCTATTCTATGGAACTCTTCAAGGTTGACTGGTGGTCCTTGGAAAAAGGATATTCGTATTTCGCGCGAAAGTAAAAATGTATTTTATAAGTGCGCGTAGGAAAATATTGTTCTACGCGATGATGGTAGAAAAACAGAGGACGACGTACAGTGTCTCTTGCAACGGTTTCAAATAAAACGATCGAATTAATTCCGTGTAATTTTCAATGTCTTTCCATAACCAAGCGATTCGTAGACGCGGATAGATAACTCGCGCGATTGAAATAAAAATTTGTTTACTCGGAAACTATCGATTCGACGGTGACCCGTGCTAAGTTTGTTTTATTCTGTTAGCGAATACTACGATCCTGCAAATCTGTCGAACCTTTCGAACACGAGGGGAACAGCGAGTGTCCGTATTGGTCGGAGTGAATTGTGGAGGTTATTCGTTTGCCAAACGAAAAGTACCGTTGGAACGAAGATCGAAAATAGGACAAAACGAGCGTTGCAAAATGTAGCCTTAATCCTTGATATACGATTGAAAATAAGAGTCGTCCACGGTGATGGTAACCGGGAATCAGGAAAGTTTCCGAATTATCTCGCTGAAAATTTATTTCGAGCATCTACCGTCTTTCAGTGTCGTTTCAATAATAAAGACTCTAAAAGAAACAAGTCTTACTTTTAATTCGTTTCGTTTCCTTAATTTCCCAAATAGCATCGCGAATCACACTTTACTCTCACCACAGTCGATCATCGATTTTGTTTTTCCTAGAAATATAATTTTTGCTCCAATGCGTATCCAAATGTCTGTAGCACCCGTAGATGCCGATCATAGGACTCGAAATATTAATCGTTTTACCTTCTTAGATTAGAGACGATTATTCTAGTAATCCTTATACCATGATGCCATTTTCCATGGGCCGGTTATAAAATACTCCCTTATCGATATACGAAAACTATCGGGAAAATGCATGTCGAAAAGTACTTATTTTCAGTAAACCCAACGTTAGAATGTAAAGTCTATAGGGGTTGATACTTAATCCTCGAACGGTAACGAGATCTCTTTGTGTACCTTAATGGTATTATCGGGACCAAAATGGCACCTATATATGTATTTATACATCTCGTGTATAATATCTATCTATAATAAATAAAATATATAATATAGTATCTAATAAAATACAAAACACAAAAATCCTGGCACGCTAATATAATATAATACATATATAATGTAATTGAGTAATAAAATAGAAAACGCAAAGGTGCTGACACGCTAATATAATATAATATAATATAATATAATATAATATAATATAATATAATATAATATAATATAATATAATATAATATAATATAATATAATATAATATAATATAATATAATATAATATAATATAATATAATATAATATAATATAATATAATATAATATAATATAATATAATATAATATAATATAATATAATATAATATAATATAATATAATATAATATAATATAATATAATATAATATAATATAATATAATATAATATAATATAATATAATATAATATATTAGGCTGTCCAACAAGTTTTGTCGATAAAATTTATTGTGCAGTATGGTACCAGGTTGCTCGATAAGTTTCATCGAACGACAATACTTATCGAACAACCTATTTTATAATATGCGATAAATATATTACACGCGTCTATTATGTATCACCGTGTCGGAATTTTTGCGTTTAAGCGATCGCATCGTTGTCGCGAATGTCTGTATCTAAACATAATTACTCGGGCGCTCTTATCAACGTAATTTCCAATGGCAATGTCATCCACGTGATTCGAGAGAACCGTGGAGTGGGTAGTTTAATAACTGGGACGGCCGTAGAAACGAGCGATCCGAGACGAAGGGAACGAACGAGAGAGGCTTTTACCCCTCCAGGGTGGACCAGCCGATGGAAGGAAAGCAAGGAGGAGCGACGTAATTCGGGCCAGGAGGAAAGGGTCCTCCAAGGGGAGCACGGAAGATGAAGGGTGCGCAGGGGAAAAGGGAGAATTTTGGGTGGGGACAGAGAGGGTAACGGGGGTAAAGAGAGAGGGAAAGAGAAATGCGAGGGTGCGTAAGGGTAGCAGAGCCCTGGAATCAATAGTGGCCACGCACCCTTGAAGAATTTTCGCACCAGGAGCCCGGATGTCTCAGAACAAGCTGGGAAAGCTTTTCCAGCTTCTCTATCGAATACCGGTTTCGAGGCGAACAAAATCGAATCGAAAGAAATGTTATTCCGAGGAAAGTCGACGACACGATTTCCCATAATCGCGCAAGAACGTGATCGCGTCGTAAGCAGTGAAAGGAAACGGTAATTATACGCGTCGAGACAAACAGAACCAGATGCGCGATAACTCCCAAGCGAAAGATACATCGATGCGATGATTCGTAAAATCGTGTACAAGCACCTATACGCGTCGAGTGCGTAATAATTTAGTTACGGTTTTGGTTAACGTTCAACGTCGAGAATTCATTAAATTGTACGGTTGAACTTTGTCGTTCGTCCGTGAACGATTACACGTGCGATCCGTTAATTCCATCGTCTAGCCAATATGGCTTCTGACTTCGGTCGTTCAACCACGGTCAAGATACATTTTACCACGTAATCGGTCCGTTGATTTGTCAAAGAACACGACACATTTCCACGAACCGTAGAGAAGTAAATTGTCGCGGCAACGGTATCCATTCTTCGACTCGTTTCGGTCGAACTGAACGAGATCGGGAAATCGATCGAATATCTTTAACCATTTTTCGTCTAAATCGAACGTTGATTTTCTCGCGCAAAAACCTACCCGTCGCGTTCGGCGCGGTACGTCCATCTTGAAAATGTTTTACTCGACGTTAATGCACGGTTCGGTATCGGGAGATACGTGTCTTACGAACGAGTGAGAAAAATAGGATGGCTGGGAAAAATGACTCACCTCCAACCACCGCCAGCTTGGCCGACCGAAGATTCCGGTAGGGCGTCGCCGCTACCCCTAAAACAGTGAAAAGGAGAGCTGTGGGATACGCAAGGATACAGGAATGCTAGGATATTGGGAAAAGTTCGTTCAGGTAAGGACAGAGTCGATACATTTTTCATGCTCGAAAATGGAAGGGAAGAAAAGAAGCGTTCTCTTTTTTTACCTTTCCGTTACTTACCAAGGTGTCTTTCGAGAGATTCAACGATCGTTGTTCGTTGTTTCGCGTACGAAGAAACGAGTTTGTTCCTTCTTCGTTCGAAGGTTCGATCCGTGCAACTCTGTAATTGTATCGCGATTTCGCTTTTCCTCCATCGTGGAGAGAAGTTCCATCGGGTCGGCGATCGGATCGCGAATTGTTCGCGGTACAAGGGGGACCAACGAAAATCGAAAATCGAAAATCGAAAATCGAAAATCGAAAATCGAAAATCGAAAGTCGAAGGCGGTTGGTGTCCGCGACGCGAAAAAGTTTCGTACCGCGGATAATTGGAGGACTTGGCGACCTGCATATTAATTGCGGTCTATCTGGTAGCGGACGAAAAAAGAATTAATAATAACCGCGCCGCCGAGATACGGATCGGGCCGGTCGGTTGGCCAGGTGCAGCGTCGTCTTCCGTGATCCGTGCATATTCCGAGGGTTTCTTTTTCACGGCATCCTTTTGCGTCGGTCACGCCAATTAAGAGGCGTCGCCGTTAAAATCACCTTTATGCTACCTCCGTACCAGCTACCGTGCGAAGTTTCAATTTGTCAAGGGAGAAATCTCTGGATGGAATTTTTCTCAAAATTGCACTTTCACTCTTTCGATGATAAAATCACCGAGAACGAGCTCGTATTACCGAACGTTATCCAGGGGAAACTGGATTTCAGCTTTCGGACATTTAATTTACTTTTCTCCTTCTTCTTAGAGAGAGAGAGAGAGAGAGAGAGAGCACATTCGACGACAGAGAATCGAACATCGAATGCACTCTCAACGATAAACGATCCACAGTGTACTTATTAATGTTTTCTTTTTTCTTTCATCGAGTTGCATTGACAGTCAATCGTTAAAATCAATTTCCATCTCTGCGCGAGCCTCTTATACGGTCTCGCGTATTCGCGACGTGGCAAAAAATCGAATCGTTCCACCAGCGGAGCAATTTGAAATTAAGGCGTCGAACGTAACTACTTTGGTCGGCAGCTGCGCGTCTCGGCAGCAAAAATCGCGTCTCCCGTGGCATCGTCCAAGATTTTACGATCGGGCCACACCGTTGTATCGACTTAAAGCGGAACCATCATCGGCGTTGCAACGCCGAGAAAGTGCATCGGCGCGGGCTCGAGACGCAGTGGGGAGAGAGAAGAGAGTGAAAACAGTGGCGGTGGCAGCGCGAGGGGAGAGGGTATATAACAATTATTGCACGTCAGCGTACCTCAATTTCGAGATAATTAACCGAGGCCCTTTACACCTGCGGATTGTGCCAAGTCTGTACACGCGCATACCCGTGTAATTTCTTTTTTCACCGTGACGATCTCTGCTCATCTCTGGATCTACGTCGATAAGGAATCGCCCGATAAAAACATCGAAGTATATATATATATATATATATATATATATATATACGCGCGCGCGCGCGCGCGTGTGAGTGTGACAAAAAAACCGAAAAAAAAAAAAAAACGAACGTAACCCCAACCGCCTCTGCTTTTTGCTGAAAAAAGCTATCGTCATGACGGAATTCGATGCATCCCGACTTAATGTTCTTACGTGCCCTTAACATCGAGGATGATTAATAGCTATTAACAAGGGGAATGACCTGCACCAACGTTCGGGATTAAAGCGTGAAGCATTTTATATACCGAAAAACATAATTTACTTTGTAGACAGCCTGTTTTCAATCGTCGCGTTACACTTTTTGCGTCTACTGTCGCGAGGAGATATTAACCGAAGAAGAAATTATCCGATCGTGGTACCCTGTCTTCTCGATTATATGGATTTTCGACCGTTCGTAACGAATTAACCACTCCGGGAAGAAATACGCGGGTAATTGGAAGAATGCTCGTACGTTTCAAAGGTACGGAATTTAAATTTATAATTTTATAAAGATAAAATGTTATCGAAGAATCGCGAGTCGACGTAAAGCGTCGAATCGAGAACTTTTCGCACAATTGATCGATCATGTATCTTCGTCGTTCATGAATTATGCGTTCCAAAACGGTGTTCGCTTTAGTCGGTGAAAATTAAAAAATGATTACATTTAAGACGCAATGTTTCAAAATTTTAATCATCCTCGTCGAATCATCCACGGTCCTACGATTTGCCATTTTATTGTTTCTTGCAGCGCGGAGGAAAGGTAGTCTGAACAATGGTTCGCTTGTTTATGGATTTCTAAAACGACGTTAATTCATATTTAAAGATGGTCGTTTGTAATTTCGAGACCCGTCCCCCCTCCCCAATTTCTGTGTTGGATCATCGAAAGGTAATATTGAAATGGCTTAGAAAATTTGTGCGATTCAGATATTCACCGTTATTTCTAAACCGTCCATTGAAACGAAGTAAACGTATTAATACGTCGTTAAAAAGCACTTTTGAGCCGATTATGAGAATAAATTTGTTCACACTTATCGTTGTTGTTCGTTAAGGAATCAACGTTTCGATGCTATTTCGAAAACTATGGAACATTATTCTCGATAATTATCAAACCGAGCTCTCCAAACGCGCAATATTTTCCACGACGCTAATAAATTTACTACTTGTACGAAACTCGAACGATCGGATCATCGACCCATCTAGATTCAACGAACCTTTAAACTTGGTCGCGTTACTGCTCCTCAGGGGTCCGGATGGTAATCGGGTTTTCGTTTTTGACGCGTTACTTAAGAGTGCATATTACTTTGCGCGAGTGGCAGCCCGAAGCATTCGATCGGTAGTTTCGATCGGAACTCGTTGGCGCGCGTTTAAAGGTTTCTCCACGTCGAACGATCGCTTATTTACATCGTTACGATACTCGAATTTCGAGGAGTGTCCTAATTAGACTCGCGATTAAAAGTGGCCGACAGGGCGAGTTCTTAACGTCGATTCTCTTTCGATTTAAAACCGACGAGCCGAAAGTGGCCAATTGCGAGTCGATAAATCTTTCTGTTTCTTTTGGTCTTAATTTCGTTCGATACTTTGCACCTTGGTTTACCTAGCAGGAATAACAATATTAATCTCTTCGGAATGGCACGTGGCTCTCCCTCTCTTACCAGCCGAGAACGATTATTTATTATTATTTCGAATCGATATTTCATTTATTCGCGTATTAAACGCTTTCGGTGACCAAAGATACGGAAGATCTGTACAGAACGCTCGTAGGAGGTTAACGATCGCGCGATATTATTTCTACAAGTTGGATCCCTTTTAAAAATGCGTCGTTAAGGGATATACTATTGTACACGAACAAAAATTGGAAAACCGTTATCCGTTTCATAGATAACGGTCTACGTGCATCTCCTTTAACGATTTCTCGAGATAGTCTACGCAGATCTCTCTTAACAATTTCTGGCGATAGTCTATATACCTCTTTCCCTAACTTTCAACGAGTAAAAATACCTATACACGTCGGATAGATGAAAAAGTAATTGCTTTCGAAAGAGTACGTGGCTTGGATCGAAAAATTACTACTTTTGAAAAAAGTACGTCACTCGGCTGGACGTACTAGGTTGTTCGATAAGTTTTGTCGTTCGATGAAACTCATTAAACGGTATTATACTATATATAGTATACTATATACAGTACTGTTCAATGAGTTTGTACCATATACTATATAGTACCGTTCGGTAAGTTTTATCGAACGACAAAAACTTATCGAACAACCTATTGCGTGCACATCGGGCGCTCCGAACGGGTCAACTCTGCTTAGGATCCGAAGAGGGCACAGATCGGTATAGAAAGCGCGTCCAATGATTCGTTACGAGTTCTCACAGGCCGGAATCCCAGCCCGTGAAACGAAATTCATTCGAGTTCGACGCGTTTCAATGTGAAACGATCGAGCGGTTTATCTCGTGGGTAAAAACCAGGTGTCTACTATTCGTCGATAGAAATTTTCGAGACCCCGCGTTGGTTTCGTCTGTGAACGCAGCTGCACGGTGGCCGCGTATCGAGCTCCTCCTCATTAGGATATCGTCCCTCGAGGCCCATAGGAAGATGCTTCGAGCAAACATCGGAAGGAACGATCCTACCGGGCGGGTCCCGGTGTATCGTTTTGTTTTCGCTCTTCCGTAAGGAGCCACCGTTGCTTTTCGCAGAAAAGAGGATCGAATAAAGGAAAGGGACAGAGACGCGGAGACGCAGAGACGCAGAGACGCAGAGACGCAGAGACGCGCGATCCACTTCTCGTGTTTACTCGGGGCCTGGCCACCTTTATACGCGTCGATTCACCGGTAATCGTTGCGTAAGAAATTGCCCGATAATCCTCGCCCAAAGTCACGTGTAAGGAGACCGTTTAAGGATAGAAATCGTGGGTGAAACTCGGGACGTGGACCACACCGAGACACAGGAACAACGACAGAGGGAGAACGAAACTCGGATAGGGACAACTTTTCTACCCTGAGACCCTAAACCGGCCACGTGCTTCGCATTCCTCGACCGAGTCGAAAGGTTTCTCGACGATTGCCCGCTACAAATGCCCGTGAAATGTTTCCTTTTCAAAATTTCCCGAGTAGCCGAACAATGTACGACAAAACGAAAAACAGCGTTGGAAAAACGTGGCTCGCGAGAGTATCGCTCACCAGTCCGCGCTTGCGCGGTACGTCGGTTGTCCGTGTACAGTCCGTGTAGATGCGCAACAAGTGCAAGCGCAGTGCTATCAATCTCCCGTAGTTTTACAACGGGCTCGATTCGATACGGAGCGCTGTCGCGGAGAGTTGCTTCGGTAAATTTTTATGCTCGTTTGGGTGAACGTATCGAGGTATCGAAAGTACGAAAGCAGCGACGGGGGAAAATTTGTTCGATTCAAAGGGGGATTATTTCAATCGCGTCGTATATGGCGCGAGATTATTATCCGTGGAAATTTCTACCCGTGTCGTTTTGCTCGATTCGTGTCTCGTTTGTATCGTGTGATTGGTATTCCAAGATTCATCGAGGTAGATAGAGCACAATTTCGACGAGTAATTTATCTTGTACTCCAGTTAATATTGTCGGTAAATATTCGGTTATAATTTTCAACTTATGGTTTATCGTTTTGCTCATCGGCGTGTTTTCGCTGAATTTTGAGTATACAACTCGAGTGTGTTTTCAGTTACTCAGAATGGCTCGATTATAAATGCCAGAGTATGGAAACGGTTATATTAAAATACGATGATGATTTTATAATAGGTGCGGTTATTGTAAACGTACGCAGGGTGTCTTTCGAACCACTGACCTCTAGTTTGTAAGAAATCAATTTCGGACAGAGCTCCGTAGGTCGGTTCACGGTTGTTTCTATAGCGTAAGATAAAAACGTTATTCAAATTTAATATTTGTCATCGATATCCATGAGCATATCTAATAAAACGTGTATTTCGATTACATGGATTGAGACGTTCGATAAGGTCTATATACTAAAAAATACATTTCCATTAAAAATTGCAAAGCTGTCAGCGACGTCTTTGCAGCAAATAATAACTTTGAAAAAATTTAACCCCTTAATGCGCTTTTCTCTTCGAATCGAACGACTTTTTATGCGAATAATTTTTTGATATTTTCGATAATTTGAAAAATAATTGCGCGAATTTGACGACAATTGTCTATTTAAACGATGATACAACATTTTCTTATCGATATCTTTTAGTTCTTTTATAAAAATTACAGTTTACTTCATATTTCAATTCTTTGGTAACGAATATTCGATTATGAGAGTTTCATTCATTGTCGCATTAATGACAGTGTCGATATTATCTATGTACATGTACATGTACATGTACATGTGTACGTAAATGCAACGAAAAACGTAACTGTTATTTTAACATTTATTTTATTTTACTTCCCTTGCTCAGTTCCTAAAAATGTCAGTCCGCAAGTACATAAGGGTCAAGCTGACTGCACTCTTGTTTTTTGTCTGTTTTATAGAAGACAAGAGAGACGCAATTGGTATTTTTCGACGGAAATCAGGAGAATTTCCACTGAAAATGAAAAACGTAATCTATTTACCAAACTGTAACGTTTTTACGATGCACGAACGAAATAAATCGAGCGTCGATGACCGAGTCAGCGTCGAAATTAGGTTCCGTCGCGTTGCGCGTATTTTATTTACATTACGAATACTCGATCGAAACCTTGAAATGGTAAATAAAAATTGATATCGAAAGTATATCGAGAACGTTATCGGATCGAGACTTGGAAACAGTCCAATGATCGGATAAAACTTTTCGCGCGATTACCGTACATTGACAAGAAACGAAAGAATATGCAACACGAGGAAACGATTGAGCCTAAATCCCGGTAAAAGGGATTAATTAATTCGGTCGAGTACGAACGCGAAACGAAACAGACGAACAAACGTTTCTGCCACCGAATAATGCAGGTTTCGGAAACGAATAACACTCGCATAAATCGTTTCTCCGATAACGACTTGCCCCGTGTCTAACGAGGAAAATCATTTACGCGAATAAGCTCCGCGGCGCGACGATACTCTGTAATTTAATAAGCGTATTATTTCGGTATCTTCCCCAGGTTGATCCGTCCCTTTGATGCAGTGAAACGTCCCCTGTAATAACCCTATCGCGTTTGAAATGCGTCGCACACGCACCGTCCCTTTCTCCGATAAAAAGGAAAAGAGAAAAAAAGTATCAACACAACATTCAGAAATTCGAGTCGCGCCTGCGTGCCGAAGCAGCCGGCTGGCTGTGCATTGACGCAACAAGTGCATGCAGGATGCACCACGAGCGACGGGGGGAAGGGTAACGTGGGGTTGGGTGGGGTGGTCTGGGAAAAGTGGGGAGTCGAAAGGGGTAGAGGACGAGCAGAGGCAGAATTAAATGCAAGGCGAGGGAGGGGGCACACCACCGGAGAAGGGCACGAGGTTGGCACGCGCCGAGTGCAACGATTCACTCCAAGAAAAGAGAGGGAAAGAAAAGACGAGAACAACCGAACGACCCGTGAACGAAAGAGAAAGGGAGAGTGCATTGCAACCGAAACGAAGAGATGTGCATCTCCGGCGATCTCTTGTAGCCGCTTTTATTTCTCTCTTCCGCGTACCGTGTAACGCCGTACATTTGCACGCGGTTTATGAATCCGAGGGGACAAGTGATATAGACAAACGACCGCTCTCGAGTGCAGGAAATGCAAACAAAGTGCATTAAGCCACCCGGGTAACCACCGGCAGCAGGGGTCTCCGACTTACCCCCGGTGCACCCTTCCTATCGTGCAACCTGACCGACCCGATATGCACCGCTAGGTGCACGGCCCTTGTTATGCAAATGAGAAAAGTGCAACCTCGTAAATGCAAGTGGAAAACAGTATGGTACGCGCGTGCGGTGTACAACGAGGGATGTGCATACCGGCATCGACGCTATTACCGCTTCGCCCACTTTGCGGTTAAGGTCCCGAACCGGGGGTCGAGAAGGAAATTACTGGTTTCGACTTTGCTCGCGATGACTACTCTTTTTCTACTTTTGTTTTTGTTTTTTTCTTTTTTCTTTTTTTTTTTTTTTTACTCGATCGTTGCACAACGGCCCGTCTCGTTATTTCGAACGTCGGCTCGCGAACGAAACCGATGAATAATTGTACGCGCACGCGGTACTGGTTGTCGATAATTGAAAAATATCGCGTACGAAAATGTAATCGCGACGAACGATTTCAAACGAGATTAATTCGTAAAGAGCGTCGAGGAATTTGTGCAGCGTCGAACGTAAAATTCAAACGAACGAACGAATCGAAGCGTAACGTACAACTTGTTACTCGTAGTTTGTAACTGCTTGTACTTTATCACGATTTCGATCGTAATTACTTTTGGTGGAAAACGTTGGAAAAATGACGAGGAAAATATTGATCGCGTACGATTGTATTCCTGCAACGATTCGATTACGATCTTCCACGCGTCCGTCGGTTTACCGCAACACGGGCTTGCACGCAGAAAGAGAACAACGTATATTGCACGTGCTTGCATTGTGCGGATGCACCGCAAAGTGAACTACCTTTCATCGAGCTCGAGACAGACTCTGCGGTTATCGAATCAAGGCATGTGCACGTGTGATTTTCGAATTTTCGAGGCAGCGACCGTGCGATAAAAAAAAAGAAGCACCTATCGAATACGATTCGCGGATCGTGTACGAGGGCAAAAATAGAAATTGCATTCGACGCGTTTCGAATATTGACGGGTAAATATCATTGACGAACGCGAGAAGAGAAATTTCCAAAATTTTCTTCATTTCCCGTTGCACCTTTTCTTTCGTCGAGATTGCAATTTTCACGAACATCGAGTCGTCGGTATTCACGCGACGGAAAAGAATACGAATCGTGTATTTAAACGTAGATAGGTGTTCTTGGAACGGCATCGACGGACACGCTGGCCGATATAATTACGGTCGTTCGTTAAAAATTTTCCGCTCGGTTCTCACACTCGCGAAGCCAGAGTAACGTTACACGGTGGTGGAATTAACACAAGAAGGCCGATAGAGCCAGTTAAAGAAGATAGAATCAGAAACGCGGTGGATCCCATGGAATCATTGTGAAGATTCTCGAGGGGTGAGAGCCCCAGACCTTAAACTAGTTTTTGCTCGGTAAGTACCAGTTCGTTTCTCGACTGTCTCTTCCTTTCTTTTTCTTCACCTCATCTCGCCCTTTCTTCTTCGTGTCACTGTAGCCACCATACGAGAGTGCTTTACATTTGAAACATATCGGCTTATATGGAAATGAATGTTTAGCCATGCATCGGCCTTAAACATCAAAAACGTGAGCCCAACACTCGCTGCTGGAAGCTGATACGCGAGTTCTCGAACGAGTGCAGAAAACAACTCGGAAGTGATTCTCGTCTCACCGAATTGTCGTTCCGTCTATTGTCGAATAACGATCTCCCCGTTTAATCTTCTCACTAGCGATCGTGAAAGAGGTGTCGGTCTAACAACGGTCGCGTTTCTACCTCCAATTTAATGGGCACACGAGTCTGGAAGGTTCCGCGAAATGAATTTCGATCGAGTTATAAACCATTAACAACCACGGCAGTTAACATCCGCGGGATCTTATAAAATCCTGACGACGTTTTTACGATTCTCTGTATTTAAACGGCGAGACAACCGACCGAAAGATAAACGCGTTAAAACCTGGCGCGCAATGCACTCGAGTATTTACTATTACGGGATAACACCAACGAACGAACGAACGAACGAACGAACGAACAAACGAACGAATAATAATAATAATAATAATAATGATGATAATAACAACAATTTATAGCAACCACCGTTGCCACTTGTTCCAATTGCAATCGTATACAATTCGAGTGTATTTCCATTTTCTCTCTTTGTTCGCTCGTTCCTTTTTTTTCAAGATTTCGCGCTAACGATATCATCATCCACGTGTACGGCTTTTAATTTCGTTCCCGTACGAAACGTTTTACAACTATTAGTGCTAGTGGTGTCCGAATAAAAAGTGCTCGGTGGCTGGTACGGCTCGTTAAACTGTCCGCTCGCTGCATGTTGCCTTTAATTGCTCTTATCTCCGGTCGAATATCGTTACGACCAGCAACAAATCCACGGTTTATACGATTGCACGTACGTATCGTCGATAAGGTTTCTTGTGGCAAGTAGAGTCCAGTGGTACGAGCAAACGAGAAGAGAAACAGAGAAAGGAGCGAGTTCGGGGGATGGTGAAATAACAGATTGCAGTTGTGGCACGAGCGAGCAGCCTGGGCTCAGCTCGGGGCTCGTAAGGAGAAGGCAGGTGCCACATTTTTTTTCGAACGCCTGCTTCACCGTCGAGAAGGAGGCTGCCTCGGTGTGCAGAGGCTCCCAAACGTTTCTGCGTTCGGGCCCGAAACGTGGAAACTTTACCCGAATTCAACGAAAATTCCAAACGTAATTATTACACGCAACGATCAATCTCCGATCGTAATAACGACTAATCCCTTCCTTTTTACGAGGAGCTGGAAGTACACCAGCCGGAAGTAGCAACGAAATAGAAGCAAACGTTCGTACGTTATTATCGCGACGATATCAAAAACCCCGGAACGAGTGTAAGTTTCCTGCGATAAAACGCTACGTAACGATACTTTCGATTTTCGCGTACGTGAATCGAGCGAAAGGAAACATTTCGTTTCGCCTAGTACGTACAGTGACCGTACGTACCAACGATCCGTGAATGCGAGACCTTGCGAAAACAAAAAAAAGAAAACAGACAAAAGTACACGAATGTAATGCAAATGCAATCTACGAGTTTGCGTGCAGAAACGTGGAACGATACACGGTTAAAAACTAGAAAACGGATCCGTCGACGGACCCTATTTAACGACGCGTAGAATCAACCGCCGTGAAAACAACTTCGCGCAAACATTTACACGACAATCGATACGAAAGTTTCTCGGGGGATGTCTTTCCGCGCGTAATTCGAACGAAGCTTCGATCGAAATAATTGGCCGTCTCTGTTCCTATCGGAGCAGAGAACCCCACGGTTCCTTTCACGCGATCCTGACACAACTGTTGAAAATTCTCCCACGAGAATGAGTTCCACTGCGGATAATCCTCGACGATTTTTGCTCGGACACGTTCAGCATGAGCTCAAACTCTCGTGTACGCGCTCGCGCGCATTTAACTCGCGTGCGGCCAATTATGCACCTCGTTATGCCGACATTACGCGTGATCTCTCTTTTGATCGAGAAATTGCGCCCGGGTTAATAACCCCTTCGGAACTTTGTGTAAGCGATTACATAAAATTTTTAGAAGACAAATGGACTATTAGCACGTAAGGACAAGTTCGGTGGCTCTCCGCGCGGTAGCCGTCTACGCAGCGTGGCCGAGTAACTTTTCGAAATACTTAATTCGTAATATATACGTGTAAGTGTAATTCGGTGATCGTTTCCTGCACGCTCGCCAAATTTACGATCGTTTAAAGAGCGACGGTTAACAATTATTCTCGACAAGACACGCTTTAATTGCAATCGCGGTGAGACACTTCGTGGTCGGTTTGTTCAACGTGCAACCGTTCGATGCACAACACGGGTGCAAACCACGGTTTCTTATCTCGATCGACGACGATACCGATGAGCGTCAGACTCGTGTAAAACTGGCTCGTTCGATCAATTTTCTCGCTTCTTTTTTTTTCATTGTAAAAAAAAGAAATACTACGACACTTCAATTTTGAACCACTGTAAATGTACGAACGAGTCGACGGATCTACACGAAACTTCGCGCACGTTCATCGAACGGTAGTATCGTTTTCAAGAAGGATAAAAAGACGAACCTAATAGCTCAATTTCTTATCGAACGACAAAACTTATCGAACAACCTATTAATTATAATTGTCGAGCGGGAAAACGAAACTCCGTTTAAGAAACGAAAAAGTAGCAAAGGATCGAGGACTCACCGTTTCTTCGGTCCACTGGCCACGGATGGCTCTACGACAAGCGACGATCCGAGATAAGTGTATCCTGAAACCGAAACAAAGGTGAACATTATTTTAAAGCGTCTATGCGAGCCGAAGAGTCGGCGTTGTGGAAATTGGATCGGGGAATTTCCTACTGGCGCTTTCCTTGGGTCTTTCTCGACCCGGCGCACCTTCCCAGTACATTCTTTTTCTATAATTAAAGTTTTCCTTGAATCGCGAAATTAAAAGCAGGAGTTTCAATACACTCGGGACATTTTTTATTCAAAGACTTTAAGCGTACAATAAGACTCCCTTGTAGTTGACCTACTTTGAAAGTTATACGAAATATCCATCGGGTCGTTGTTCTATTGCTTTGTTTTACTATAAATTGTGTTTTACTTTATTCATAGTTATTGTTAATAATAAATGTGTGCAACGATTAAGTAAATATGTACAATAGGAGAGAACGGTGTCGGTAGTAACACTTTGACTTTGGAACACGATTACGCAAAAGTTATTGCATTTATAACAAAAATTCTTGTACAAACGTGTTACCTAATTATCTGACATTGGATAATATCAAAGTAATATCCAAGATATTGATAAAAAATGGCAAGCGGAGAAAATGTTACGGAATAACACTGTACGGGGGACGACAGTAACGCAAGTTCAATTTTAAGAAATCGAGATATTTATTCAACTAAATTGTAATTAATTAGAAGCAAAAGGTTCTTTCTATCTCTAGTTGAATCCGTCGTGATAAAGCTTTACGAAACGGTAGCACAAATTCAAGGTTGCAAGCAAATTCTGTACGTGGATTTGTCTCTTCATTTTTTGTCGATAAAGTTTTCTTTCTCTTCCGATCTTCGTTAAAAATTTTGTTTTAAGCTCTGCAACCCATCGTTACAAGCATATTAGTATCTTCTTCTTCAACTTTTACTTTTTTTGCGTAAAAGTTGCAACGTTGCAACCGATCCCGACTGCCAGTGTTACAATCGCCCCCGACCGCACTTGTAAACTACAATTAAATATTTTCATTGACAACACGTTTATGAATGCTGACCGATGATCATCATTTCTTTAAGAAAGATCAAATTGAAGTTTCGAAGCAAGAAACAAGATTTTAACATTCGTTAAAAGAGTGTTTATATTATAATTTTAAAATAGCAAGAAAAGTTAAGTTTTGAATACCGTAGAGCTATTTTTTTAATTATACAGATGTTTATTTTGCATCTACATAAATGTGATAGATGAGTGTGTACCAAATGTCATTTTACGCTATATACCTGAAAACTTGTATCGATATTAATTATATATTTCGAAATATTTACTTTGAAAAAATTACACAAAATATCTCGAAGCAGATAATCCTTTAAATATGTACATAGATATATACAAACGTAACACGTAAAATACGTTTACGCTATATTAAATACTATTGATAAAGTAATACTCAATTTATAGTGCAACAAAGCGATAGAAACGTAGCAGTAATGAGAACGATGTGTCGTGAGATAGGGTAAAATGAATTATACATATTACATTTTACGTTTGTATATATGTATGTACATATATAAAAATGTAATATATATATATATATTACTCATTATTGCTACATATCTATAACTTTGCTCTACTATAAATTATGTTTTACTTAATTAACGGTTATTGCTAATAATAAATATACGTATGGCTACTATACACCGCTTCGGTGCATCTACCCGAGGAGATACGGGGACTTGATTTATACACGAATAGAAGAACGCTTTAAGGTCAATATCTTTTACACTTTCGAAGCGCCAGACCGTTACGCAATTAACATTAACGAACAATTATACCGACGCGATGCAACTATACCAGTAGCTCGAACGTTCTCATAGCATCGAGAGGGTAAAGAAATTAGTTCATTGGGTCAGCGCGGACAACCTGTTTGAAGCCGCGGTTTGTTTGAACTCTGACCCTGGCCGTGAGCGAACCGATGGGAGATTTTCCCATGGAAAAATACACCGTACACCGGTTTCGACTCGAGAAGAAGAACTCGACAGTTGCTTCCGGGTTTTGATTTGCACGTGTACACCGTCCAACGGTGCAAAAATCGTTGCAGTGATCCGGAGCTATCGCGTACCTTACTCGTATTCTAATCAGGATCAAGAGGTTATGTGAACGTATCCACGGTCATAGTTTCGCGCTTGCGAGTTTTTCGACACGGTCCGAGGGTCTCTGCGTATCTGCGCACACGCGTGCAAATATTTCCTTTTCCTAGGCGCCAGGTGTCTCCTACCAGTTACACTCGTCTAATTTTCCCTAACCAGTTTCTCTCCGAACGTGTTGGGGAAAAAAAAAAAAAAAAACAAAAACGAAAAGAAGCCTATAGAACGCATTTTTCTCGGCTCGTTGAAACGAACGATTTCGTTTATGGGATCGAATATTGTCAACAAAACTATCGTTCGTGGCTTTCAATTTTGAACCGTTACGTGCGCAGATTTGACGCGCACCTAATTGCGCGCGCACGTGTTGCAAACACGCACATGGCGGTTGGAACGTCTCGCGTTAGAACGAAAAGATAAATTCGAAACTTTGATCGGTTTCGGGACAAGAGATTCGAGGAAACCTTTCGTTTGCGTCGACACGAATGTCTTCTTTCGGATATCTACGTAATTTTTCTTACAAATGCGCTAACTTTTGCGTAATTGTGTTACCACTGACCACGCTCTCCCTTACTGTACATATTTATTTTATCATTCGCGTTGTACGGGAATCGAGATCGGCGTTAAAAAATCTAAACAAAATCCTGACAGGCGTGTAACTCCTTCGTCAGTTTCGCGAAAAGAAGAAAACGTAACGGAAATATCGCGGGAATTTTCGATTTTAAGATTCGATGAATGACTTTTCATCGCGCGTATGTTTCTCTTTATCCTTCCAATTGAAAAAAGAAAAACAAAAAAAAAAAAACGAAGACAAATAAACGATCGTGCAACGAAAAGTCGCGCGTATCTAGACCTAAATTCTAGCAGCGTGTGGAACGAATTTTCAACCTTCGAAACTGAACGAACTTCAATTACGCTTGGAAAACGATGAACCGAGACGTTTTTATTATTACGAGAGAACGACGTCGAAAGTTTATTACGCGTGTCGTTTAAAGAGAGCGTCAGATTCTCGATTACCGATAGAGAAGAAATGCATCGTGAAATCGTGCGAACATGGTTGCAAGATGTTGCGAGACGCGACAGCCGGTGATATAGTACTTACAAGGAGTTGGTCGAAACTTTGGCAACTATAAGCGCGTAGGAGGTAGACGCAACGTCGAGTGTGTATATTCGATCAAATTTGTTAACTCTGCTCGACCGGGTGTACCAATTTGATAAATTAACGCGTTCTTTGGAGGATATTAGCAGTTTCTTCGTTTACGTGGCTCGATGCTCGTAAAAACGCGATAACTTGCTGCGCGTTTGAATTCGCGAGGAGGGAAAAATCGTTCGGATTCGCGAGTTATATCAAAGTCGCTCGCCGACGAAGCGGTTCCTTGTTCGCGCGAATTAGTTACAGCCGGTTTGCGATAGAAGTACATAGGCCTGCGCAGGGTTTGCGATGTTCGCTGATCGTCGACGTACATCGATAACGATCTCGGCGCTTCGCGTTTTCGTACACGGTATACGCAATTTTTTTTCCTTTCCCCTTTTTCTTTCTTTTTTTTTCCTGAACAAGCTAAGCCTGCTTAAGAAAAACCGGGTAGATCTCTCCGCGAAGTACAATGGCGTGTGGCGAGTGGCGGAATTGTTCGCGAGGAGTCTATTAAATGCAGCAGAATGCTCTGTACAATGAGGGTATATAATATAACCTACCGGGCGGACTAGCTTGGAAATTCGAATGAATTAAAAATGCGTGTGTAAAACGTAAAGTGAAAGAGAGGAAGAAGAAGACGCCGTACGATGTCTCCCGGTAAGCACTTGAAAGCGAAAGAAGCGAAAGAGAAGCCCGAAGCAATAAAAGGAGGAAGTAGCACCTAAATGGCTACTTAAGTATATAGTATGTCCCGTGTCGAGTCTCCCCTCGAACGGTCCATCTCCCTGTAGCGGTAATATTCGTAAGTGTTTCTATGCACGAGTGTTCGGCCGAGTACAACAGGTTTCATGCGAAAGCCAATTCGCAACAAGGTGTGAAAGAGAAAGGGGGGAGGTACTACTCGACGAGGTTTTAATTCGATTCTTGTGTCGCGTTACGCGCGATGTGTGCTTTTACGCTCGATTTCACGCGCCTGGTATTTAGAAGGCTCGGGCCTCGCCGTATTCGCGACGAATAATTTCATTTCAACCGTAACTCTCGAGCAACGACGAATCGAATCGCGTCGAGATTCGTAGAAAGTTGCGATATTACCAAATAGTAGGACTCGTACGAAATACTCGGTCGATTTTGTAACGAGAGAACGTTGCACGAGTTACTATCGGTATCACCGACTTGGAATAATTATTTCCCTTCGTTGATCATCATTATCGCGTCCAACGATACAGTTTTCGTTTCGATCCTGCGTCAATAACCCGATGGAATTACGAATCGGAGCGATTCGTCGGTACGAACCGAACTCTGTACATTTTATTGAAAAATAATACCGAGCGGATAAACGTCGATCGGGACGCGAAGAAAAAAACGCGTTACCGGACGAGCACGATCGATAAACAGCAACCGGAAAAGGCTCTGGATCCCCGTTGAAAACAGGACACCCGTTATACGCCTAAAATATACCGGCATCTCGCATGGGGCGCGCTGCTAAGAAATGCAGAAACAGCAGTTGCTATGCTAGGTGGTACTCCCTACAAACACACGCATACTTGCACACGATACGCGTCGAGCCTCTCCTTCTTTCTAAGCACCGGTGAAATTCACGCATAAGAGGAACACGCGCACACACGCGCGCCCGCGCTCACGCGCACCGACTCGCGCACGCGCAAGCGCGCGAAGCTACGCACGGTTTACCCATCGTACACAGATTTCAGGGGTCGTACATTGCGCTGCGCGCGTCAGTGTGTTCGAGCAACGCACACACTGGTTCACGAGGGAGTAGAAAGAGCAAACTAGAAAAAAGAAGAGGAAAAGAGCGAGCGAGAGGAAGCGAAACAGCGGCAAATACGAGGGGTGTAGCAGTGGTGGTATTAGAACGGCAGCGAGAAGGGAATAGAGAAGAGGGAGTGGAAACGAGATAGGGAAGCCAGCGAGCACGAGGGACGACAAAGTGAAAGAAGGAACGAGAGAGAACGCGAGAGGGATGGAGCAACGGAGAAAAGGGACGAGAACGAGCGAGATAGAGAGAAAGAGAGAGAGAGAGAGAGAGAGAGAGAGAGAGAGAGAGAGAGAGAGAGAAAGAAGCTGTTCGAGCTAAGCGTAGCCGGGGTCTAGAAGCGAGTTTTTGGATCGAGTCAGTGTATGTGGGCAAGAGAAGAGTAGGTTAGCAGGCTCTCCCGAGGGAGAGGGTAATACTAGATTGTCCTGCTGAACGAGCAGGATGGCAAGTGCCTTTATAGTGGGTCAGTACTAGCCGGCACCCGGCTAGCAAACCTTCAAGGTCTCCTTAGTGCTCCTACCTCCTCCCTCCTCCCATCCCACCATCTTCCCTCCTTTTGCCTACAACGAAAACTGCCAGGTAGGTGAGGCCCAGCAAGCGAGAGCAAGCTTAGGAGAGCTATTCGGAGGTCGTCGCGCAACCCACCTAATATATATTCATTTTTTCTCTCTCTCCTTCCTTCAACCTCTTTCTCTTGCCCTACGCGTACCTTCCCTTTTCATTCTTCTTCTCTTCTTTGTTCCTCTTTCTTGCTACGTTTTACCGGTTCCTAACTTAAATCTCGTCAATTTCTGCTCGACGGAGGAACAACCGAACGAACGGTTCGAGTCCTCGAGTGATCGCGTTCGAATTAAAACATATTTCCACGGACACGGTGGTCCCGATGATACGACGATCCCTCGAGCTCGGTACCGCGTAAAAAGAAAAAGAAAAGAAAAAAAAAAAGAAAAAATGAGGGCTGGAGGGGGATGAAAAGTTACCGCGATCCACGGGAAGGATTACGAGGGGAGTTATCGCGTACGAGCTATCGGCTATCGACGTTTATTTATAACGCGACGGGTTTATTAATAGAACGCGTTCATTACGATACCCGACACCACCACCGGCGTAGGTAACGCAAGCTTTGTATCTGCCTTGCCGATGCAGCGGTTTCCCTATCTCGTCGCTTGATACGCTCGCGGACGGTTCTTCGATACACAAACCTAAGTACCCGGGAACGGGGGGAGGGGGAAGGTGTCGCTGCGTTCGCGTACGCGGCGATATTATTATTGTTCCAACGAATAACCCCGGACGCGCGTAACTCTCCATCGAAAATTTCGTTTTCCCGCGCAAATCGTGCAATCTCGTGGCCGTGAATTAGTTGGCGCGTTCGCGAGACCTCGACGTGCAACCGTAACATCGGAGATGTTGTTACAACGATAAGACACGCTGTACAGGATGACATAACACCGAAGAGTTTCTTACGCTGGTAAAAGAGGAAAGGAGGTAGAGATAAAGGGGGGGAGAGGAAAAGAGAGAGAGAGAGAGAGAGAGAGAGAGAGAGAGAGAGAGAGAACACCGGCTCCACGGGGAAGTAATAAAATATTTGGGTAGCGCTGAGCGGGAATGGGAATGGGAATGAGAACAGGTTCCTGTTGCGCATTCCAGGCCGATGCTGAATACCGATGCCTTGGACACGGCGGTTGGCACGGCTAGGTACATAAATTACTATTGAGTTACAACTCGCTAGTTTAGTCCCACGGAAATCCTTTGCATCGTGAGTCACGGGTCAAAATTGCCCGAAACCAACAGGCAATTTGGCGATTACGGTTTCCAACGAATCGTCGACGTTCGATCGCAAAATCTCGGTCCTCTAATTATCGAACGTTCGCCGAAATTCCCTGGACGTTTTTTCCGGGCTACAATTTGTCCGGGGAACAATGTTTGTCGTTCGATGATGCACCGCTACGAGCTTCCGGTAAAGAATCGCGTGCTTCCCTGACGAACGTTGCAATTATTTTATTACCTCTTTCGAGGAAGCATTTCGAGGGCGAGTAAATGGAGTTACGCTTCGAAGCGGGCACGAATATTACCTATTCCGTAGAAAAATTATTTGAGAGTATCGCGTGATTCAAGGTAATGCGTCTTTCCGTGGTTGCGAAACACACTATCGCGGTAACGATTAATTATCGGTCTTAAACGAACTAATTTTAGCACGGACGTTTCGACTCGGGGGTCGTGTTTTGACTCGTGGTATGGATCGTACGATCGCGTCTAAACGTAAAACTATTCGACGATGGAGGCAGAGCTTGTTCAAGACGATACGAAAAACTCGATAATAAAAGTAGAGCTTGTTCGAGACTGTACGAAACGTTCGGTAAGAAAAGCGGAACTCGTTCGAGAGTGCACTCTCTGATATCGCGCAACATCGGTAAGTCTTCCCGCGTGAACCAAGATCTCGGTAACGAACGCGCACGGCGGTGAAACATCTCGTAAAAATTTGAACGGCCGGGCACATGTTCTTCGTCGCGTAAATATTAGGTCCCGTTGATGAAGATACAGACGAACGTTGGTTAATTGAACGCGTAACGTATCCCTTTCTAATGGAGCGTAATTAAGCGCGATGTACGCCGACCCGTATTAATCTCCATTTCCCATCGGTGGGAAAAAAAAAGAAAAATTCCGGAGAAACGGGAACAGCGAAAGAAACGGTCGAAACTTTTCCCTTCCAGGAACGAGCGAAATTTATATCGCGCTCGCGCTAATAGCTCGATGGATGTTCCTTTTAGCGAATGAAGATAAATATCGCGCGTCATAAACAAGGCGTTAAATGTATTTCAGAAATAGTAAGGGATCCCGTGTCGCACGTGCCCACGGTATATCGCGAAAGATATCGATAGGGCTTGACACGCCGGTAAATAAAATTGGAGCAGTTAGTCGGTCGGAGCCACGCTCGTTTTCGGCCCGGGCAAAGAGTAAAGCAAAAATTGCTTCGGACTCGGTTGGCCTTGTGGCATACTTCTCTCTCTCTCTCTCTCTCTCTCTCTCTTTCTCGTCCTCCTCGATCCGGCTCTTCGTCTCTCTCGCGCCGACTCTCTCCTTTCCCGCTCTTTCTCGCACACCCTTGCGCCGCGCTCTCAGCGTGAGAGCGGCCACACAAAGAGAGCACGAGAAGCACAATGGATTACTTAGACGGGTAGGTTAGTTTGCCGAATGAAGCGAATGGGCCCACGCACGTTAAGATAGGTCCTGACTGAGAGAATGCACAGAAAGCGCGCCAAACGCAAAATCTCATCTTCGATGCAGTTTCCGTATAAGAAACACGTCTACGTCGGTTCCGATCGATCTCGATCGAAATCGCGACAACATTGCTCCGCGCTGTTTCTCCGAGAGTCGCGTACGCGCCGACTCGAAATATTCTTCCTCCGCGACGAACGCACTTTCCGGAACTGTGGCTGCACCTCCCGCACTCGCCACCAGAGGGAAACCGAAACTCGATCGCCGACCGTTTCCCGCAAGTTCCCGTACCATCTCCGATCGGTATATATACGATTCTTTACCGACTCTCGAACGTCCGAACGTACGATGCAGGGCCCGGTTCGTTCGCTCCCTTTTCCTTTATCATCGCACTTGGAAGTTGTTACAGAAAACAAACGGATGATCGAACACAAACGAACGGACAGACAGACAGACAGACAGACAGACAGGCGATCGGTTTTGTTCGTGACGTTCGACGGCTAACGGGGATAATTCCAGCGGAACTCGTGTCGAGCCGATAAATTTCGGCGCCAATTCGGCCACCACCGATTATCCAGAAACGAAAACGCGTGCGTGGCCATCACTGGTCACCACCACCGCGCGGTTTCTATATCTTTCTTTCGCGTCGCGGCGATAGCAATTCGCGGGCAAAATGTAAAAAAAAAAAAGAAAAAGAAGAAAAGAAGAACTTTTGCCACGTTATCTATCGCGGCGTATCAATCAGCTTTCGTCTCGCCAGTCGGCTGCGTCGGGAAGAAACAATTGGCTCGTAAATCTTGATTAAGCCGCGCGCAATGCAATTTTACTCCGCGGGGCAATGCATAATAAATGAATCGCGAAAGTCCCTTCCTGGGCGTGCATATATATGTACGCACTCGCAAATGAAACAAAAGAGTGTGCCGGGCAGTTCCTGCCTGCCGTGTCGAGGTCGAGGAAAGTCGTCGTTCAATTGTTACGCCGCAGTTTGATGCACTCTGCCGATCCCGCGGTATCTTATCGGAACGAGAAACATCGCGGTTGACCGACCGACCGGGTTCTCGAATTCGATTTTTCGACCCGAATGAAAACGAGAATATCGAAACGCGTCGTACGGGAGGAGAGAGAAAAATAAGCGAGCGAAGATACGACAACGTTTGATCGCGATCTCGAAGCTCGTGTCGTTTGTTCGTTCGAGGAGAGAGTATAAATTTCACTAATCGGTTCGCTAATCGGCAACGTTAAATCGACCGAACGATTTAATACGGTATCGCGCGATTTACGCGGTTAGTTTATTGGTTATTCGTACACGTACGAAGGTCCCTAGAGTTCTTCGTTCCCGAACGATGCGAGACGTTGTTCGTTCGCGTACATCGATGTAGGATTACTCGGTGAAATGCGCTAGACTCGATAACGCCTTTTATCGAACACCGGGCAAAGTTCAGAGTTTCACGTTTGTACAAAGTGGCTGGGTATTTCACGGATCCCCAGTGTAAGATGAAAGAAACGCACACACGCTCGCGGCCCGTATCTTCGGACGCCTCTATCTGAACGTAGTAAGTCGATTTTTCGAGGACGTGCATGTTGCTCCGCGTTATCTGCCTCATCGGCAACGGTCTGTGTTATACACACGTCGCATCGGGCAACGACGATCGGAGCATCGATTCTGTTCGTGGCGTTATCCGGCGTCTGTAAGTAGCGCGCAAGGTTCGAAAGATCAGAGACGTAATTAACGCTAGATTTGCCAACCAGTCGAAACGACTGGTTTCGACCGCTTTCGCGATCAATTTTACTTTCAATTGCACGCCACGTTTCCCGAAAATGTTACGATTTTTCTATTCTACGCGCGCGATCGATTACGCAAATTCTTCTTTCTCCTCATGGATCGATTCTCTTTCAGACGTATACAAGGTGTATCTCGTATACGCGACTAATATCAATTTCGATCTACGGTCGAAACGTTCGTTTTTCGCTCGATGCGCGAGGCGGTTGGATGCATCGAGGGACGGTTGTTGCAAGATAGAATCGAATTCAATTTTAAGCGGGCATTGCGCGCGTTCGTGACGAACCTAAGCTCGGACTACCGATGTCGTCGAACGACAAGTCGCGAGAAAGAATACGGAATTATACGAGATCGCGCCTACTGGTCGAACCCTTCTTACGGAGGGACTGAACGGTTCGGTACAATACGGACCCAACACTGTCTTCGTTCTTCTCGTTGCAACGCTTTTGTAACTCGAGTCGTTTAATTCGATCACGGTTTCGACGGACGAAAAAGAAATGCACCATTGGAAAGAATAGATCGAATGCTCCGCGACTCGAAGAAATAGCACGCGACTGAACAGTTCGGTCGATGGGTACGAGCCTAACATTGTCTCGATTTTTCTCGAGCAACGCTTCTATGGCGCGGGTCGTTTATTTCGGCCACAGTTTCGATGGACAAAAAAGAAACGCGCCAATGGAAAGAAGAGGCGCAGGAAACCAGCGAACAGCAGAAAGAGACCAGGGCTCCGTTCGTAGATTAAATCACTCGGTCACTTTTCTTTCGGGGAGCCGACCGGGACAAAGGACGGCGTTTCTCGGAAGAGTCTCGGTCCGAGGTTTGAGAATTAAAATAATATCTGCTCGTTCGGAGATTAATGGCGCCATGCCGATGCAATTTTTCTACGATGAGTTGCCGCGCCCTTCTCCTTGTTTCGTTTCGATGCTCCCCGTTAGTGGCTCTGCCGCGTACGCGTACCATCGAAGGTTTCTTTACGATCGAATTCGTACGAACGATCGAATTCCTGAGGTTTTCAGCCCGGACCGTTTAACGAAATCTATATCTTATCGCTCGGGCCAAATCGAAACGAAAGAGTACCAGGAACTATGGACGGTACACCTACAATTAGGTTTCTACGTCTCTGGACCATTGATGCGCGTTGAGAGATATCCTATTCTTTTTTACATTTTATATTCCATCGAAGAACTTTTGCAGGGAGCACCGACCTCGCGAGCTCTTAAAGAAAGTACAGACCTAACGGACATTTGCAGATTACAAACCTAATGAACTTTTGCAGAGACTACAAACCTGACGAGCTTTTAAAAAACGTACAGACCTAATGAGCTTTTACAGAGGGTACGGAACTAACGAGCTCTTGCAAAGACTATGGACTCGACGAGGTTTTACGGATACCGTACACTTAACGAGCTTTTGCAGTCGACTAGAAGGAGACCAGAAATCTGACGAGATTTTAAAAAAAGTACAGACCCAACGAGCTTTGGCAAAGACTACGGACCTAACGAGCTTTTACAAATAGTACGAACCCGACGAGCTTTCGCAGAGATTGTATATCCAAAAGTCTGGTTTCGCGTGACATAAACGACCTTCGATACCGTGACATCGAATGCCACTTGTATTTGTCATCGTGAACGTTTTAAATATTTGCGTTCTCGTAACGCTCCACCGTGTTAGAACCCGCGACTTCACGTCACGTGAAAACGAACCTCAACGTCTCGTTTCGCTACGAGTGGATACGTAAATCGAGTTGTTCCCAACGATCAAACGACAACGTCGTGTGACAGGTTGTACGACAACCCTCGCCCGCTTTACGATTATCGTACGAACGGTCGTACGTATCAAAATTATACAACTTATCGTACGATAAATCATTTACGTCCACGGGGCCCCTGTTGCGCGCGTGCCGTGCATCTTCGCCGCACACGACGCTGTCAGCGAAAGGACTGCTCCCGATTCGTGGAAAAGAAAAAAAAAAAAAAAAAAAAACAGTTTCGTAAAATCGCGTCGACGAAATGCGAAATCACCGTGAGCCCCGTTTAGTACACGACGGAGGCAGGTGCGAACTAGCTGTTCGTGCCTGTTCCTTCTCTCTTCAGCCTACCGATCTTCTTTTCCTTCTGTCCTTCTCGCTTATCCTTCGATGGGTACGTCGTTGTCCGGTTCATTGACACCTGTCGAAAGATTCGGGTTTCTCTCTTCGTACCTGACAATTACGCGCACGTGGGCCCAAGCAGATTCGTTGCCGTCGCAACTGGCGGACGTTCCTCGTCTCTCTCTCTCTCTCTCTCTCTTCATTTTTTTACTGCCCGTCGTAAAGATTTCGAGCGAGCCCCAAGGGGAACCGGTGAATGAAAATCGCTTTGTTGATAATTTATCGAACTTGACGCGCTTCCCGAAAAGCTTCGCAGCGAGATTCGTCGCGGAACGATGGAATTCGTCGAAATCAACCGCTCTCTAATTAACGGACTCGTGTCTAGCGACGAACGTCGAACGTTAACGCGCCAATAAGAATTAACGGGATAGGATCGCCCGGTTTTCTATATCGACTTTTCGAGAAATTACCGTGTTCGAATCGTACGTAGCGTCTCGTTGCAACAGGGACCCCGATAGGATGTAACGATTTATTCTGCTTTTCGTGCGTCGAATCGCAAACATTTCTGTCTCGGAGTCGTTCTTCGCGAATTGCAACGCCACGGTGCAATGCGCAGAGCGATTCTCTCTACCAACGAAAAGCAATAGCTACGCGCGATCCGCTCGAAGGTAACACTTTACTGCGTTAAAAGACGATACCGCGGTCGATGACGCGGATACGGTATCGGTTTTTCAGGTTGCTATAATGTTACGATCGGATGGATCGCAGCTACCGTTTTTTGGGATCTGTTTTGATCAGTGTGTCGCGTACGCGTGAAATACTTTACTCTCGTGGCACACTTGTACGCTCGATACTTTACTTCATCAAACACGTCCAGCTCTCGTAGCGTTCAATTCGGTGAACGTGCGTATTTTACTTTCTTTTACTTTACTTTATATTACTCGATTTTCTTTTCGTTTAATTTACCTTTTTTTTTATTTTACTCGACTCGACTCGACTTTCTTTTACTTTACTTTATTTTGCTTTACGTAAACACGTTCACAGGGTTCGTAGTACCCAATTCGATGAACGTGAACCCGCGTCCATAGCGTGCACGCCTATCGATCATTGAACGCGTATGCACGCTCGTATCGAAATGGTTAAACGGCATAGACGCGACGATTTCTTCTACGAGGAATATTTAGCACGGGAGTGCACCGAATCGTCAAACGTCGTTGCAACGACAGTCGTAAAAATGATTGCAGGCGAAATCGTTACGCGTCCCATTGCGGTCCCTTGCAATCGTCCCACTGCCGTGGAGCGACGAACACGCGACGTAAGGCGTCTTCGCTCGCTCGTTACAAATAGGAGTTACGTAAGCAGGACTCGAGGACCGACATCGCATAGAAAAACCCGGTGTCCGATAACGATGGGGAACGATAAAGAGGGCAGAGCATCTAGTTTTCCATTGGAAAAGTTACGACAAGGAAAGTGTTCATCGCGTTGCTTCGAACGAGAGATAGCCAGCGCGAGCGGATAGGGAAGCGTTGCGATACCGTGAAACGCGAAGCAGTCTCGCTCGATCGAAATCTAGCAGCGGTAACGTTATTATTTACACGCGAGTCAACGGCCGGGTATCTAAAACAAACACGTGGCTTCAAAGGTTCCTCGACGCGAACAGAGGCTACAAAAGACGAAGACAATGTACATTAGACGGAGAAAAATGCCCACCGCGTGGGAGGCCAACGAGGATATAGAGAATTGCCCACGAAGAATATAGACGCACTCGAAATAGAGTTCTTTGGATAATTTCTTGTACAAACGTCGTTTCGTCCTCGTACTTTTGCGATCAGTTACGAAACGACGATTCGCGATTCGAACGAGTCGAACTTGTTAGAAATATACAAAAATCTTCGGACGTGGAATCAAATTTTCTCGATAAATGAATTTTTATAACGCAATTCGTACGAATTCGATTCGGTTTTGCATCAAGATGATGCATCGAAGGGATTGTTCGAACTCTGCGATAAGTCGTTGGTTGTTCGAATTTCATTGAAAAAGTATCGCGTTCAATTTATTTAACGGTGCATTCGTATCTCGCGATAGTCGGTTCGTTCCTTGTCCCAAGATCGTATATTCGGATCGGTTAATGAAAGCGGATGGCTAGACGAAAAAGAAGACGGGAAAAGAGACACCACGCACTCTCTTTTCGCTGCTCTAAAGATAGCACTTCCTTCCTTCTTGCAGGCGCGCAAGCACTTTTTACGCTTAAACTGTACATTTGTGTCGGCGTTGAACCGAGTTCTTTTCACCGTTGCTCTCAACTTGAACGACCGGCCAACCGAATTTCGCTTTATACAAAACAGATCCATCCGAAACGAAAAGGACGTTGGAAATCTTTGTAATTTTTTACGCAATCCTCGAAAGAGCTCGCGACTGTAAAATATACTCGATCGGAGAACGTAAACGTGAGCCGTATCTTGTTCGAAATTCCTTGTAGAATATCGAAGCGGGAAACTTTTAAAGAGCAGAGTCGAGATACGTAGTTATATCGTAGTTTCGAGCAACAAGTAGAACCTCGTTCTATTTTATCCTCTCTAAGAGACGCGATAAAGTTTTGGACTTGGCGGTCGTTGGTAGGGGCAGATACCGATTGATAATTTTCTGATACGAAATTTATTGCATACGTCGAACGAGCGGTACCGAGAAATAAAAGTCGGGAAACAAATTAAACGATCGACAGTTACAATTAATACACACGAAAGAACATCGAGAACCGGTGTAACATCGTAGTAAATTTCAACCGTTTCGATTAAAATGAAACGCGTGTTCTCTATACGTATACGTATTCTTAGGTACGGCGTGTAGTAGATCGATAAGATGAGATTTGAAAACTGATAACAGTAGTAATAACGTGTGACACGATCTAGAGAAATTTTCGCTATCGTAACGAGATCGAGTATGTTAAACATAGGATTATTTTTCTTTAATTTAAATCGATATTATTATCAACCTCGAGGCTCGCGAATGCCCGAGGAGAAGCCGAATCGTAAACTTCCATCAGTATTGTCGGTTACCGGTGCACTGTTAACAGGTAACTTTTTTCGGGGGCAGGTGGTCCCGAAACAGGCACGCGACAAATCAAGCTGGCCAACCCGTGGACAACTGCGAAACTGCGATTAAAAATATACACATTCTCTTCTCCTTCAACCGTCCCGATCGGCATTGAATAAACGCGCAGTTTTAAAAGTCTAGAAAAAAAAAAAAAAAGAGAATAGACTAAAATTACGAGACGGTTGCTCCGCGATCCAGTCGAGTTACTACGTTACATAAATATTATTATATCGCGATACCGAGCCTACCCTTCAATCGTGCAAATTGAATAAATTCGGTTCCAGTTTTGTAATTTCCTAAAAAAAAAAAAAAAAAAAAAAAAAACACGATAATTTTTTAATTTGAGCAACGAGCCCATAATTCGCACGAAATGGAAGCATTAAATGACGTATACTTGATTATTCATCGGTGAATTAATACCGATTCTTGTACTCTCGTGTAGTCTAACCGCGACTAGCCTTAGTTAAGTTGGTCTAAAACGTAACACAACCCACCAAACTAGTTCTGTACTCAGCGGTAACGTTCTCCGCGCACGGCATTGTATCCAAGGATCGGCCCCGCATACATATGTACCCCTGCTGCAGGAGCAACGACTGAGCCTTCTGTATTGCTAACGAAATAGAGGGAGAAACTATTCCCTATGAATCGCTCCAATATTCGTACCGCGCCTCTTTCTTGCAACCCGGCTTCTAAGCAAACCGACCGCTCTTCTTTTGGTTTGGTGTTCGTTGTTACATTTTATGCGAACGTAACATTTTCAAACCGATCGTTCTACACCCGGGAACTTTACAAAAGGATTCCAACAATTTCGTAACGCGTAATTTTTTATACGAAAATTTTTCGTTCGATTTTTATCATACGAAAAGAAAAAGAACGATCAAAATTTCAAGTAATTATTTCCCAATTGGTCGAAACGAAAGCAAAACGTTACGCGTCTCGTTTTCGCGCGATTTAGAGCGTTACACTGATCGGCACCTCGCAAGTAAAGGACTATCACGAACCTAACAGTCATTTGTCTTGTCGCTTGTTCGACACGAAACGAATCGCTTTGCAATTACATTCACAAATGGCCTTGTTATCCAGCCGCGCCAAGACGGTTTAAACGTTCTCGAGAATTCTAAAGAGTGCTCCTCGCACTTACCAAGTTATTAGTTTATCTCGTCGAAAGATCGATCGTATCGACGATATCGATTACTGGTACAAACACGTGGAAAATAATTCAACCGCAACGAACGCGCGTATATACCACTTACGGGGCCATCGTCGGAATTTATGATCCGAATTTACCTGATTAGCATGGCCGTCCTATGTGACGAGTATGACTAACCGATTTCGACGGCCACGTTGAGATGAAGTCGACGGTATTTCACGATGTAAATTTTAACCTCGACGCGGAGAGGCAACAGGGAATCATACGTCACGCATATGGACGCGACCTTGACCACGTTTTTTTGGGCGGGAGAATCGCCAACGTGTTGATCGTGAGTCGGCTGTAGTCAAGTATCGATTTAATTTCTCGTCGACGAAGACGAAATTGAGTACGGCGGGTCAAGATTTACGAGAGTGACGTTCCACGAGAGAGAAGCAAAAAAAGAGAGAGAAAAATGGCCGTCGCGAATTTTCGGAACAATTTTCCACGTTGCGCGCGTCGAAACGAATCGTCGTTTACCAGAGAAAATGGTACTTCGTTTGACTAATGCAGTCGCCGGTAACCAATTGATCACAGGGGCCCTCTCCTCGGCTCGTTTCGTCGAACGAAATTCAATTAACGCGTTTTAAGCCGGTAACCCGTTTTCGGGAAAGAAGTTTGAACGTTATACCGGTTAGACGATTAAATTTTAATCGATATCGTTTAATCGTTATCGGTAGCACAATTCTGTTGCGACTACTTCTTTTTCTTTTCTTTTTATCCTTTCTCTGTACTCGAATTACTATTGCCGACTGGCACGAACCCGGTAATCATATCGATCGACGACAATACGTTGGTCGACGTGAGCGATTATCAAACTTATCTCAAAGGCGAAACCCACACGCGTGACCTTGCCGGTATAACAGGCATCGCCATCTTGCCGATGCGTGCGCCTCTCTCACCACGTGGATAAGTTTTCCACACGACACGAGCATTCGTAGAGCCGACCGCTCGCGTCGAGCTAAGGCGAATTCGAACAGCAACGTTTGTTTCAATGGAAACACGTTGTCGCGATCGAACGAGAATATATGCCATCGTTCAGTTACGACGATGCAAACGAATCTACGAAAAAGTTCGCTTACCGTGATCGTTACGCGGAGAGTAATGAATGAAATTTGAAAGATGCTATTTCGGCGGAAGTATTTTTTGAGGTCGAGCGCAGGGGCTCTCAGACGCACAGACAATACGCAGTGGTTCTTTCAAAGTACAATGGTTTACGAACCGATACTTCGTACGAGAAATTTTCTGGCCGCACAGTGTATCGACAATCCGCTCTCGATGCTCGATGCGATTGAATCCACCATGAAAATCGGACAATCAACGTTATGGTACGGTACGATACGATACGATACGATCGTCTTTTCATCGCGGAATACAATTGACAATCGATTGTCCGAATGACAGCACGATCTTGTCAATCGCCCATGTTAGGTTATTGGTAAAAAAATACATAATAATAATAATAATAATAATAATAATAATAATAATAATAATAATAATAGTAGTAGTAGTAGTAGTAGTAGTGGTAGTAATAGTAGTAGTAGTAGTAATATATAATGGCGCGATTGTAATAAATAATTGCATAAGTTGGACAGGATTGTTTATACACAGGATATGTTCGACCGTAGCAGGGGAAATTAATGTAATTATGTACAAGAAATGGTGTAAAGCGTATATGTACAAACGTGCAAATGTGTATATTTCTACTCGAAACGTCTTACAAGCTAGTGAAAAAAAGCATCTAAAAGCATTGGCAATCCGTACGCGCGTGTAGACGAGGCTCGTTATGTACAAGTGTCTACCGTGCGCGCGAATTGCGTAAAGCGGTAAAAGCATTTGTTATATTCTAAACGATCAAGCCTTCTAAATCCATGTGTCACCCGTTGCGATGGTTCTCCGTCGTTCAGTCATCGAAACCGAGCGCAGGTCCCTGTGAATAGCAGCAGCAGTAAAACATAGCAATATACAGCAGCGTGATAAAAGCAGCGTTGTTCGATTCGTTCGTATCGGCGTATTGGGAACAACCGATAGGAGATTCGTACAAATAGCGAACCGATCTATCCAGCATTATCTCGTTCGTTGATTTTCAACTCACCGTTAAGTTTGTCTATCGCGCGATCTGCCACGGATTGATCGGTGCAGTCGACGAACGCGTAGCCTCCTCGTTTGACCAGAATCGTCGTACACGACAAATTGTGATCCTGGAAGAGTTGCCTGAGGGCACTCTCGTTACAATCCGACGGCAGATTGCCCACGTAGAGCTTCGACATGCTGGTTGGCTCGCTCTTGGACGCTATGGTGGCAGCTTTTCCGAGATACGTCTCGGTCACGTGGTTTGAAATATTTGCAACTCAGTGGCACGCGGCTGACCGAACGATCGCTGGCAATGCCGTTCACACGCCAACGAGGACGATGATCACGACGCGAAAACGGAAGACGACCGAATATTTCACACCACGAGATCCCGTGTGGGCAAGGGGGGAAGGGGGCGTAGAATTCACCGACAGAAACCGTAGGACGAATTCGACGAATACGACAACGACGACGACACACCGCACGCTTCGACACGTCGAGGATCGTAACTGTCCTTCGTGCAGGGCGAAAAACACGTACCGCGGCGCAGACGACAACGACGACGACGTTGGTGTTCCTGCTATCACGCAAGAGGAAACGGACACGAGAGAGCGTGCTTTCGTCGGGGTCTCCTCTATTGCTTTTTATCTGGTTATTGTCTCGGTATTCCGACAAATACTATTGTCTTTCTCGCGTAATACTCGGCGTGATTTTCGCGCTTGTACACCAAAACGAAAGAGGCACAGGAGGTATTTCGTGACTTCTTGGACGATCTTCTCAGCGTTTCTGTCCGCGCTGTCTTTTGTTTCTTCCTTTCTTCCTTTCCTTCCGAACGGCTGTCTATTTCCCGCTCGCTTCGCGATACAACGACTCTCTGTCACGTCGACTCGGCACCGATAGTACACAAACCTGGCGTGCTTCCGGTGGCAGTGGATGTCCCTTGGACCCAGCTCGATCACACAAACCGACGAGGATGACTGCGACGACCGATCAGACGGACCACGACGACGACCGTGTCTTCTCAGAAACGACTCTTCAACTTTTTTAAGGTTAAGGGACGCGCGTTGACCGTTCTCTCGACGATTCGCCGTGTACTCGGCAACACTCCTCTCTCTCTTTCTTTCTTTCTTTCTTTCTCTCTTTTTCTCTCTCTCTCTCTCTCTCTCTCTCTCTCCTCGCCTCTCCTTGCGACGACGACGCACCTTCCTACCAGGCTCTTCTCTCTTTGGCTAGACCACGATACGACGTCTGAGGGGCTCGCTCATTCGGCGTTTTCCTTCTCCCTCTTTTTCGCGGTATTTCGCCATATCTCTGTCGCTCCTTCGCTATTTCGCGTGCCCCGCCGGCGGGGACGGGGAGGGCGGCAATGCGATGCAAACTCGTCACTCTTCTCTTTTTTTCCCTCCTCCTTCTTCTTCGCTCCTTTTTACCCGACGTATAACCTCCCGTCTCTCCTTGCTCGTGCGTGCACTTTCTCGCTCTTTTTTTTTTCCCTCCTGTTGTCCGTCCTGTTCTAGCAACTAGAAGCTCGGAGCGCTTAAGCGGGAAACCGACTCGAAATTCGCGAGCGCCCCTTCACCGATTGGCCGGCTGGGCACCACGTGGCTGCCCCACCGACTCCCGCCTCTGCTCCCGATTGGACAATTTTCGCACGTCGGTTTTCGCAGCCGGCAATGCGCCTGTCTGGGTGCGTGCGTGCCGCTCGCTTCTGCTGCAAGGCGTGCTCGCGCGTTCGCTCGGGCTCGCTCGTCCTGCACGCACACAGGCATGCGTCCGAGCCGAGTCGGTGCGCCGCGTCCTCTTTGCGCGCGAGCGCGAACGCGAGCGCGGTTCCGCGTCTCTTTCTCGCGCGTTCTCGTCGCCGTGCCTCTCTCGTTCCTCCCGTTGCGCTTTCGGTCCCTGCAGCGATCTACCGGGTGTTTTCGGTGAACGGTAGCACGATCAACGAGTTCTTTGCTCCTGTCGTGCCGTTGGTATGCATATTCGAGGATGTTGTGCACGAATCTATCGGGCAGTTTTTGTTAAGCCCCGCTGGGAATGGACGCGTCCGGCGAACGAATCGAAGATGCGTATCTTTACCTCGGATTTGCATTTATATAGTGACAAGGCAATTTCTGTAGCACGATTCCCGACCATCGATGATCGTTTCTCCTAAGAGTAAGCCGTGCTTCTCTGCGTTTCGAAATACTTTCACGCGTGTATAATCGTACAATTTACGATAACAACGATTCAACGCGTCATTGAAGTACAGTTTCTATTCGAAATATTTCTTTCCACGATGGACGAATTATTTCGTGGCACGTAAAGTGAAATTATGTCGCGTGAAAGAGAGTTGGGAAATTTTGTAATCGTGATACAGTTTCACGCACAACGTTAGAGTACAGTGTACGATAAGTACACCGGTTTATTTGCACGCTGCGAGCTAGCTGAATGTAACGCACGTGTCTCGTGTAACGATGCTCCGACGAATCGAAATAATTTAATGGTTAATTCGGTGGATAATTTTCTCGATCAAGTACGTTAATCGGTGTCGCGCGATTTAATTTATTCCCCGAAGAGATAGACGGAACGATTTCATAGAGATGAATTTTCAGGCTCGCGGTACTGCTGCACACTGTGCAGGGATAGACAAATTCGTTCTTACGTTAGAGCAGTGCCGTACCCACAAAGGGGTGGAGTGAGACAGCTGCCTATGTGCCCAGGGTCAGGGTGCTCAGGGTAAGAGGTTGAAAAACGAAGAAACTGCGTGCATGTTGCCTCTATTCACCTGCCTTGCTTTAGCGGCGACGTAAGACGCGGCTAATAAATGACGATTAATTAGCTATAACTATATGTTGCGTTGGATATAATCATCGCTCGATTAGTCAGGAGGAAAGACGTTCCAATCGGGTTATTAACGAAATAACAGTTTTAATACGATTCGTCTTTACAACTCGGTGAACAATTACCATATATGCGTAATTTGAAGTTATTCCTGTCGCGAGTAGCAAATAGTATATTCTTAGAGCACCGGAAATACCTCTATCCACGAATTTCAATTTTCAATGGTTTTTCGAAAGAATACGCGTTTACTGTTCGTAGCTACTCGACGAATGTACGTTTGTAAAAGAAGATGGCGACTCGTCTTGCAAAATTTTACCCGTGTTCGATTTAATCGATCAAGGTACGAACAAAGTGGAAAGAAAATAGTGTTTAGCGGAGTAAAAATTATGTTCAGAAATGGAGGAGCGGTTCGGAATATAGTCGACTACATTTCGGTGTACCATCCGGTTTTCGTGTTCCCCTACATACCCCTCCCAATTTTAGAACGCCTATTCCGACCCTCCGGTAGCTTAGAACTATTCGATTACCCCTGTCCACCGTTTAATGGGGGCGTCCTTAGAAACGTATGGAAAGGAAATTTAGCCACAGGATATTATAAACGCTCTTCTAACTTGTACAGAAAATGCAAATTTAAAAGAAAAACGTTCCTCAAATTTTTACCGCTATTGTTCGTTCCTTGAACAACGATGATACTCGTAAGAGAAATGTCTAGAAGAATGTATCTTTACTGCAGTACGTACTTCACGAACACCGTTTAACCTATTTCTGTTAAAATTTCTTCGATTATCAACGTAACTTCGTTACATTGCTTGCGATCGGATAGTCTGGTTCAGAATCCTGTACTCTTAGCTTTGTGAACTGTACTTAGGCAACGGTGAAATTGTAGTCTATAATAAAAGTCGATTAAAATTTCCACGTGCATATTTAAGTATTGAAAAAAAAAAACAAAAATACTGTTCGCACAAAATGGAGAAGAAAGCAGCGTGAAATACGCACGCACACCGAAAATGTATGTAGGGAAATTTCAATTCTTTTCACCGTTCGAAAATATTTATAATGAAAATGTTTCTTCGTTGCACACGAGTTGAGAACTCGTACGATTAATTTTATTAATATTTTCATCGGGTAACTGGCGAGAAAAATTCCTGTGTTACTTTTACAATTATTTACGATATATTTACACATATTCGGTCGTTATTATCTTTGAAACGACGATTATTAGCGGTATTTATATCTCAAAAGGACTTCGACGTAGTAGAAATGGTGCAGATAATACAATAGGCGATCAAATTATTACGAACATTTCGAAATTACCGGTTATTCGAAGTTTGTTCGACTGTGGAATTGAAAATGCATTTAAAACGATATTGTTGTTTTTAAAAAAACGTATTGCGGTATTCTCAGCAACAATTTGCAACTATTTTGAAGCGTTTGTGATGTAATAAAATTGAATCAAATATCAAGATACATCTGCGAACGATCCACGATAGCGCAAAACGGTAGCTTGTTAAAAATCGACGTCTTGTTGCACACTGACCGAACAAATGATTCTTGCGTACGGAACTATAAATAAGATTTGTATCTGTACGAGGAGAGTAGAAAAAAAAGTTTACTTCACCGTTATCGAGGATACAATAATATTATCGAAAACGTAAAATGTATAATTTTTCTAGATGTTCTTGATAATTTGATCATCCACTGTACTCGGATAAGATGTATGAATGTGTTTTGTTCCAGAAAAGGGGCAGTTGTGACCGATATACAGAGGGTAGAAGATCGACTGGCCTGTTCTTCGTTATAGGGTCGTTCCGAGAAAAATAACTAATACCTGTAACGTGTTATTTTTCAAAAAGATCGTCGAAAGAGTGAATAAGTCTCGAGTAATTATTGCGCCTAAAAATAGTTCGTTTTTGTTTTCACAGAAGCTGCACATTACATGTAAAAATTATTTCTCTTTGCGGTACACGTATTACCATACTGTTTGTTAACGAATACTTCTTTTAAAAATATAAATAAATATTTTTCGTATATGGTAACCACCTAAAAATTCGATAACAACAGCGTTACGTCTTCTTTTAAAGATATAATTAAACATTTTTCGTACACGGTAACCACCTAAAAATTCAATAACAACAGCTTACTCGCGTAACGTCGATAGTCCCTTCCACCAGCAATAATCACTGTAATTGCCAAAAGTTAGCCGGTATTCCATTATTTCTAGATACCCGTCCGGATATCTTAACGAAGCGAATACAATTGTAATACGACCGAGAATTCGATATTTCTATCAATTATCGAAGTAATCGAGTTGGTTTTCTCCTTCTCGCGTAACTAATCGATTATTTTCTTTCTTCCGTACCAGTTCCCTTTGATATCGAGTACGTTCCACGATTCCACAGGACTCCAATCGAATGTTGTTACTCCTTTAAGACGCGAGATTTTATAATTTCCTTATCGTTCGTTTCGCTTTTACTTTTCGAAGCAGTTGCATCTTGCCGCGCAGATAAAAGTGCAGCACTCTTTTAATTATTCGGTTTGTCGTTAGACGAACGAAATTTAACATTAGACACGTTTGTCCATTACGGTGTCTAATCGTTTGGAAGACCCAACGTCCTCGATAAATGGATCACCGATGAAAATATCAATACGTTGACTGTAGCACTTCGGGTTCGTTACGTCCCTGATGCGCGGTTCGTCCTCTCTAATTGCATGGAAACGAGATCGTCTAATTGTCCGAAGGGAGTGTACCTTCGTATCGTGTTCAAATCGGCGGAACAGGAATTCGTTCGCGTACAATTTTTTTTTTATTTCGTTAACGTCGGTTCATCGTTCTCGTTGCCGTTGTCTGTATCTTTTAACGGCGCGTAATACATTCCGTTTGTCCTGTCGGTCCCCTGGGGATAAAGGAGAAGGTGGATGGGAAAATCCAAGCAACGGAAAATGAATTGGAAAGCTGCTATACAGTCTCCTGGGTTTGCAGCTGCCGCGCAGTATATTATGCGATTTTACTTCGGTCGAGTCGAAAGTGCAATCTGCATCTGTGACCTGCCGGCTGTTTCTGCACAGCGCATCGGTAACGGAATGTATTTTCCGCGGGCGAAATTTCAAAAACGGGGGAGAACGATTTAATTCCCTGTTCGATGAAATCTCCATTTTCGTGCCGCTGCTCGAAACTGCGTGTATTTTTCTTCTTCTCTTTGCGCCGTGGATGCTCACTGCAAATGGTGGGTATGCAGCGACTTAGGTACGAAAGAATTTTAATTCTGGCAATTAAACGTGGCAATTGGACTAATTTCTTATATTGGCGAGATTATATTGGCGAAGCAGTTACAAAACGTTTATACTAAACTATTCATTCGTTACTGGATCTTTTAATGGACGAACTCTAGCGCAAATTATCTTCGAAACGATTATCCACGTTGTACGGTTATTTTTCATTATAATTTTTAAGGCGTGAGAATGTTTGCGAGAATGAAAGTCTTTGGTTCGGTTCAACGATTATATTTCGTAATGCTAGGAATTTATATTATACGTGTGATATTGATTTGTGCATTCTTTATATACAGGTTTCCTCTTTTCTCAAAGTCCAATTAGCGCTTCTTCGAGAACAATGTCGATAACGTCTTTCGATATCAAAATAGAAATGTTTATATGTCCGTGTGCTCAAGTACAGCCCGAAGAAGAATCGGTTTCGATACTTTGCATCACTAGGGATTCTGCTAATAATTCCTATTGTATTCAAGGAGCGATACAATTTTTGTGAAAAAAGAGTTCCACAGCGTTAAGAGGAGAATTTCTCTTATATTCGGAGGAGTTCGATTTCATCGTTAATACACATTTCGAGAGAAAGAAATCCAATTGAACATTTTATGCAACCGTGTCTATTAATAGTCATCATCCCCTTCTTACTTAGAATATATTACCAGCGCTTCGTGACGGTCGGTAAGTTAGAATTTAGGAGATCTCTAACTTGCCAGCACAGCAGCTGCGGTCTTTATACTAGCTTCCAGAAATTTTGCCCCGCATCTGTCGCTGGAGGATTTTTTGGGCACTAACAATAAGAGTAATTCGCATTCTCATCAGGGTTATTATCGATGCTTTTCATTCGAAAACTTGGATAAACAAACGTTGAATTGTCCGTTTAAATCGAACAATTGCGGAGAAAGTCTTGGTCATCGATATTCCGAATTTGTCCAAAACGAATTCTACGTTTTATTTCCAAAACGAAATCAAATTTAGTATTCGGCGAACATTGCATCGACTCTTAGATCGAATGCTCGAGAGTTTTGTAAACTATTGTAAACCTTCATGGACCAACCACTTCGGAGACATAATTTTTCCAAAACGAACAAAAACTCAAAACGATACCGATCAACATTTATGTCACCGCATTGTATCGATATAAATGGACAAAATTCACCCGTGGCTCTTATGTTTAGCCAGATTTCCTTACCACGAGTCTCACACGAATTATAGACGAAAGGGTTAAATACCAGCGGGAAGTAAACCGTCCTCGTCTAAAAGCCAGGCTGGCGTTCGCCACAATTAATAGTAGAGTAGAGTAGAGTCAGTAGTAACACTTTAACTTTGGAACACGATTATGCAAAAGTTATTGCATTTGTAAGAAAAGTTCTTGTAAAAACTAATGTCGAGTAATGTCCAAGGTATTAATAAAAAATGGCAAACGGAGAAAATGTTACAGTGTTGTAGCACTGTTTGAGGATGACAGTAACGCAAGTTTAATTTTAGAAAATCAAGATATTTATTTAACTAAATCGTAACAGTATGTGAAAAAAGAGAAAATTAGTATTTTGATATATAAAAAGATGAAAAAATAAAAAACTATGATATTTTTCTTTTCTCCGTTATTATGCCTTGCAATTATGGCAAGTATGTATATACAATAATGTATATAAATGTATATAAATCATTACAGTTACAATATTGCACCCATTCCTCGTTAGGTTTATTTTTATTATAGGATTCATCGCACACCAGACAATAGTACACTTTATCTTCCTTCTCTTTTCCTTTCGACTTTTGTATATTTTTCTTTGTATTTTTCGCATTCATTTTTAATCTCTTCCTTTTTAGAGGGATCGGTGTATACAGTAGACATTCGCTTCTTTCAAGGTTGAATTCTGTACACGGATTTGTCTCTTCGTTGTTTGTCAATAAAGTTTTGCTTTTTCTGCTCTTTGTTAAAAATTTTGTTCCAAACTCTATAACTCATCCTTACAGATAGGATATCAGTATCTCTTCTTCAACTTTTACTTTTTTTGTGTAAAAGTTGCAACGTTACAACCGGTCCCGACTGCCAGTGTTACAATCGCCCCCGACCGTACTCGTAAACACTAATTAATTAATTTTCATTAACAACATGCTTATGGATGCTAAACGACGATCGTCATTTCTTCAAGACAGATCGAATTGAAGTTTTGAAGCAAGGAACAAGAAGATATTCGCTAAAAGAACGTTTATACCATAATTTTAAAATAGCTGGGAAAGTTAACTTTTGGGTACAGCAGAGCTATTTTCTTCATTATACGGATGTTTATTTTGCATTTACACGAATACGATAGACGAGATACTACTATATTAATATATAATAGTGTCATATTACACTATATACCAGAAAGCTTGTATTAATATATAGTAAAGCTTTCTTATATATTTGGAGATATTTACATTGGTACGGCTTCGATGTTACAACCGACCTTACTCTTCTCTTTTTCTATAATCAACGCTTTCGTTGTACATATTATAAAGTTAAAAACACGAGTTTCAATACACTCGGGGCATTTTTTTATTCAAAGACATTGTATTCGAAGATCCCGTATTTGCAGCTGGCCTTGAAAAAGTCATACAAAATTTCCATCGGGTCGTTGTTACTCGAAGCCGATAATCCTTTAAATATGTACATAGGTACATACAAACGTACGTAAAATATAATATGTATAACACATTTTACCTTATCTCACGACATATCGTTCTCACTACTGCTACATTTCTATCGCTTTGTTGCACTAAAAATTATATTTTACTTTATCAATCGTTATTCCTAATAATAGATTGAATATCCTACTCTATCCCAATACTATAATATCCTAATATTACATATGTAATAATAAAATAAATACGTACAGTACGTACATAGCGTTTGCTACTGTGCACATTTTGAAAAAGTAATAGAAAATATTCAGCTCTCCGTATCGTTGCGTTCGTTGGACAGTGTTTTCCTCGGTGACTTGGGCGCGAGAAAGCAATGTCTTCCTCCTACCAGCTGAACCCCGTACATTCGAGGAATAGATTCGGAAGACGTCGAAAGTTTCCGCCGCGGTCGAGATCTAATCTCTCGGTTGCTCGCTACACCCTCGCAGTCGGTCTTTCCTTCGTAGACAATTTGGAACAGCCTGTACCAACAGACTAATGAACAGTTGGTTCCTATTGGTAGAAGGCGCCTGCGTTTAGGCCTCGTTACGTTACGGTAGCGCAGCTGGCATTGCCCCGGATGGTCTGCCTCGCCCCCTCGCCCATACCTCTCTCTCCACCCTTCTTCTTCCCTCGTAGTTTCCCCTCTTTTTCGAAACGATCCTCGTGCCCCTGCCTATTTCTCTAGCGACTCTAGCCCGCCGGCCTAGAAAACTGTACCCTGGGCAATAAATCGCCCCGCGCCTACGAATAATCGGATAAAATACGAGCCGCGCCCGGTCATTGTACGCGTTTCGTGGCGAATGTCTCTATAGACAGCGTTGCTCTTTTCCCTCGTTGTTGTACGAATGTTTCTTTCGGTCGCGTTGAAACAGGGAATTATTATTCCCAGATTGCCGCGAAATAACCGTTTCGCGGTGTTTGAATTTATGCGAGGCTATGGAAGGTTAAGGTATATCATCCCTCCTAGCCGATAATTCGTCACGAACGACATCAACGACTAACTCGGCTACTCGAACAATGTCGCCAGCCTCCGTAAACATTTTTCGTGGGATCAAGGAGGAGCGTCTGTCGGGTCAAGTGAAAAGTCTAAAAGGCGTCGCTAATGGAAATGTTTCTGAAAGTTTCCGTTTTATTTCTTTCCGCACCACCACCACCACCCCCCCCCCCCTGTCCCGAACTCTCATCGTTTACGATGTTTGTTGTTCAAGTTCTCGCTCGTTTCCGTTCGCCCTCGAGATATACTCCGTTGCGAAGTGTCGTCGAAAGTCTTTGTTCCCACTTAGCCGAGATCGGTGTTCGAGAACTATCGTTTGTTCCTTTTGGATAATCGGAGCGTCGAATTGGCGATCTCGAGCGGGTAATTTGAAACGAAAATTTGACGAATTCAACGTCTTGGTTCAACGACGTCTTCCACTCGAGGAGGATTCGTTTTGGAAGACGGAGACGTCGAATCGGACGGATGCATTTTACTGAAAATTTGAAATCGGCAATTCGATTCTCTCGTCGATACTTTGTTCGCATAGTTATGAATCGCGTTGCTTCGTTGAACGAGCTTTTTACGATGTTTGTAAAGATGTATCGTACCGTGTTTTTGAAACCTTTCGTTTTCACTGAATGAGTTCGATCATTGAATTCCCAATATTAAGAAGAAAGTTTCGCGCGGAAGTTAAACAACGAACAAACGAAACGAACAATCGTACGAATGAACAATTTAATAATATTTTCAACTGTTTGTTGTCGATTCTGTTCGGTTAGAGAAATTGTACAAAATAAATGTTATAAAATCCAAAGAGGAATACTAAAACCATTTACACTGAAATGCAGTTAATATTCTTCGGTCGTTACGATAAAACTTCTATATAAGTGTGTACATATATCGGAATAAAAGAAATTAGAGTCGAAACGTAGAAAGAACTCTATACATTACGATAGAGTACGCTCAATTGCACCAATTTGAGCAACACTTCTTTCCTAAACAATAATTAAAGAACGCGTATACTATAAAGATTGAATTAGAAGAACGAACTATGATTGTAAATCACCAGACAACGAAACAATGAAAATTGTTCGATAAACAATTACTAGAAGTTAATGGAAACCGACTCGATGATCGGGAACTTACAACGAAAACAATTAGAATAACAATGAACCGCAAGAGTGTTCAAAACGAGACGTAAACGTATATTAAATGGCGGGAAGAAACCCGTTTTTTCAACGATACAATTTCTTCCTTCTACTCTCTGATCTATGACTCGTTTAACATTTAACTTTGTCCCCATCGATGTTACAATTACGGTACCTCGTTTACGTTATGCGCACAACGATAAAATTTATTCGGATGGTTATTTCCCGACAACTACGGTCATCTTCGAGCGTTCATTTTCTGCGTGTTGTGCTTCCTGTCGGGGAGAATTAATCGCACGTTTTCGGAGCGGAACGTCGGTGATATTTTTTTTGCCACCAAAAATGGAAATCGTTCCGTAATTCAACGATTTTACGATTTTCATTGTTTCGCGGTTTGCCACGATCCGGCCGCACCTAAAATCTTTCGGTTCGGGGAAGGCGTACAAGGGCGTACTTCCGCTTTTTACTCTCCCCTCTTCTGAAACAGTTTCTGTTTTCGTACCGATTTCCTCGGGGCTGCTAGTAGGCAAGATTTTCTACTTTATCATCCAGCGCGGCAGCTGCGGCCGTTACGAATGCCGTGGTAACGAGCGCATCCAAAGGATCGAGGAATCCATTATCCCGCCGTGAAATCGAAAGAAAAAAGTTGGCGGTTCACAAAAGGAAAGGATCTCACGGATGGATCCCGCGATGACAGTGTCTGGGGGTTGCCGTGAGTTCCCTTTTGATGAATATCTCTCTCTTTTTTCCCTGACACGACGTTTCCACTTCTTTTTCACGTCTTGTTCTTTGGTATCATCGATGACTTTTGCGTTTGATCTTCGTTCTATCGTAAAAGCGTATTCGGAGAACGAATCGCTGGAAACATCGCGCAGTTTGCAAACCTTAATTTATCAAGCGGTGACCGTAACGAAGCATTCTGCAACAACGTTCCGAAACCGATTGCATTCTTTCGCGGTATCGTGCTCTTTTTGGTTGTGACGAACTTTCGATGTATCGAACTACTCGTGTTCGATGTGGTCGTCGTTGTTCGAAAAAGGTGACAATCGGATGGAAAATTATAATTTTAATAAACGATCAAATGCGCACACAATTTTTCATCTATTCCCAATTGGTAAGAATTAATTAGAGGGACAACAAACGCGCGAAAAAACACGCACACACACATATATATATATATATATATATATATATATATATATATATATATATTTTCTTTTTAATTGTTATAAAAAGAGTTTCTCACGACGAATTTAATACCTATACCTTATTTCGACGGTTTAAAAATTACGACTAAAATATGATCGCAATCCCCAATATTTTTCAAGACGTTATGTGCGCGCTCCACGAAATTTCGTTGTATGCAATTTTGCAATATCGATGCAATTATGTTTCCTTCTATGTATTGGGATCTGCAATAATAGAGAGACAACAAATTTCAGTGTTATTTAAGTCGGTTGAATTTGTCGATCCATAGAATCGAATTTGTCAATTCGCGGAATCAAATTTACCAATCGGCAAACTACCGGCACGGAGTCAAATTTCCAATTTTTCCTGTTTTTACGAGCATGCACCTCTCTCGCCCCCATTGCGCGTAAGAAAGCTTTTGCCTTTAAATACCCATCGAGTTTTTTTACCTCGTCCAGGGCAAGTTTCACGGCAGAGGAATAAGGCGAGTATTGCCACGATACAATACAGTTGCGAACTACGTCGAGACATTCTAGCCTTTAACGGTTGCCCGTTCCTACGATTAGCATGCGTCTCTTGTACCAGATGGAGAATAGGAAAGGATAGTAATAATGTCTTTTGCGGTTAAGCCGCGTTAAAATAGTACAATTGTTCGAAATTAGAATCGTAACGGTCACCGAAAGACACTAACCCTTTTCCAGGAGGATTCGCCCGAAACAATAATGACCAAAGGGCAGAGAACGAGGGAACGCGACCACATCTATCCCTCTATAATGCGCTATTAGGCGAATCGAACTATTTCCTACGGTATTCGTGGTTCGTTTTACGAATCGTTTGAACGGACACGCGCTCGAAATTCGTATCAATTTCGTGCGTTATTCACGCGCAACGAATACGTGTTCGGTCTGTTTTGCACACGCATCGAAAAACGTGTCAAAGAAGGATTCGTTTCGATGCAATTATTCCGCGAAAACGATGGAACCAGTTGCAAATGGCGTGTACACCATGAACACGCCGATCCAACCGCTCGTGGCTCGTGCATACGCGTACCTACACGTAGGTAGACACGTACAGGCACATATGGTAGCTGTAGGGGCAGGTTCGAGCACCAACCTTGGCAAAAGGGCCCAGCGTATAAATGGCGGATGAAAATTCGCAAACTCGCCAACTCTGTGCCATACAACTCCAACAACTTTTCGATCGTTGTAGACTGATTAGATATTTTTTTTTTACCGTGGTATATATTCGAAAATTAATCGCGATCGGTTCGAAAGCCAACGGAATAAAAATTAGAAGCAACGAACAATCCACGAGGAAACCGATATCGCGTGGTAAGATACAGAAAGTTAATATCGTTCTTCGTTTTTACGTAACGCGATAGTGCTATTGTGTCATTTGAAATTACACGCGGTTCTCTTCCGTCAGCTGACATTCGAAGATGAAACGTTGCTTAGGAGCAATCCGATGGAGTCCAGAGCTCTCTCGAACTCTAAGCTATTAGGAGCTTCCAGCTTTTACCAGTTGGAACCAGTTTCTTCTGCTTGGAACGAATTTCGACTCTTATTTGGAACTGTTCCGCGAGGAGTCGCGTGGTACTCACTCAGGTATTTTACGTAAGATTTGAATACTCCCGATTGAAACAATTCCGAGCATTTTCGGAAGACAAACACCTTGTTGAGGTGTTGCGACAGAGTTCATAAAACTCTGCACAGGCAAAGTTTGTTTTTAAAACCTTGTACAAACAAGGTTTGCTCTTAAAACCTTGCATAAGCAAAGTTTGTTCTTAAAACCATGTGCAAACAGGGTTCGTTCTTAAAACCTTGTACGAGCTAGGTTTGTTCTTAAAACGAATATTAACATTTTTAATCAAGCGATTTATACAATTATGTTCACCATATTGCATACGGTGAGATTTCTGTCCAAGGGGGATATGCGTTCTGGTAGACGTTGGCGAGAACATTTACTAATATAAAAAAAGCTATATTTCAGGGCTGATAAGGACGCCGTATAGGACTCTGTAAACGAATACAATATCATGCATAATACGTCTTCGTTCGTGGGTTAACATTCAAGGATTAGCTCAGTTTGAAGCGGTGCATAGTTGTTGTACGACACGGGAGATATTGATACCCGAAATTTATATAAAATTGCGATTTATGTACGTATTGTTCGAGACGATTAAAATTATTGTATTCCTACATCAAAGCCTGGAACAGAATACAGTGAACTTGTTCTATTCTAGTCCATTAAATTTTTTTTTTTTGTCCTCTTGCTATATTTAATCATCGTTTGCGGAATTCTTTTAATTATTATTAAAAATTATTAAAAATTAATACTTTCATTTATCTTTATTCTCTTTTGTTTTTGCCTATTTAAAGCTTTTTCCTCGGCTATCGATAAATGTGCTATTTTGCGTGTATTTTTCACTCAGTCATACTTTACACTTCATCCATACGTTTATTCATTGTATATTGCAATAGAATTATATATATATGTATACCTTCGACGATTTAAAATATCGGTAATTGCAATAAACTTTTATTCGACTATGTTCATAAGACATTTTTCTTGTTTCTACCCGTAGAATGTACCAACATAGATCGACCGTTAAATCTAGAAGCACTCTGTATTCATTGAGTCACATCCTCCGTTGATGAAAATTAATTTAATATTCATTCGACTGTATTTACAAAACTTTTTCCTTATTCCTACTCACAGAACATACTCTGGCACCAATTAAATCCTAAAACACCCTGCGTAAGGGCTCTTGCCTGTACGTTGGTAAAGATAAATATTAACATTACGCAGTTCCGGACCAGCGTCACGTGCCCTTGCGAGTCTATTTCACCAGGGCCCAACCGCTCCAACGCTCGATACTGGTTTTCGATGAAATTGGCGTCCAGAATTTGACCTGAAATCGTTTCTTCGTTTCCTCGAACCGACAAAGCCCTACGATTTTTCGGAACGCCGAATGGCGGCACGTTCGAAAACACCCGACTTCATGTCGTTGGTGCACGTCACGCATGCGGTGCACGTACTCGTGCACTCACACAGAATCGCACGAACGAACGCCTATCGAATTATTGCGTGTTGCGTATCGCGGGATTGGTTGAAACCACAGGAGACGAGATAGACGTAATCCCTCTCCCACTCTTCCTTTCGAACTCTCATTCTCCGGAAGTCGTTCTCGCCAATGTGCGTGGGGGCAGGGAGAAAGAGAGAACTAGAGAGAGAGAGAGACACGCGATCCCGTTGCATCCCCTCTTTTATCCACGAATCGACGCTGTGCATCGTTGCATCGCTTTGTTGTATGCAACTCGCCGTCACGAGGGGAGCCAACAAGAGACAACCTCTGTGCACGCTCGTTGGTCCCTGGAGGGGGTATCCCGGTGGAGGGGTGGTGCATGTAAGAGGGGGGTAATGCACTTTGCACGCTCGGGAACTGCAGCGAAAGACCGTGCCGCCGACATTTGTACGGTATTTTTGGTTCATGCTTTAGGAGGACATTTTGCGGTTCGTCCTTCCACCGATTCTCATGCTTTTGCGCGACTGTTGGGAAAATTTAGTGGATGTGCATTGGTTGCACCGTTTCAATGGTCGATAACTTCGATTCTTAGTATCGAATATCGATAGTCGGATAGTGATTATGGACGACGCGATTTAAACAATTACGCGTATATTCTAACGTTTCGGGCTTAATTTAGGTTTCATTTGGTAATAAATGCGATTTTAGAAAATCGGAAAATAACTTCGGAGAAAAGTTATTTAGGAATGCAATCCGCATAGGGGAATTATTTATATTAGAAAAGTAATATACAGGACGTGAGTAATGGAAATATTAAAGTTACGGAATAGTAAATTTTTATTTATGAGAAAATTGTAATCGTTTCGACTGGTAAGTGTAAAAATGTCAAACTACGAATGGTGATCGTAAATTATGTTTAACGTTGATGTATTTATATTTTCAATCGTTAAGTAACGTTTGGGAAAATTTTAGGGGAAAACAACTTCCTTCTAATTTTAGATAATAGACAATGACGGTTAATTACGAGAAAATTTCTATTTTTAACAATTTTACTAGATTTTAAGTAAATCGTTGAAAATAAATACGTAGTACTTTATACAGATAATTCAAGACGTAGAATTTTTCTTGGATTTCACTCGATTTTATATTACCTGTTCAATGTAGGTATTCGAATTTTATTTCTTCCTTTAATAATAAAATTCGATAATAAAGAACAAAATTAGAAAGAATAATTCCCGAAAGAAAACGTCAAAGTTTCAATTTTATCATTTAATGGATAGAGAAGCTCTATGATACAGTTTCGGGTGAGAAATTTGGATATTTTTATTTTCTACGAGTTGATGAAACAAAAGTTAAATTTCGATTTAAAATTTCTAGATCAACTTTTGTAACGTATTTGATAGGAAGTTCGTGCAAAAATGATTGTTGCTAAACCAACCTATTAGAGTTGTTAAAAGTCATTGAAAGGTATCTACAATATTTCCTAAAAAAAGAAAAAAGTAAATTTTTAAAGTCGATGCGACCTCAAATAAATTAAAAAAAAATATTTACCAAAGACTTAACGCAGCACGCACGACAGAAATTCGTATATTTCGCAAAATCGAGTTAAATTAGCTGAAAAATCTTCCGATTTATTGTTAATTCGATAATATTGTTACAACTTATCGTTCGACTCGAAATATTCGGAATTTTCAAAAAAGCTCCAGTAAGTGACTGTATAATACGTATCGAAGAGTCAAACTATATTTTGCGTCCATTTGGATTCTTTACGTTTGCATTTATTTCTCTGTCAAACATTTTGTGTAACATTTTGTCATACTTTATAGGAGGTGAGTAACACGCTCTCGATCGTGGACTTCATTACAGATCCGTAGCTGACGTCTATTGGCGGACGTGCTTATGGTGGGGCAATGGCAATGCACATTTACGCATGCCGCACGCGAGGTCTTGCAGCGTGCATCGCATATTTGACGCCGTGTGGGAGAGAAACTGTACGATGGTGGGGTACCACATGCTGCGTTAAGCGAGGGGTAATGCATTTTACCAGCGGTGCATGAGAACTGCAACGGACATTGGTACGCTATTGCCTTTCGCGTTAATGTCAAAAGTCCACGGTCTTCTTTTGCACATTTTTCGATACATTGAATATTATTTCAGAGCGTAAAACTATTACACGGTGACTCTTTGTTGTAAAAAATATTTTGCTATTCGTATGCAGGATCTTAAATGCACGATAAAAATAATTGAAAATATAAAATCGAGGCCAATTTTATACCTTTGTAATTATATAAATTGCATATTTCGAATAACCATAATACAGCTGTTAAATTATAACAATCGTATTTGAATCGTTGAAATTAACTTACACGGTTGTTAATAATTACAGTATTACACTGGCGCATGCGTGATGTCAGTTTATTTAATTAAACTATATAGGTATGTACCTACATTAATTTTCATTGTTATAGTATGATAGAAATTAGAAGATACGGAGGTCGAGAGATTTCCTAACGCTGTTTTTGCAGATTCTCTTTTTTCGTGTAATTTATTCTTTGAAAGTCTTGAGGAAAGATGTGCTTAAATAGATGAAAATTTGTAGTTGGAAAATTAGGGGAGTACGTAATTTTGTATCGTTGGTCATTGGGTATATTATCTACTATTAGTAGATAATACTACTTTGATGAACGAAGAGATGCCTTATAATGAAACAAGCTCGTTTTCCGTTCATTCGTCAATACAAATTTTAGCGCTGGTTAAAAATCCATTTCGTTCAATTTATTTGCAATTTATAATAAGAATTGTAAACATTGTGTTGTTATAAATTTCTTCTTGAATAAAGCAAGGATTTTGATTTATACAAATATAAATCAAATATAAGTCAAAACTCATTTTTCTTTTTCCAGCTTTTGAACCGATTCTTTCTTAAACTTGATTAAATTTGCTCGTTTATTCAAGTAATGGTGCAATTATCTTCATTCGGTTATAGTTTTTTGAATATCGTTTGGTTCACGGAGAATCCATTTATTCAATTTTTTTTAGTTTGTCAATTTTTGGCAACCGCGGAACAGTCATAAAATGACAAGTATTCATTTATCGCTTTGTTTCTTACACGATTTGACATTGATCTTTTTATTAACACGTTCTTTAAAATTTTGTTCTTTACAAATTGTTTACAATCGTTAAACATATTTTACGTTAATGTAATTTCCAAAAGCTAAATTCATTTTTGCATGGTTTTCGTAGTATTTTTTCAATTTGACTCTGTAAAAAAAATCATTTGTACGATTCGATTACTCATAATGCGAAATAGGAAATATCTTCATCCTACTTTTGTTCATACTGGAAATTATAACTTTTATCGAGTATTAACAATCGAGTCGAGTCTTTTGCCAATAATTGAAGCAACGATATTTCGAAAGCGTATCATTAAATTTATTCGATTAAATATAAGGTTATAGGACCAGCTAATTTAAGGAAAAATGTGAAAAATACAGAAGAAGAAGAAAACTTGTCGTTATTTTCTTCGAACTATATTAATCTTTTTACTTGTGTTTGGGATTAGGTCGGTGTTCTCGTTACACCAACGTTACTATTATATAAAATAAAAGATTTCGAAGCTTGGAATAAAGCTTCTTGGTGGAATTATCGATTCTTCATTTACTAGCAATATTATCTGTGTTTTTGTATTCTTAATTAGTGTTTTTTCAAAAAATTCACAGATCCTTTTTTATGCATACCCCATACAATTATTGTCATTTGAGGCAACAATATTCGTTGCTATCCACACCAAAATACGAAATTTGACTCCACGTGATACATTTTTTAATATTTAAACAAAATCGTGTTTTCTTTTTCTTTGTAGTTTTTCACGTTCTATTTACATAATTGGGAAATACTTTCTAATAAAAGTTTGTAATACACACGACATCCCGTTTCTGTGTAACAATCAATGTTGTACGAATTTTATAAATATTTAACAACGATGTTTCCATCAAATAATCAACGTTCAGTTCAAATTGCGTTAATGTTCACTTTATACCTGTAAATAAATTCTTTAGCACATTCGGACAAATCTTTGAATAAATGTTGTTAAAAAAAAAGAAATTATCTCCAACTCTGTGTCCGTATTAGTGTCACATAATCGAGTGTCCGAAGTTAAGGATCATCATCGTTTCGCTAATCTTCACAAAGTGCAGATAACTCTCGTACAACGCGAATATTCCGTTTCATAGAATAACCGTGTTATGTAAATCGCGTTATACGAGACTTGGATCCAAAAGAAAGAACGCGGTTAGGTTTCAAGTTATTTTTTTACATTTCATACAAACAATATTGACGCGTCAAAAGGGAGCATATTTTTGTCGTAGTGGATACAAATAAAAGATTAATATGACACGTACGAGACATTGGACTTAATTGTAAACATAAGAATTCTTCTAGAGTTTTCAATGGATATCTATCAAGATCTAAATCGTGTGCACGTGTAACTTATTACATACATCTGTACGTGTATCTTGTTACATAATATACATTTGTACGTGTAACTCGTTACGTAACATACATCTGTACGTGTAACTCGTTAGATGATATACATTTGTATGTAATCTACTGCAGGTCGCTCGTGACCAAAGATCGTAAATGTGATCTTAAACATGCGAACCAAGAACTCGGTAAACTTCACGGTAACACGACTCGTGAAAATTTAAATACCGCGTTTTATGATGGTTCGTTTATGTGCAGTTACCTGTGCTCCAACTAGGTGAATTTTTGTCACCAGTTCGGAGCACGTCGCGCGTGTATACCTATTCGCGGCGAGATGTTCCGTCCCGGTTCGTTTCGATGGAAGAGTAAGAAGAACAGGCGTCTGTAATTCGATACTTCGTGGAAATACAGGGAAAGGGAACCGGTGAAAGTAAAATTTGTCCTATCTTCGAGGTAGCCTTGCCGATTGAATGGCGTCGTTACTTCCGAGAAACGTCGCCGGGCATTTCGCCTAAACTCTTGTCCCTGTGCACGCTGTAAACCTGGAAAAGGAAAGTTGTTCTGGGTATCATCTGCCTTCCAGGACCTCGCGACCGATCGGGCGGGGGCAGTACAGCGGCACGGTAAAAGTTTCAAGAGGGTGAGCAGGGAAAGCGTCGAAGGGGAGAGATATCGGGTGTAAAAATAGAAAGGGAGGAAAGCGTACACGGAAACGAAGGAAAAGTAGGGGCACGGGCTCGTTACGAACGAAGATGGACAGTTCTTGGCGGGCGGGCGGGCTAGCGGGCTAGCGGGCTAGCGGGCGGGTGGAGGGGGGAAGGGAAGGGAAGGGAAGGGAAGGGAAGGGAAGGGTATGTGAGAAAGAGAGGGAGAGAAACCAGCCGAGGAGCGGGAAGAGAAGAAGGCTGACGGAGCGAAAGGGGACAGATAAAGAGAAAATATACGCGACAAGAGCGAAACGGGGGTAGGGAGAGAAAGAAAAACCCTGTACAGGAAAGCTGAGAAGAGAAAGCAGATCGTACAAAGGGGAAGAGAACGGTGTGCTGGCTCTCGAAGGGAGGGGAAGTTCCAAGAGAGGGTTAGCGGACGGGAGGTACGGGCTTTCTAGCCGACAGGGGTGAGTCACCCTGTATTAACGAGCGGCTACGCCCATTTAAAAGATGGCTGTTTCCCGATTGACCAATTAGATTTCGCGATGTGGCCCGTGTCGAAAAAGCGCGGCAAACGTGACCCTCCTGGCCACCCTGTCACAGGGGCTCCGTTCGAGGGATACTTTTATTTATATCTCCTTTTTCCTTCTCCCCCTTTCGGGACCGTGAAAAAAATTTTCCCCGCCGTGCACGACGAATCCCTCTGCCCCCTTAGGATTTCTCCCTTTCTTTTTGCACCACGAAAGTCCGAGGCGGAAAACGATGATCCGCTTCCGGTAGCGCGCATCACGTAGGCAACCACGGGAATCTTCAAACCTTTCCGAGACATAATATTACGGAATAGTAATTTTCTTTCGCCCTTTCTTCGTGCTTGTACGGAAACTCCGGCAGCTGTATTGCTTCCGGAGCGATGTTCGCGGTATTTGTTAATAATATTTGATAATATTTACCGAAACACAATTTCGCGAAGACGTATTAGAGTATACGAGGTAGAAGGTGTAAGAGCGAGCTTCGGAGAATTGTTGTTTTAACATTCAATTCTAATTTATTCGTTCTTTTTTTTTTCTCGGCTATTTGTAATACGAAAGAGATCTAACACAGAACGAAAACTTGATAAAAGTAAATTTTGAAGGAAAGATTTAACGATATGTATCTTAGAAATATGCAAATCGAACGAAGAGATCGTACGACCGAAAATATAAGAAAATTTGTTCCTACGTAGAAGAAAAATAATTTCTTTTTTAAATCACGAATTATTTTATTCATTAAATCGAACAAAATTAGCGATATAATTGAACGGTTAAAGAAACGTAGAATATTCTTTGAAACCCTCGTGTTCGAGGGAAAGGGAAGGAAGTTGATTGTACCATTTGACGTATCGCATAAAAAAAGCAATCAAATTGCTGATTCTTTGAGTATATATTTACGATAAAACATAAGCAGGAGTCTTTTTTTCTCGTACCTACGTTCTTTAATTTTTTCCAAGCACAATTTAACGTTGTCAAGGACGTGCACGCTTTCTATCAGCGACAGTAATACAAACGCGTGCCAATTCTTGAACGTGACAAAATTGTACCGGTAATTTTTTCTCGCGTTTTGCGTTTTCAAAGTCGTTCGAACGCATTTTGAAATCCGAGCTTTCTCAAAGCTAACGCGAAATGTACTACGGTGCAAAAATTTTAGTCGTTTACTTCATTTCAGGACAGAAAAAACTTTTTATTCGACATCCCTCTGTCTTGAACAGATTGTTTTTGAAAGATATTTCGAAACTTACGATACTCGATAAATTGAATAAAAAATGTTTATATCGACGCAAACTATGAAACGAAAGTCGACACGTAAAATATCACTTGTGATAAATGAAAATAACTAATACCATTCCAAGCACGAACAGACGAAAATAGATGCAACATTGAAATAAAAAATCGTTGTTTATTCCGAAACCAAGCATTTTTTAATTAAGTTTAGCAAGTATTACCGGTAGAGTGGTTCAGAAATGCTATTAATAACGCTCGAACAAGTTTTTCGCTGCGAAAAACATTAATTTAACATCTTGTTAAATTAAATTATATAAAATGCAACATTTCCCGAAATACTCCGGGAAACGGACCTCTTTTGGTTTAATTCGTTTGAAAACCATGCGGATACTCTCGAAACATAATTTTACAGTGGACGTTCATTGAGCTTCGTAACTTCCCATTTTAAATCAGATATTTTATAATTATAAAGTATTATAACGTGTCGCGTCTGGCTATGAATTCGAATTTATGTTGCGAACTTAATGTTCGCGAGCTGAAAAACTAACAAAGTATAATGTAGACTTGATCTTAAATAATGCAAGATCCTCGAAGAACCGCTACGTCAATGGATTTCGGGGAATTTTTTATGGTGTGTCTTTCTCAACGCGTCTTTGTACACGTAGGTCGAACAAGTTAGTGCGAAGAGAAAATTGATCGTTAACGCAGTGTTCAATCACTCGTCAATTCTTCTAAATTCCGTACTGTCTTAAATAATTCTATTTCGTACTTCGATGAACAATATAAAGAAATATTTGTTAATTTTAATATTAAATGAAAAGACATCTTTCGATGAAAGTAACACGTTTCGTAATATTAACAACGTAACAAATTTTCTTTCCGAAAGAGATACGAAATAGTTTTAATGTTTCAACGTTATCGCTTCAGAAATCTTCGTTTTCTTTGACAACACGAAAAAAAATGTCCGTGGAATGGTCGTTTGGAGATCATATTTTTATCGATCGTTGAATTTGCTTCGATGTCAACCACAACACTGTGTACGACAAGATAAATAGTGCCGCGTAAATAAAAAAACATCGATGACTTTCAATATTGAAAAAGAAATGACCGTAAGTCGTAATATTTGTCTCTCCGGTCCGAATAATTTCTTCCTCCATTTCTTCGAACTTTCAATGGAAACGGAGATTTTTTAAACGACGTCGTTAGATTCACCCTGTATAATATCTTACAATATTTTTGTTATCGTATCCTCTTATCTATAGAAAATTATTTTACCCACGAGTTTCTTAAACTTCTTATCGGCTTGGTGGCTTCCTATTTCACGAAAACTCACATTTTTCTGCCTATGAAATAACGGGGAACTTCTATTTTATTTAATTCTATTTAAATCTGTATCACTGCATTCAATTGTATTTAACTGTATTCAATCGTATCTAACTGTATCTAATTGTATTTAATTTTACTAAATTTTATTTAATTTCATTCAATTTTATTCACGTTTATTTAATTCCGTATGAACGAAATGCTATTAGACTTGCAAGTAGAGAAGTTGTTTCGTTGTCAAGCATTCCTTTTCCCGACCAATTTTAAAATACAACGAATGCTCTGAAATAATAGAGAATAGAAATTCGATTCAAAAGGAATCCAAGAACGATCAGCGATATTTATTTTTCTTCCAAACGCTGAAGGATATTTTATTCGGTGTAGAAATTAACAAATAACGAAATTGCTATTTAGAATTCAACGAATTCTGTCCACGGTAGTTGAGCTCATAGTCGAGGTTTGCTAGGCGAGCTAGTCCTACGCCTATGGGTTCCTAGAAGCCGGCATGTTCAGGGCTCGTTGGGCGTGTATAGATGCTCGTGCGTCTGTACGCGTAGCCGACCTAACAGCACTCTAGGGTGGTATATCATGGATATACGTTGGCCTGGTACAGAATTTTTAAATCTTCTGCAGTCCGTCGAAGAATTTTCTAACTGAAGTTTACTTAGCGGCTGGGAACACTTTTGCCTGAAATTCCTTTACCTGCAACGTCCGATCCTGCGTGAAAAGGAGAAGTTTCTTTCGGATGAGTTCTTTTCTTTCTTAAATCGTGTACAAAACGTTCAACAGACTAGCGAAAACGCTCTGAAAATAACTTTCCAGTGGCACGATTTTGTACATCGTGAAATGAACTTTATAATACGAATCGGCTTGTTTCAACCGCTACTCCATTTTATTCGAAGGAAAATTCGTCAAAATTAACTACGTTTTTAATTAAACCGATTAAAAAGCGTATACTTTGGTGTTTGATTTAAATTCGCATTTGTTTTGTTATCTTTATCGTTTACAGTTTCATGTTCGTTAGTAATGGATTCTTTCGATGAATCTTTACAACTACGGTAAATAAATTTTTCTTTTGTAGGCAAAATGGAATAAAATAATATACATTTTTCGGGCGAGAACGGAAATAAAATAGTACATTTCTATCTAACGTAACGTCAAATTCATTTTAAACAATACGTACGTTCAAAGGTTTATAAAGGCGTCTTTTTCCGTTGGCTTTTCGAGGCGGAAGAAGTGTACGAAGACCGACTTTGAATTTTAAATACAAGATGTTTAACATTTTTTTCAACCGGTTCATGGTTTTATTTTTTACATTCGTAATTGAAACATTTTATTCGCGAATGTGAAATGCTGCCGGATATATTCGTGAAACATTTTATTCGCATTATGTATTATTTGAACGAGAAGTGTATTTTTGTAAAATGTTATCGTATTGTTCGATTAAAATTGCAGACGAAGTCAAGAAAGCTACTATTGGAACAACATTCTTCATTTTTGGCCCAGTCGTTACATTATTTTTAATCGGTCTCAATGATCCGATACTTGTGCGAGAAGAAATTTAATCAAAAGTCTAATATTTGCTTGCAATATAAATAAAGTCTTAAATGGTCTCTTTACCTGTCCTGATATTTTATCCAAATTCTGTTCAAATACATCTTGAACCCGATTGAAATTGATTTAATTAAAAATCTGATTCAATACTCCGATCAGAATTTCATAGAACAGTTTGTGATCAATTTAATAATCTTAATACAATAGAATATACATAGATGTTCCGCATTTTTGTTCTGTATTTTTGTTTACCAATGGCTTTAAGTCGTAAATAAATAAATAAATAAATAAATAAATAAATAAATAAATAAATAAAATTAATTAAAACTACCTCTCAAATATTGATCACATCGATGATACATTCATCGATTCAGTGATCATTAACGCTTGCCTAAAGTTAAATAAACCATTCAGCATATTTGATATTTATAATCACGCTCGATCTACCAGCCACGCACACATAGAAAGAGTTCAGGAGTTATTCACCGCTCGAAATGGTTCGACAAGTTAGTTTCCACCCGGAAGTAGTCTTCATAGTCGACGAAGAATTTCTTTCTTGTGGTATTGGTAAGGGGGTTGAATGGACGTGCAAGGCACAGCTGAATGGCTAACGAGATCTTCTCTCGTTTCATAGGCATTAGGTACTTGCACGTGTATGTCACCATTCATACGATAGAAACGCTCTAATACATGCATCTTTCTGGTCCTTCCAGGAGCGTATCGATGGTTGGCTCGTAAATCTCTCACAAAGTTTCAACGGGGAAAGACGTTAGCCATCTTGCGAAGCTTTTCTTCTCCGCTTAAGCGTCCTCCTTATCCTATATATTTAATCCTCGAACGGATAATATTGGGTCTAGGAATAAATTCTTGGACGTTTATTTCAAAAATTTTAATTGCAACTCGACGATCGAAATATTCCTTTACTGTATCCATCGAACAGTTTCACTTGATAATAACGGTACTCGAACCGAATAGCAATTTTTCTGTATTCGAATACCATCCGAACACTCGAGTATTCGGTTAAGTTCGAAGTCTTTCTTTATTACTAAATTGAACTTAGGCTTGGAGGAAATATCTTGGTTAAGATTGAGGTCTCTCTTTTTAAACTTTATTTTCATTTTGTACTCGAACGCTATTCGAATATGACATTGCTCGAATACTCTCAGCCCTAATGCCAATATTACCTATTCCTGACTGTTTCGTGAAAGGTTACATCGATTTTCTCTTCGAAACATCGGCACTAAAAAGCCAAAAGGAGGTATAGAAAACGAACGAATTTCTTGTTTGGTTCTTTTGGTGGAAATATCTTGAAAACTCACTCGTAGAGGAAATATCTTGAAAAACTTACTCCTAGATGAAATATCTTGAAAAATTTACGCTTAGAGGAAATATTTTGAAAAACTCGCTGCTAAAGGAAATATCTTGAAAAACTAGTAGTCGTGCACTCGATAATATCTCCATTGCAATTTTATTCGTATCATAGGATAGATTTGGTGGGAAATTTGGAAAATATTGTGTGTGTGTGTGTATAATACGTGCATATATAAATAATACGTGCACGCGTAAAATCGATTTTGCTCGCATTCTCTCATCGAACGCTCATTACCGATTCCGAAGACGTTGGCCCCCTGATCGCGCGCGCGTAAATTCGAGGAAACTGGGAGCAGGGTTTCACGGTCCTCTCGTATAATTAGCTCACAGCCCTGGATATATACTTCTTAGACGCACATATCGCAGGTAAAAAGCACGTCGGAAGATGGAACAGAGGTGGTTGCACGTGCTTCGTTCACCGATGGAGGTTGGTACACGGGTTCGCAAGTAAAACGGCCCGGTTTCTTCGTCGGTCGCGTAGACACAGAGAGTCCAGATTCAAAGAGCGACCCGCCATTTGCAATCGAAAACAAAAAAAAAAAAAAGAGGAACGGCGAACAAACGGATTCGACTAAGGGGCGATTCCCTGCTCGGGGTCGTTACCCCCTTTCGGATTTGGGTCACCGCTCGAAGGGCGCTTTGATTCGGCATCGATGAGAAAATTCGTACGACCGTGCCAATAGGAGCTTGTTTCTGGCTTTCGAGCGAATTTCTCGGGGCAAACTTTCGTGAGAAAGAACACCGAAAGCTGCCGAAACGAGGTGATCGTCGACCATCGTATACTGTTTTGCTCCGTATTATTTACGTCGCTGAGTATTTTTTGAAAACGAAACTCTCGATCTTGGCGGCCGGTTAACGCATCGGAAGATTTTCTGCGCTCTATCGCGCACGCGCAGAAATTTCGGGTCACTCGCAACGTTTATCCGAACCGAGAACTAAAATTAATTAAGGCCCGAAAGTTGTGATTTATAAATTACGTATCGATTAGAAAATTGCGAAGGAAACATCGAATAAATATAACTCTCGATTTGTATCGACGACTTCTTGTAACAATTTAAGGTTTGGGCACGCTGGAAGAATTTTTTTCGGTTTTTAAAATTTGAAGGATCATATTATATTTAATACATTCACGTTGGATTCGAAGATTTTGCAAACTAAAATTGTAATATGGCTGTGTTTTTAAATCACTTCCGTTGTGTTTATAAATCAAAGCTCCGAACTCGAACCACTAACATTTGACAATACGACTCCCGACTCGCGTCTTACCATTTTGGAGATTACACTTTTTCCGCGCGCTTACTCGACAATATTTACATTTTCGAGTATTCATGTATGTACATAAAGACTAAAATTAATTTTATCTTATACTATTTGAAGATTTAAAAAGGACATTCAGAATTTGTTAGTTGCAAAGCACTTCTCGTCTCGTGATACATTTATATTTTTCATAACTATGATGGGTATTTAAGAATAACGGAAAATAAAATTTTCGAAACAAATGTACCATCGAGTGTACACCTATATTTAACGTTTGTTTCGGTACAATTGATAAAGTTTCGCACGATTGAATTATTGAAAACGAAAGTAACGTTCCAAGTGCACAATTTAATCATATTGGAGTATTTTTCCTTCAATTATCTGAAAAATTTAATCGACAAAAATTCCTTACGCTTTTGTTTTTAATCAGAGTCGGAAAGAAAATGAATCAAGTATCCGTAAATGTTATCAATTATAGGGGCACAAAGTGGTGCACGTTGGGAATACGCAAGATGTGAGTATATATTTTTAATCGGTGATATTGGATTCTTTGCGAAACGTTGTTGCGATAGAGCATAAGATAGAGCCACGAATGGCGGTAATGAATCCACGATCCAGTTTAAACGTGTTCTCGTTTGATGATTCCGACTCGTATTCGATACGATATGGAGCAAACGGATAAATACCGTTGAATGGGAATTGGAAATTAAAAGAGAACGCGAACCACGTTTGCCGTAGGTTCAATTTTAATTCTGTAACGTATCGACGTTCTCGATTTCCATGGCGTCGTGCCTCCTGGAAAACTGATGGAGCGCATTAGGGCTTTTCGGGGGTCGTTCCCCTCTTTTCTCGTTCCTCGTGTTCTCAATATCGACCTCGCTTATATTTTCTCGACCCAATGCGAAGGGTCGTTGGCCCCCCTCCTTTTCGCTCCCGGAAATCGTGGCTCATGTCTCTCAAAAGCGGCCTCCAACAATGGATTTTATTTCCATTGCAGTTTGCGACCTTCTTTATCTCGTTTTGCAGCTAGGTTTGCTACGTTTACATCGCTGATTCCTTTCATATTTCTTGCATTTTTATTTTAATTCGCCGCAATACATATTCCTAATAGGTGACAATTTAAGGATAAATTAACGAAACGTCTAATAATACTTGTCGTAATATTCGTTCTTTTAACAGAAAAATACTTATACGTGAAACAGTTTTTGTAATTGAATATAATAAGTTGTTCGATAAGTTTTGTTCCTCGATAAAGCTCATCGAACAACCCGTTGTAATTAAAATGTTTTAATAAACACTTCTTTACTATTTTAGCACCAAATGCAAGCGGCGTTCTCTGTTTTAATATTTGTTCAAGAAACTTCAACAATGTAGGATAAGTCGTGGAACGTTTTGCGCGTGAATAAATTTGAATCACTCCGAGGCATTGTACTCATAGAAATGAGTATTTTTAATTACGCGATTGTAATTTATGATCGTATCCGTAGAAAGGAATTTCTAATCGTTGATAAACTAATCGTAAGTTCATCGTACGTTTACACGTTCCCGTGGGAAACGTGACCTGCCATTCAGAAACGTTCTGTTTACGTTTTATATTTATCCATAATTAAAGGTAATACGTCCAATATTTATCGTTGCTTTTAAACGTTTATGCGACGAATACTAAACACCAAAATTCACTTCGTTACCTTCGAACGCGCAAAAATACTAAAACGATGAAATTTGTATCGTAAATAATTCTAATCGACACTTATAATCGCTCTATACTTAACGTTGCTTTTAAACGTTTACGCGACGAGTACTAAACACGAGTACAAACATTCGCTTCGTTACCTTCGTGGGCGCAAAAATACTAAAACGATGAAATTTGTATCGTAAATAATTCTAATCGATAGTTGTAAATCACTCGTGGCCAGGCTGTGATTCCTATACGTGGTCGAACTGTCGATTTGAACGCCGAACGTGCAAAACGAGCGTTGTTTTCTTATTTTCTCGCTGGTTACCTCGCAATATCGAATCAAAGTTTCCGTAGAGGGTCGCAATGCGATCGATTAACTTTCTTTTTCTTTCTATTTTACTCGAAAATAAATGTCTGAAACGCGACTGGTGAAAAGTAACAATTATCGGTGCAGATACCGTGTCTCTCACCAATATTATCTACAAGTAGGTGCAGCCGTAGATCAACAAGTTCGCTCCGTTAGGATGACCGTAACGGTTTCTCTGCCCCCGACTGTGGATTTCTGAAATTCAAGGCTCGCAATAAAGAGACCGATAACTTCCCGAGACATTCGTGGCCCCGTGGTTCTAGTTGGAAAGCAAGAACGATTTACGACCGGGCACCCGGGTCAGAAAGAAGGTTAAACATTTTTTAAGAGCCTTCCGTGACCGTTTCAATAACACGATTTCTCCTAATAAGCTCGCTCCAATAATTGGGAGGACGAGTAAAAATTCCATCGAAAAGTTTCCTCGAAAAGGGATCAAGAGGGTCTTCCACATTTTATCGGTTGCCAGTGGCAACGCCTCGAGTTGTCTCCGCGGGCACGGAGTATCGTAATTACGATTAACTCCGTTCAATTTTTACTTCGATTTTCTATACAAATGTATTTTTGGAGAGATCAAACTTCGTTTTATCGTATTATAGTGTTTACGGTGGACGATCAAATTATTGTGTACATTTTGAAACTACTATTGTTCGATGTATGGTAAAAAATGGAATTGAAAATGCCTTTAGTTTTTTTTAAACAATGTATTCTTATATCCATAACATCTTACAACTACTTTAAGGCTTTTACAATAAAAACGATATATGTATGAATATTTGATCGCATCGCCCTTGCATCTAACTATATGCAATAGACATAAGAAAATTGTTGAAAAAATATGAAAAGAATACAGAGACGTGTTTATCCAATTATGAATTCGACATACGGTCAGGTGGTGTGAACAAATATTTACATGTATATATTTTTTTATTGTAAAAACTTTAAAATAATTGGAAGATATTATTACGAATTAAGTGCACTTTCAATTCCATTCTTGACCAAATTCTAAATAAATAGAACTGTTCAAAGTGTTCACAATGATTCGACGATCTGTTAAAAATTGTATTAACGCGTTTCATAACTGACTCCGCATCGATAACAGAATCGATAAAAAAGATGATTTTTCTTAATCTATTTTAAATTTTGATCAATCAGAGACAAAATAAATAAATATTATACGTATATATTGTACGCATAACGTTAGAAGTTGATGCAATTTCCGAATCGATTATAAACAAATACAATTTCGTTTCGATAATTTATAACACGTATTTGCTCTTTGTGATAAAAAATATAAACAAAGTGTTATTTCAACGCGTTATGCATCGCAAATTAACGCGATAATTTTCCATAGTAAGAATTCTTGAGGATATTTTCTTGGTTTTTATATTTAAAATAGTTTCCCACGAATTGTTCTGTTTTATAATAAAAAGAAATTATCCACTGAAACTTTTTCTCAACGTAGTAAAACAAGAAGATTTTGTTTAATTTTCTATTTTCAAGTTATTGCATAGCTCGTAAGATTTATTTTTTACCAAACGCACAAAGGAACAGATACGTCCGCAAATATTTATTCGTCGACGTATGATTCTACACAATGCGAATGTTTCGTTAAGATATTAACAATTACTTTATTCAAAGCAGCAACATTTCGTTCCAGAAAATTCGAATCGAGAAAAGACCCGCGACATTTTTTCTCGCAGAAGAATGCGACTTATTTAACCTGAAAATTGACGCGAAATAGATTCTCGGCTCGAAAATCTGCGTTTTCTCGTACGATATATAAATCGTAAAATATTCGCGTTTAATTTTCCTGGGAAATGTTCGAAGAAAATGAATCGTGTTACGAAGTAAAATGGCGGCAACGAAACCACGATTGCGAAGTTGCGAACTGTAGATGGCGCCACTGCATGGGACAAGAAAGAACGTACGGAAAATTTTCAATTATTTTTTCCAGATGGATTCAAAATCGATACAAAGAATCGATCGAACGTGAAAAATTACTATTATTCTATAATTCAAAATCGAATAGAAAGTTATCGAGATAAGATATTCAATTTCGGCAATTTTAAACGATACAACGCAATGTCGATGCGGAAATTCGTTATTTTTTCATAAAAATTCTACAATTTTATTTTTGCATTCTACGACAGGGTATATTTGCGTTGTACTTGCTACTTTTTTTTTTATATTATAAACCTCCAAGTTGCGTAACGATCTCGAATAGCAGTAATAATTCCCCGAAAAATCGGTTCGATAGATTCGGACATTATTTAATTTCAGATAAAGCAAGATTGTAATGTTAACGATAAGGAAACACTATGAATGTCGGCGATAATAGTCAATCGAACGCCGTATTATGTAAGCGCCCTACAAAATATTTATTTAACGGCGAAGAAAATTTAGATAAGCGTGTCTGAAAATAGCAAGATAAATGTTTCGTCATAAGTAGAAACCGTTTGGTTCGCGATTTCATTTGCGACGATAATCTTCCTTGAGCAATCTCTTTGTATTTTACAAGTCTGCGAAGCAATAGGAAGAAAAATCAACGAATAATAACAAATATAGTAGTATTATGCGTTTTTGAGAAATATTGAAAAGTTTTGGTGAAATGTTTCCAAAAATGCGAATGTGTTCGTGTTTACGGTCCTTGAATACAATTATGAACAATTTTAATAAATTCGTGTACGATAGAAAAATAATACAAAATCGTTAAAAACGGTATCAGTGACACGAACTCGTCGTCGTTTATCGGTGAAGTTTCCCTCCACGCTTTCGTGTAAAACGAGATCGTATCTTAGACGGAACTACACGAAACTTCCTGGAACCGATGAAATATTGAAGCGATGAAAATTGTATAACTTCGTTAAGTAGACGAACGAACGCGCATCATGTTCACGTTAGCAACGTGTACAGTATTTTTTTCGTGAATTTTCATCGCGATATCCGCGATATCGAACGCGTTTTCGGGACGTCAGTGAAAGTATTACGGAAAATCGAGCATTTTCGTTGCGGCAGAGGACTTTTGATTTACAAAATGGCGCGTGACTCGGGTTGGGCGGCATTATGGTTTCCCCCATTCCGTAGGGTGAAGTTCCATTCCACAAAGCCGCCCTTCACGTGGGGTGAACTCTCGATCCCTCGCACGCTGAATTTGAAAGCACCACAGGGGTGGGGGTAAACGTGGAAAGAGTGTCCAAAGGGGCCTCTCGGGAAATTCTCGGAAAATGGTATCGGAAAGTTTCGTGTTCGTCGCCAGCGCTATCTGAGAACTACTCGTCGAACGAGAACGCGCGTCGTGCGTTGGTAATGCAGTTCGAGTACCATGCAACGGTAACAACATGTTCGTTTTTCAACTTCCTGTTTCTCTTGAAACAGGTGTTTCTCAAAGTAGACCGACCCCTGGAAGGTTTACCTTGCAATTCAAGGGGGCGCTATGGGGAATTCTTTATGTGGAAAATTGTCAATAACTAAACGTATATTTCTATCGGTACATCGATTATAGAAATTTAACAATACGGTATATTTGTTTCGTATAGTTTTATATACAAGGTGTCTCATTTAAGACACAACGAAATATTTCATAGACGAGTGATAAAAAGAAAAAAATGGAATACGATTTTTATTACTTCGAGAAGGGAGATAGAATTATGTAGTCTTTTAATGTATGGGCGTTTTCAAAATTATTTTCAGGTCAATCTTTTGTTTTATCATAAATCTGTACTTTTTATAGAAGAATCTTATTCTACGTAAAAATTTTTGGTCAAGTTGTAAACTTCCTGGGTCAGTAGTCAGAACATCGTACGTATGTATGAGTATATAGTGTCGTTTTGAATTAAGGAAATGGAAAACTCGAAAGTGCACATTCGTCACGTTGTACTCTGGGAATTTAAATGAGAGAACAGTGCGACCATAACGACTGAAAAAGTAAGCAATGTGTACTCAGTTTCGTGTACTCATCGGTAGTGACACGATGACAGGTCAAAGTGTACGAAATTGGTTTGTAAAGTTTGATTCGGTAGATACGAGCTTCGAAGATGAACCAAATCTTGGTGGCTCATCGAGTTTCGACGATGACGTTTCGAAGATGTTAATGGAAGGAAATCCATAGTGAACAACGAGGAAATAGCGGATACTATAAACCGATCACGTTACGTAACAACTTTTCACGTGGCAATGGACATTGGACTTGATTGACAATTTTCGATCAATTAGTAATCGATTAATCGTATTCGAGGTATAAAAAAATTTTCACAAACAAAAGAGATATCGAGCAATGTTATGCTCCTAACTAGAACGTGGTAGTAATTGGAACATGTTGGTTTGCCATGAGATCAACCTTGTGGCTGACGTCATCGTGTAGGGGCTACTTAAAATGATCGAGTATCCTGTCAAGACAAGAAAACGATTTTTGGATAGAATTATTACTGGAAATGAAAAATGGTCGATGAATGAAAATGTGGTTCGTAAAAGACAGTGTGTCGATGAAGATTAACAACCTAGGTAAACCAAAACCTTCCTCACATTCTCGTGGATGCATACATACGAGACCAGAAAAGATCCGAACGAGAAGAATTTGTAACAATTGTTCTATACTTTTCAAAGACGTTGTTACACCGCACGATAAAGCTCGACTCGCGCGATAACAAATTTTGGAATTTCGATGATCGGTTTTACCACACCCACCATACTTGCCGGACACTTACCGACTACAATCTTTTTCGAGCTTCGCAAAATGTATTAAATGATAAATTTACAAACGATGAACAAGTGTAACAGCTCATAGAAAACATTTTTACACGAAAATCTACAAATTTTTTGCGCACACGAAATTGACAAGTTTCCGAGTAGATGAGAAAATAACGTGGGAAATAACGCGGGGAGAATATTGAGGGTGTTTGTTGGCACGCGGGATGTACATTATACACAGGGTTTTCTCGAAAGATACGTACAAGCGAATATTAGATGATTCTTCGTGAAAAAGTATGATAAAAATGCAGAATCATTTCTTTTCATTTGAGGATTAATTTTGGAAAAAATCGACTTTGAAAATACTTTGTACATAATAGCAAGAATAACAATTTTAACAATTCTGTAATGGAAATACAATATTCTTGATAAAATATGCTCGTGTGTTTTTTCCTCGAATCCACTACCGCGTTAGTGTTGCACAAATATTGTCTACAAACATGTTAAGCAATATAAATCGCTCGACGACAAATACGTATCTTAGACAAATCGACTTTTCAAATTCGATTTTCGCGAAAATTAAGTCCCAAACAAAAGAATCGTCTACTGCTTGCTTGTAAATATATACCTTTCAGAGACACCCTGTATACGTTATACGCGAAAAAGTAGATTGCAACGTAAAATAACTCGAAAAAAGAAAGTTGTATCGGACACACGTTTATATGAATTTTTTTCTCATCTTTGTAACTAGAATGTCATACCTATAGTGTCTTCCATGAGTCAATATGACACTCCTGCATAATAATTTAATATATAAAAATTAAAGAGTATCAACTGATAGGAAATCCCTGATAGGGGAGAAAAGGAAAGTTATTTACGACTCAAACTATTATATTATTTTAACCGATTTCCCATCACGTCCATCCGTGAGTAACGATACTTGATTTTCCTTTGGATCTTCCTCGTGCGATATCAGCATCCCCATAAAGGCAACTGAGTAATTTCCTCTGCCCGGATCATCGAATATGACACGTTCGTTTACGATCCATTGGCTGTAGTGTATCTCGGCGAATTGTCGAAAGCCACAGCTCTCCGCGAACGATTGGCTTTCGCCGCTCGTAAAAATACCACCTATAGCTGGCATCTTCAAGGTCCTCGCTACCTGCACGCAAGCATTTAGAATACCGAGTTCGATACCTTTCCCGCGATAAGACGGGTGTACGCAGAGAATGTATATACGGAAATACTTATCGTGACCGAACGTTTCGTAAGCGTTCGTTCGTAGTATCAACGTATGCTTTAGGTGCATGATATTCTCCAGACATTTTCCTCCGCCGATGATCTGAAAAACGTGTACATTCCTCTTGAAACGTGGTCGACGATTGGTCGACTGACTGTTTTCCCTCGAATGCATTGTAAGGTAACGTTTCTTGCGATGCGATACGATACGCATTTTGTTTTTAATCATAATTTTCGAATTACACATTAGGGTGGTATTTCGGTAATCTAGACGAATGGCATCGACTTTCTGATTTTTAAGTTAAATAACGGTAATTATTTCGAAAAGGGGGGATATCTTACCGATTTCGACGATTTTTGAATATTATGTAGAAATCGACACTTTGAACAATTTTTTACCATCAATGTAACCGTCGCTCGGTGTTAGTTTCCGAGATTTTTGCAAAAAGCTATTGCTAATATTAGAATAAATATTGTCTATAGCTACGTGTTTGTGGCAGCGCATGAGTGTGTAAGCGTTGTGTCGCCGATTGTTTACGGTTTCTGTAGTACTTACAGCGAGACGGCCGGCAATAGATACGTATAACGGGTGTACTTAAAAACTTAATCGACTAGCCTAGTATAGGACCTAACCCGTATCTAATCTATTAAATTAGTTACCAAGTAAAAGAGTTTGTTTAAGTAAGGTTTGGATTAGGTATTTTTTATCATTCACCCGAATGTAATCCATTAAATTAGTTACCAAGTAAAATAAGTAGGTTTAAGTAAGGTTTAGGGTAGGATTTTATTGGATACTCTATATTCGATACGACTTCTTTTTCCGAGTTATTTTACGTTGCAATCTACTTTTTCGCGTATAACGTATACAGGGTGTCTCTGAAAGGTATATATTTACAAGCAAGCAGTAGACGATTCTTTTGTTTGGGACTTAGTTTTCGAGAAAATCGAATTTAAAAAGTCGATTTGTCCAAGATACGGTTCGTCGAGTGATTTATATTGCTTATCATGTTTGTAGACAATATTTATGCAACATTATATCCGATATTCGGCTACTCGGCCGAGTTATTAGGTACACCCGTTTGATTGTTGGCCGTCATGACGTTGTATAGAATCAAGAGAAACTATTGTTTCAAAAGCGATTCCCACTACCGTAAGGTCCTCTTCTTAGAAACTAACGATTATATGTATAGAAAAAAGTTGTTCAAGATGTTTTTTTTACAACGTATTCACAAATCGTCGAAATCGGTCCATCCTTTTTCTACATAATTACCTAAATAACTTTCAAAATGATTGAACGAGGTTACGCGACAAGCTTGAAGTGACAGTAATTGGGACATCTAGATTGATCAACGCTGATCCCAACATACTTGCACCCGGCTGTAAGTGTTAGTTTTATCCAGCTCGCTGTTGATCCTTGTGACAGCGACTCCGATCACGCGACCGGATTTCACGCTATTTGCTACTAAGCTCGTTGTGTCCTTCATCCGTCTTCTTACGAGCTCCGTGTATGCGTTCACGGATGACTGGTCCTGCAGCAACGAGGATGCCTTGCACATTGGTTCCTCGCGGAAGTAATGGTTCTGAGAAAACACAGATAGAATTGTTCCACTAACCAAACTGGACGCATAATGGTCCCGATTGAGAAATTTAGCGACATTTTCATGCATTTCTGGAACTAAAAATAAACGAATATAACATATGCACGACGCGGTGCAAGCAGCTTTGAATAATAATAATAATTTTCAAACAAGGGCGAAGTAGGAAACGATTCTGTACAATCATCTGGGAGAAAGGATGCTGAAAATATTCCAAATTCCAATTTAGGAATCTGGGACTGTTTATGACTCAAAAGGTATACCTTGTCGATCGTAAAGATTTTTGAGAATTTTCTTCGTCTCGGTATTACACTTTTTATACATATATATATATATATATTTTATACAGAAATTATTTGTGCAAAACGTGGTTTCTTATCACGAAAGAGTGCTCTCGATGTTAGAGAAAAACATAAACGAAATTATTGAACAGGGACATTATGATCAATGAAAGAACAAAAGCAGTTTTTTGAATGGAGAATACGATCTTTGAAATGTCCGTAGATGTTTTCTATTAAAGTTTGCATTAAAATGCATCGATCGTTTCATCTCCGAAGTCAATGGATACAAATAAGAAGCGACATACGTTGCTAAGTTGACTTTTTGGCGAAATGTTGTTAAATTTCTCTATTGGGACCACTACGAGGCACGAAGATTAACACATTGCCTGCCACGGCAGTTTTCCTTTTTTAAAGACGTTCTCGATATTTGTTTAATTTGTAGCGTGAAAAGTAGAAATGTTCAATAGTTTGTTGGTGTATTTTTTATTTTATAGCTTTCGTAACATTACTTAAATGTTGACGAGCATTGAAGTTCGCAACTTGTGAATACGTTAAAGAAACGTTTTACGTTCGAGAAATCGGTAAACTGTGGGGCGTTGGTTCGTTTTTGAAGCTGAACTTTGATCAGATGCAGAGCTTTGTCGTACTGCTCCTCCTGCAGGTCCTGTATGATGCACTCCTCCGGCGAATCCCATACGAGAGAAGTCTTCATTTCCTCCATTATCTGCAAGAACAGCTTGCAACCTCTTTTCGGTCGAGAGGATTTATTTGAATTATCCAATTGTGAAACTACTAGATAGAATCAAGAATTTACGTTGTTCTTCTCTCAAAAGTACGAAACGTCCAACCGATCTTGCGAAGTTGCTCACAGTCGTTGAATAAATAATTGTGACGAATTATTTCGCGCCAACTTCGAGTTAATGCGTAAATTTTCCAGCCAATTTTCAATTCGAGCAGCTCTCTCGTTCATCGTTTTCGTTTAAATCCGTATTTCGTAGTTCGTTTTCTAAATGTCAAAGAGAAGATCATTATTCATCGAAGATAAATTGCATCAGTTGTCGCGCAATTTAAATCCATTGTATGCATGCGTATGTACGTATGCTAAGAAGCCAACCTTGAAGACCAGAATTCCTACTACTACGATAACTTGGAATACTTTTGTATAGAGGGTGTTTCAGAAATATATGTCTATATTTCAGGTCCGTAGAAACCGACAGGAAGAAAAAGGGACCGAGAATCGAGGTAGTTGCCGAAGTTTAAACGACACTTGATCGCTTACAACATCGATACAATTACATTTTTAAATTTTTGTATGATTTTTGGAAAAAACCTTTATCGACGTGTTTGTAAGATCTGCCCGATTGATACGAGACCAAATACGATATAATTCGAATGATATTTACTTACTTGATTAATCGACGAAAAATATTAATCGTAACCCTCTCTCTTCCCCCATCGTTTCGTTCCTTCGGCCATCGGGACCATGTTGGTAGCGCACGACTCCTATCGCAAGTTATTGTTTCGCAAAGCGAGCTCGTTCGAGAAAAGTGTTTTTATTCAAGCGAACAGCTACGCAGGAGACTGCAAAAGTCAAGAGTCGAACGCAAGTCGACGGAGCGTGGACGTGGCCGTGGTGTGGGAAAGAAAGTCGAGCGGTTATCGAATCATTGACCTTCGGCTGGTTAGGTTTATGCAAGCGTTAAACTTCGTGCTAGTACATTATTGCTCGAGGCACAATTTATTACGCATTAAAGATATCTAATCGGACGTGTACTCTGGTTCCGTTGCTTTGATCGCTCCGCTCGAGAAGTTTCGTTGCCGTAGATGGAAATACGGTTAAACCCTCGATTGGCCGCGCAAATACTTCAATTCTTAACACGTCGATCGCCACGTTAGTTTAACACATTTCATCGTTACTGTACCACGCCTGGGCCTTTTCGGACCCAGAGAGAAGTTTTTGCTCAATTATACCGTTAACACCAAAATTACGAAAAATGCGATAAAATATATACGATAAATAGAATCTTCGTTTGAAATATTTTTGCAAGTTTAAATTACGCGTCCGTTCAGACCCACGCGTGATCTCTTTCTCAGTCGCCTAAATCGCTAGTATTGCGAGGGTTGAGGATCTCCTCGATATTTGTTCAAACTATTGCGTGAAAAGTAGAAAGATACTTTTAATTCACACTTATTGATCTATAATATCGTTAACGACAGTTACGTTAATTAAAAGTTTACAAGTATTTGGGTTCGTTTCTAGTAAACGCTTTAATGAAACTTTGTTAGTTCGGAGCATCGGTCACCAGTGATCACTATGGCATTTCAACATTTTAATTTACCAAGAGTAAAACTTCCGAGGGATTATTATTTATCGTTGGATGATAATCGATTGTAGATACAAATTTTCTTGCATCTATTTAAAAGTCAGGGAAAACATTTTCTATGAAAAGCGACTACTTTAACAAAAAATGTACAGAAAATATATTCGGGAGCGTTCATCGAATAAAAGGACTGTCGATGTAATTGTTCAGAGACCAACGAGATACACTTTGATCGATATTTTTCGAGATTTTTCGAGCCTCAAATATAGTATTCTACTTTTATGAGAAGAAATCCGCAAGAATTTCTACGACAACACGATCATTCTGAAACACGTCTATATTTGATTGTTTTTACGAATATTTCAGGAGTATTACTGTTCAACAGAACCACTATCCGCAGCCGTGAATTTGTATGACGATGCTCTATCGATTATTTCTTTTATAACCATCATTCTGGACAAAATGGACGAGACGATAAGTTTCTGTGCTCTTCAGGAGAGAACCGAAGAAATAGTGGGCGTTCTCGTGGCGAAAATAATTTTTAAAACACAACAACTAAAAATTCAAGTCAAGGTACGTAGTCGATGTCTAAGTGTGAATGTTTAAAAAAGGACGTAGAAAATGATCAATAATGTACAAAAGTTTATTTACATTTTGAGAACTAGATAAACGAAGTTTGATACTATAAATTAATTAACAAATGTTAGCCTTAATAGCTTTCATTCGAATTGGTTAAAAGTTGTGTAAATGAGCCGTTTAACGTAAAATGTGTAAGTAAAAAAAGTTAATCAACCAAATAATGAATATTCTGTATAATGCAATAATATAAAAAAAATGTTACATTTTTTTTACGTAAGTCATTCTAAAATTGTATTTTAAGATAAAAATGTCGTTTTCCTCTAAAAATCATAATAATTATTTTATTCGATTATTTTTGCAATTTTTCTACGAATGGTTTTCATTGTTAGAGTTACAAGGCTCTTGTGAAAGCCGAGAAGGTAATTATTATTAGATATAAAGAAAAAGTACGTGTTTGCTGAGGTAGGTATTATGTTTTTACTACTTTATTAATTATCAAACAAATCGTTGAAGAAAAATGAATAGAATGTATATAAAGTGGTTTACATGAAAACAGATTTTAATTTCCGATAAATTTAAATCAAAAAACTTTATGGAAAGCGTTAACATTAAGCTTTGATTCATCGTTCGAACATAAGTTTGAATTACATCGCTTCTGTACGTAATTCATCGTGGACGATTCTCACTTGTTTTGCTATTCATTCACAAACTAATATATGCCTACTATCGCTACGTACCACTACTACACAAAACAGAATGTTAAGCTTTCGATATGTAGTGTTACACACCAAGTAGGCAAAATATTGACTTCCTTTTGCATTAAATGGTTCAAATAATATTTCAGTGGTTAAATTTTGCACCATTGATCTAATAATATTCAAAGGAATATTTCGATCTCGTATCTGTAAAAATATGGCCACTTCGTAGCGTTCTCATAGCTTTTAAAAAAAAATTAATCTCGAAGCTAAGGAATTCGTGATCCAAAATTATTTGTGTGGACTATTCTGTTTATAAAATAAAAGTAACAAATTCTCGACAACTCGGTATGAAAATAAATCAAATAAATCACTTTTTGTTCAATTACAACAGAGTGAGATGCTACGTCTAATAACAATGTTGAAAAATGATTACCATCTCTAAAGCGCTGTTTTACAAGATAATCAAAAAATGATGTCGGTGGAGGTTCTTTACGTACATTCGAATCATTAGAGAAAAGGCATTGGCACGGCGGTTGGTGCGTTCATGCGTCGATCGAGCAACCAAATGTGCATGCGCTTGTGTCGAAGTGTTTACTTCGAACGCTGCTCAAACGATTGATACGTCTTGAAGTAAATTTATGCGTGCAACTTTCCAATATAATATTGTCGCGATAAACGTGAAACCGAGATGCACGATAAATGTGAAAAGTTTATCTCTACTACTACGCAGAAGTCTCTTGAAACCAGTCGAGTGATTAATTCGATGCTTCACAATATTCGTTAGTTGCATAAGTATTGTTTCACCAACACGAGCATTTATGGTGGTAGAGGTTAGTGTTACCTTGCAGTTAACTGACGAATATTTTTATAGAGTACTTGTTACGATTGATGCAGAAAATTTGCATTTCGTACGAAACAAATAACAATAAGAACGGAAATGCAAATTTTCTGCATCAATCGTAACACGTACTCTATAAAAATATTTTTGATACGATGTGTGCAACGTGGAACTTATAGACTACTAAAATCAATTAACAATCGAAGTTAGCGTGACTCATACAAGAAAGAAAATTTCTGCGATGGTCGAGGAAATAATCCGATAACTTTTTCTCCAAACGATAATTCGAGTTGGTTCGTAATAATAATACGAAAATTAACATCATCGTACGAAACCAAAGAATATGCGAAAACGTAAAATAACCGTGTAGCGAAGAAATATCCGTGAAGTTAGTACGCGATTAAAGGATCGATAATGATTTACATAGTAATATTTAAACGTATGTAAAGTATATATACATACGCATACGAAATTAAATACCTATTAACATTATACCATTAATTTATGTATACACATAAATCGTATATATTTTCCATATTAGCACACATCATAAATCATCTAGTAACGATGATATAGTAGTATAAATTTAAGGATTAAATAAAATAGGGCATGTAGAAGTAGAGATAACTACACAGTCACGCTGCAAATGCAACGAAGAGCTACGCGCTGTTATCAGCCTAAGCAACAACATTTTATTATAAAATATATTTTTCGAAGTGTTCGATGAACTTTCAATCGCGAACCGGTTCGTTGTTAATTGTTTGGTATTTGCAGCCGAGCGATTGGGATTTGAAGTTCTTCCTGAAATTCCATAGCAAAATCGAAAATCGAAATCCAGATCGAAATCCAGAATCAATATCTTCGAAATCTTCGAGACTTGTTACCCCGAAAATTATTCTTTGGCTTGCATGGCGTTGCCATTATTATCACCGGAGCCATCGATCGATCGTCCCTGATCCTACGCCTACGAAGAAACCAACGAAAAAAAGGCCAAAAGCTAAGAAGAGAAAATTGAAAAATAGATGATCCCCTGTTTATTTCGTCGGAACAATTGTTATGTACATACCATTACACACACTTATATCGATATCGTATAATTTTGGTCTTTGAATCGGTTTTACTCGAATGAGAACTTTACTTCAAGGCCGATTACTATTATCCGTTCGGACACGGAACGTTGCAGAACGATTCGATTTGGACAAAAGCAACGTAGTATTTGTACCACTGATTTGCGTTTAGTGATCAGCGACAGATATAAGAATAATGTTTCATTTGTACAATCATCGATTGAAAAAGTTTAAACGTTTATCTTTAAAAGATCTTGCTTGCGTAGGATTATCATTAGACCTTGTTTCCGAGTGACAGCGTCGTCGATGTAATAAAGCAAAATCGAGGCACACGAATGGTCCGATAAAGTAAACGTAACATCTGTTGTCGTCAAGTTATCGAAGAAATGTTGCTCTCATCGTAGAGAGAAGAATTCGTGTCTCGGTATCGGTAAGCTGGAATTTGAGAAACCACGTCTCGTTTTTTCCTCGAAGGAAGGTTAAACTAACTTAAATTATCAGAAGGTACCCTTGAAAACATGTGTGAAGAAACTAAGGACTACAGGGAAATTCCTGTGGCCCAAGGATGTCAGATAATTAGATAACACGTTTGTACAAGAATCTTTGTTATAAATGCAATAGTTTTTCCATAATCGTGTTCGAAAGTCAGTGTTACCGCTGACCCCGTTCTCCCCTATCTTTAGATTTCACGCATCCTTGCGTGTCGTTCGTACGATTACGAATGCGTAAAAACGAGACGCGTTTCCCGTGTGTTCGTGTCCTAGTGGGCAGACTCGTTACGGTGTGTTCGTGCTGGTTGCGAACAGTTTCTAAAAGTTTCAGCATGAAGACGTAGTGGTTGAAGCCGGGAATACGATTTATGTCGTTCCGTGCCGGCTGTTTGTTAAATTTTACGATTCTCGGTGACAGTCGTCGTAAGAACAGTTTTTAACCAGTCTTTTTACAATTCGTCTTTTCGTTGCTGGCTGTCGACATCGTCCAAATCCGGCCGTATCGGCAATCGTTCCCAGAAGCCCATTCTCTCCGAGTTGAGATTCTTTGCCATTCGAATATCGTCTTGTCCTATGCGAAGGTACTCGAGGGAACTTGTTCTAACCGGCTTCCATTTGATCGGTACTTCCTTCGATACTTTGGGCGTGGGATTGCTGTAACACGATTGAGTAATCAGTGGAACCACTTAACGAGCATTGTTAACTATTAACATCAAGGTTTACTTTAATCGTGAACATTCGCAGGGTTCATAGGGCATAGATAATCCTACATGATATTATTCTCTTTCCCTGTATTTCTAATTTTACGCACAACACGATCCTTAATACACTTTCTTCGTTCACTTTATACAAGATTATTCCGAAAGATTAATTTCGTCATTTTCACGCACCTATCGGGCAACGTTTACTCCTTTATAACCCTACGCGTGACTCAAAAATCGTATGTATTTACATTTGACGACCGAAGTTCCTGTTCAATGATTTAAAACGCTCACCCTGAATCGGCAAAGTTGAACCAAAGGGTTGTTATGGTGTCGACCATTTCTTGATCCTTTTCGCTCAACGGTATATGCTGGAACAGTTGCTCGCCAACGGGAAACAAGTATTGAAGTTCATCAGCGTGAGACACACCGTAATCGTTAGAAGGATCGCCGAATATAATGCTGAACGATGCGCTTCCCCGATAGGCCAAGTAGTAATAATATACTGGAGACGACTGCGTTTTCAGGTAATCGCGTACCGAAGAATGAGCGGCGTGAGAGAACCAAGCATCGCTGTACATCTGTAAAACGTTGCAATATTGTTGCATCACCCGTTACAGTCTTCAAAAACGTACAACAGATGCGATTCACTCTGTCGAGAAATATTTTTCCGTTAAATTTTAACCTCCTGGTACCAGTAACAATCACGATTCTTTTTTTCTTTTAGGGAGTTCTATGGGTCTTTTTCGACCCATATCGTGTTCGTAATTAAAACTATTGTAACAAACACGATTAGGTGCTCCAGTATTCCTTTACACATTTTACTTTATTATAAAGTTAAAAACATTAGTTCCACACATTGGGATACTATTGACCCAATGATTTTCTGCAAGAATCAGCTTAGAAGATTTTACGTTAACGCGAACTTTACGTGACGTAAAGGTATACTCACATTGATGACATTGAATCGCGTGGAATTGTCGATCGGGGCCTTGCCGAAATAAAATTTTCGTATTTCGGACGCCACGTGTTTCGTTTTCTCTTTGGGGCACGTCTGTCCGAAAAGCAGCGTTACAGGAGCGATGTTCAGGAAATCGTTGTTCAATTTCTTGATCAATTTTCCATTGTGTCTTGTATATAGTCCTGGTAAAAAAAATTTACAAGGTCAAACGAACATACAAATAACGATTTCGAACAAGTAGTTGGAAACGCACGATCGACCATGTAGGAATTAAAGCCAATTTATGTTATCAGACACGGAAAGTTACGGAACGATTCAATTCGGACAAAAAGCAATGTAGTACTTATGTTATTTGGTTCGTGTTCGACAACGACAAGCGATAGACGTAAGAAAGTTACGTCTTTATCATTCGTCAGTTATCATTAGACAAGGAGACGAAGAATGAAAATAGAAAACGTCGTTCTGTCGTTTAGAAAATGTTGAAGAGGAGTGATGTTTGCGAAAAATTTGGACGTCGTTTGTAGAATTAATAAAAATCGAAAAAAAATGTTTGGCTACGAAAATAACTGTCGTCGTGTCTCTAAAATGTAACGTGTCTGTTATACAAATTGAGCGATTTAATTGTATCGCTCGAATTTACTTGTAACTTTTGCATCGTATAAAAAAATATTTCGAACGAAAGTTCGGTATTAAATGAAGCGTACAATGTAATAATTAGTTTTTTGGTATTTACCATTTTGATCAAGATGCGAAAGTTACCGTAAATTTTTTAATTCTAATGTATAACATTTGACCATACGAGTCGAAAGGGTATCGAATTCCGAGTAAAAAATTATTAAGATATATGCAGCGAAAAATTAATAATTATCGAGACATTCTCCAGTGAAAAACGATGCAACTTTTGTGCATGAAAAATCCTTACGTTTGTCTCCTTGATGCACGAGTTCTATGTTTACAGTGATAAAAAAGCGAAATAGCAAAAAACCTAATTACTGCATCGCACGCTCCGCTGGGTATTAAATAACTTTCGTTTGAATCATATTTTTATACAAACAGTTTGCAAGGTCAACCGATACAGTTAAACGACTCATCTTGTGGATGTATAAATGTTTGTACCTTCGCAGCTAGATAAATATTTGGTCGAACGGAACCATTTTGTCTGAATAATATAAATCGGTCTTTAATGCTAGCCTACATGTACCTGGTACTACAATGGATCCTTCTTCGGACGTGATTCCTGTCATCCACGGTATGTCCAACAAGCGGCCGTGTTTCGATGCAACTGCAGGATCCTCGGTCAAGATAGCACCAGGATGAACAGGTTCAATCACTGGTCTGAACGGTATCATTGGACAGTAACCAAATTCCTGTTAGACAGTAAAGAGAAGATTCAGTGTCGATGCAATGAAATTTACAACATTGCTTGTGATCAATTTTGGAAAATCGAGAGATTGAAAGATTCCATGTGCAAAATTCAAAAATAAATTAATTACAATTCTGTACCGGCGAAGTGTTATGAAAGTTGGGAATCATTCTGATAGAAAGTTAAAGTACACGTGTTGCAGGAATGCATAGTTATTATAATACAAAGAACGGACTTATTACTGGGATCATTGTTTGTGTAAAATTTTGGAAAATCGATCGTTTGGAAGATTCTGTGCGTAAAATTACAAAAAAAATTTTTGGAGAATCTATCACTTTTTCATACACTGTCAAATATATATTGTATTTTACTCGTTTGAGTAAAAATGATATGTTCTCAGATAGTGTTTGTTTCGAATAATTCAAATTAAAAAATCGTTATTTCGTCGTTGGTGTAGCCGTTTTCTTTAGTTTATTTGCATTTGAATCATGGGAAAAGAGATATACTAAATAATTGTTCGCTCGTTTATGAATTTCTAAAAAAGATATTAATTTCTATTTAGGTAGCGCTCTTTATAATTTTGATAAAATGATATCGGTGTCGAAAGAATCCCCATCCTTGCAATATTGTACTTAGTACAATGCTTTAGTCTTTTTTTCAAACTGAAACAGTAATTTTTGCAAAAAAATTTATGCAAAAATTGCAGTCTCGAAGAACATTACGGTCGATTTATTGCCATGTTTTGTATACGCTTTCACTTCTGAGTTTCTCTACCGTGAAGCCACATTTGCTGGCAGAAGTTTCTAACTTCGTTATCGTCAAGGTGGAAAAATTGTCAAGGTGCAAAACTCGTTGATTAGAAATTATTGCCGTCGGTTGAATTAATATTTTCGTTCGCAATGTGTTACATACATACACACGTGTAAACTTTTTATAAAATCAATGTGCAAAACACGAACAATTATTAATTACTATTAATCATTCAGTTTGCACGAAACTGGTTTCTCCAGATTTTATTTGTTATTTATCGAGTATATAGTGCGTGATGTTAGATGTCGAATAAAATTTCAACGTAGTCTTCGTCCAATGATAATTGTAACAACACACCTATACCTCCTACCATAATTTGTTTTCCTGATTTGGTTGAATTGCACTTCTTCTTGGTATTTTTCCAATCTCCGTTTGTTAATTCCACAGAATTATTGTTTACCGCGTTATACGTTCAAATGGTCATAAAAAATGATGCAATAAAAAATCACTTGACTCATTTATTTCTTAATTATTCGTAATCTGAAAAGTCGGCGAGACTGCTTACAATGTATACGTGTATTAATACCGCGATAAAATCCTCGAGAACGATTCATTCAATGATCTGCGTACCGTCCACGGTGTCAAGATCAAGGTGTTTCGACGAACGTAAGGTCAGTTCTAACGTACCATAAGGGTAATTATAAGTTATGAAATCGGTGCGGTGCTACGACTTGTTTTTCTATCGTTCCAGATTTCAAGATACTTTACGTAATAAGAATCAATTTAAGAACGTAGTCGTCCGTAGTCGTAAGCGTATTCAGTTTCAATGGCAAGGTCTGCTGGTATGTGGCAATCATCAGGCTGTACGTAAAAAAAGTCTCATTAATACGATCTCGTTCGACAGACAATGTTCACATTAATGTCCGAAATAATTGTAAAAAACTAACATTTACTTCACCTCCACTTTACGGTACCAAAAAAAAAATTTACTCTACAAATGAAATGTGCATCACATCCCTGACAAATGTCACATTATATATCGTATTTATAACCATTGCTAAATCATACTTATATACTGAATATCTTATTTCTGCATCATTTGAAGTTTCATATTTTTTTTGAAAATATCCTGAATTATTCATAGAAATATTTCCAATAGAATAATTTATAGTAATTATCTTCTTCAAGTTTAATTCAAGGTTTTTTCCAAACTCACATTATTGCGCGATCTGTTGCTATGAGTCTGATTATTCGTTGAGTAAAAGACCCAGACATTGTAGAGTGAGAATAACGTGAACGTCGATATAACGAGATTTTGTACGAATTAGCAAAAATGCTGTATCGTGGACAGTAGATGAAAATAAAAATACGATATAATAAAACCGTTCTAATCCAATTGGTTCAGGAAGAAGAGCTTATCTCGATGAAACGAAACTAAAAATTAATTCAATAATAAATTAGATATTTTTATCGAAAATATCTAATTAATGATATATAGTAAAATATATATTCAAAAGTTAATTTTTAATAATAATTTAATAAATAATCATTCGAAATAACAAAGTCTTATCGAACTCTCCACGCGTTGGATATTCGAGTGTTCAAGGACGTTTCGAATTTTTTAATTCATTAATGGCAGTGTTATAATAAGAATATGCGGAAAGATCGTAAACCTGTACAATTTGACAGCTGTCTCAGTGGTATACAAATAATATGAAACGTATGGAAATGCGTCATACATGACGACGACGAGGAGATTACACGGAACGGCAATTAAAGTGATTAAAAGTTGAATATATTGAAAGGTGGTTGATCGCGAAGTGAACTATAATTTAAAAAATTACATTGCATTTCGATTTCTCGACACAGTATACATTTTCGTGATCTTTTCTCAATACCAGTAAATCGACGTCCAATTAAATCATCCCCACTTGACGCGTAGTTAAAAATCTTTGATCAAACCGATCGGTAAACAATTGTTAGATATCGTTAAATTTTAATTAACTTGACTTCGCACAATCCAAGGGTACACTTATATTCGGATCATTTATACTAATGATCGCTTAGAGTGGACGTAAGATCGAGTTATTTTCCAGTTTGAAATAATTTAATTGAAGTACAGTCCTTTCATTTGCACGAAGAAAAGCGATTAAGGTGATATATTTATTAGTACGAAATAGATAATTTTCCTTGGAAAGATAATTAAAAATCTCTGTTTAAAGCGACGGACGAAAAACATTTAAAGTATCAAAATAATTAAAAAAATCTGATACTAGCATTTGGAACGATCTGTCTCGATTAATAATTTTATCGAGATACGTTCTTTTTTATCAATATAAATCACAGTGAACGGTAGTACACCTTGATCTCTTTATTTGAATTTATCATTGCATGTAATATTCTTGAACGTCCTGAATATTTCACTGCACGTAATATTTTTTAATGTATTAGTAATTATCTTATACGATATTTTTGAATGTCTCGGCGATCACCGCGTATCTTTTACAATATCCCGATGATTACCATATATATTTTTTAATGTCTCGGTAATCACTGTGTAAAGTGATTTTTTGAGTTTCGAGTATCTCAGTAATCACCGTACATAACATTTCGTAATATTTCGGTAATCACTGTACATAATATTTTTTAATATCTCGATGGTTATCGTATATAATATTTTTTAACCTCTCGATAATCACTGTGTAAAATATTTTCGAATTCGTCTTAGTAATCACCGTACATAACATTTCGCAATGTTTCGGTAATCAACTGTACATAACGTTATCGAATGTCTCGGTGATCACCGTGTATAATATTTTTCAATGTCTCGGTGATCACCGAGTATAATAATATTTTCAAACGTCTTGATAATCACAACGCATAATACTTTCAAGTGTCTTGGTAATCACCGCGTATACCCAATATTTTACCGGTATAACAAAATTGTAATTACCTGGAAAGCTCGATCGGTACCGATGATGTCTAAGGCGTTTTTCGTACGCAAACAAGCGACCATCTTCTTCGAATCTCTCGATGCACAACCCAGTAGATCGGCCACCTTTATCGCGTTCTTTTTGGCCGAGCCTGGTCTCATCAAGGCCCAGGGACAATAACCGTTTCCACTTTGCGAGATCGCTCGATGGAACAATCCTGGTTTCAATGATGCGTGTGAAAACAAAAAAATATTACGTAATTTTGTCTGTGAACTGGTTGTAGTGAGATTTAATTAACAAACGAATTGCCTAAGATCGTTCCGCGAACGATACGCAATGGGACTTTTCACGCTGTTTAATTCTTTCGTTTCGAACACGGTCGACCGAGGTTTTCCCGTACGTGCATAGTTTTCCTGGTACAACTAATTTCGAATTCAGAATGGGCGGTTATGGGAATCCTAGTAAGTGCCCGATTGTTTGTACTATGAGCTCGATGTTCGTTATGAAACCTTGTTCGCGAGGCTCCTCGCGAACGGAAAGGAAGGATTATGTCATGATTACTGTAACTTATCATTACCGGTTATAAAATTGTTTTAGACGAATGCATTACGGATAAGCGCGTTCCACGCATAAATCGGTTCGGCTTCTCGCACGCTTCTCCTTGTGACTCGAACTTGTTACGTAGCTTATCCCCTGTGGGACTAATTTACAAGGAAAACTCGACAAAAATTATACATATATACATGTGCCATTGGTAATCCTATTACAATTATTTTATTACGAATACGCGCAATTAGCAACGACTGACAATGACTCAAAGGCTGCAGGTTAAGGTGCTCCTTGAATCTTGCAGTTATTGTTTCTTGTAAAAAGTTGTTATATTATTATTCCACCGATAAAGCTTTTTCATTGGTTGTTGCGGTATGTGGAATTAGATAAATGAGATCTTCCAAGTGGCCTAGGTGGCACTTAAAGTTTTACGTTTAAAGATTCCAAAATTTTAGACCAATTGATACAATTATTAAAAACTTTGAATATGAACACCGAGTCAGCCATTACTCTACGTTGTCCAAGTGCAAATATTTGACAGTTGTGAGAATCGAGTTGCGTACAGTGAGCGTACAAGATTTTATGGCGCATTGACATGTTTTACATATTTTTCGAAAGGTTTGTTCTAAGAAAGTAATCCGAGTTAAAACAATCAATTTTGTTTAAATACATTTTCAAATCGATATTCAAACTTCAAGAGTTCCCATGTTTTGAAATTTTTAAGATTTTTTTCCACGATTCATGCTGTAACTACTTGCGTACCAATCAAGTTTTTCCGATTCGCATAAATAGAACGAGAGAATCGTTTCAGTAATTCGGACCAGTTTTTCAAAACAGGCTTCACCTAAGATTATACAATTCCTGTAATTTGTATTATTATCGTTTATAAAAAATCGTGAATCTACCGTAAATATGGATAAACATGTACGTGGAAACTTCATATTGAAAAATCTTATAGTTTCCGAGGAAAAACATCAGTGTCTTTCGATTAGATTACCGAACACACCCTTTCAATTTAGATTGTATGTACAGAACACATACAATATTTTTAAGATTCGAGTATTTTTCAAGTCTGATTTTATCACGAAACACAAGAATCTTTGATAATGCTCTTAATCTCAAGAAACATTCGTATCGGTCGTCTTAAACTCAAAACAAAGTTTGCGATTCGTTCCGAAAATATTCGTTTCTGCTTTGTTAAGATACATATTTTGAAAATTTTTCCAAGTTTTTAAATCGAAGATTATATTCGTCTCGCGAACAATTTTTGTAAAAAGTCACTGACCTTTTGTTAAATTACTCATCATATGGTAATGAACACTAGCGCCTCCGGCGCTTTCGCCAAAGATAGTCACTCGATTAGGATCACCGCCGAAGGCAGCGATGTTTTCGTGCACCCATCGTATGGATTGCGCTTGATCCTTGAGCCCATTGTTTCCAGGACACTCAATGTCCTCCGTGCTCAAGAATCCCAGTGGTCCAAGTCTGTAAACCAACGAACCTCAAACAGGTGACCAATCTTTAAAAAACCGGGACAAACCCAGGATAAAAAACAGTCCTGAAAATGATCCCAGAAACACTTCCCTTTCCAGTTGTAAACAGTTTTTTTTACGACACAGTTTCGAATGGATTGTCGAGTTTGGAATTGTAATATCGTTTACTTTTTGTCCGAAGTATGAAATTATATACGGATCAATAATTTCAGTTATAGTTGATAAATTATATTATGGATTAGGCATAGAATTGAAATCAATGGATCATACAATATTTATGTTGTCACTGTAGAAGCACAGTAGAAACATTCGTTATTTGAACCAATTGGGGGACAAAAGTGTTTGCACTCGAAAATTTTCACTTAATAGAACAAGTGGTATAGCTCAATTTTTAGCAAAAATAGGTATTACGCGAAAACGAAAAACGTTAGAAAGAATATTGTGTAATACTGAAATGATTGTAAATAATCATTGATATTTAAAAAAGTGTCAAGGTACGTATTATTTTTGCATTTTTACGATAGCACGAATTTTCTATACAGTATCGGATTCTGTAGACATCAAATGATATTTTCTGAGAAAGAAACCACAGTATCGAAGTGATTTTCAATTCACACAAATTGGAAAAATATTCATAGTTTCTTCATCGTTTGCCTATCTCGGATCAGCAGTGTTCATTTAATATACATAATAATGCTACATTCTTTTTGTATCCTTGCATACAGACCACGGAATTATTACAAATTGTATTAATTACTTTTGATTTTGACCGAAGAATCGAAGTACATGAAATAAAAAATTACCTACAGCATCACGCGTGTGAATAAACTTATAAATGTTTCATATAAAATTATTTAACATTTAGAACTCGACGATTTTTATAGTATGTTCTTCTCATCGTTCATTAGTGTCCAGCAAGATTCTACAAGTATTGTATACGTAACTTTTGAACGTTAATATTTTCTCAATCTGTGTGAATCAAAATCCGTTTTGAGATTTTTCCTGAGTGATTTCTTCTTCACGAATGTCCATAGAATTTGATACTGCATAGTAAGACCAAATAAAGTTAACGTTGTTTAAATAAACTAATTTAACTAAGTCTATTGTATTAACATCATATGTAAAACGAAGTAGTTTGACATTAATTAATAATGTGTTGCTTTTTCTGTTTGACAAATAATTTTCTTGCAATCATGTGACATTGATTGATTGGCAACAGCGAGCAGCTGGAATACTGATCGATCATTTAAACTTTACATGTTCAATATGTTTTCCGACGTCGGTTCATAAATATTAATACATTCGGAAATTTCTCCTCTATCTTTTAAGACCAATTAGAACTTTCTGACGGTTTTAGTTTTTACGTAATACTTCAGTTTGTCTAAAAATCGGACATTTTTACAAAAATTTAAATTTGATAAAAATCGAAGCTGATGGAGCATTTCTGTTCGCGAATTTGTATTTAATTTAATATTGTATTTATTTGTGACGAGAAACTTTAGAACAATCTAGTGGATATTGCAAAAAGAATTCATATTAAACGGTGTAATTATATTATAATTACTTATTTATAATATCGACAAAATATTTTTATATCTGACAAAAGAGTGAGTTTCTAAAGTTTAAGTGAATAGAGTAAGTTTCTGAAGCTTGAGTGAGTAAAGTAAGTTTCTAAAATTTAACCACCTGCTTCTGAAACACTCTATACGCGAACAAACTCATGTTTTTTAGAGTAAAATACGTGTATAAGGTTAACCATCTATTTGTGAAATATCCTGTACAACAATTAACTCATTTTTATAGGATAGAATATGGTCTTAAATGTTGACCAAATATTTCTGAAACATTTTGTACGCGAACCGACTCATTCTCATTGAGTAGAATGCGGTTTTAAACATTAACCATCTATTTCTGAAATACCTCGTATACAAATAAATTAATTTTCATAGAATCAAAGACAATGAGTAAAAAATAAATAGAATAAAAATACGCTTCTAAATCTCCATTGACATGCCTGGTTCGCTATAAATCCGATTCTACCTTCTTTTCGATCGATCGTCTCATCGATTCTGAAAGAAATATTTCTCGGATTAAATTACCAGACCCAAGCTCGGTTCACGGAGAATCAAAGGTCGACCAGCTATTTCTGAAACTCTTCGTAGACGAGCAAACTCATTCTCGCAGACGAATTTCGTACCTGTAGTTCACGGTGATTAGAACCACATCGTGGTCTAGCAAGAATTTTGGACTGTAAAAGGCGGAATGTCCAGCGCCGCAAATCCAGCCGCAACCGTGGAGCCAAATCATAACGGGATATCCTCCTTTCGCTTCGTCATTTTCTGCGGGCAATTTCGGCGTGTAGACGTTCAAATAAAGGCAATCCTCGTCACCGACGATTTCTTCTTGATAAGTGTAGATGTTTCTCTGCGTGCATATGTTGGCGTCCTCTTGAGCCGAACGAATTCCGCTCCATGCTGTCGATGGTTTTGGAGGCTATCGATAACACAGATTGCGCATTGTCAAAGTATACTCGAGGTATGCAAATCCGAATAAATCACTCGACGTTTCGTTAGTAATACAGCTTAGCCCGAAGAGTTCAACAAAACACTCGTATCGGATCTATCGATAGGCAACAATTGCAAAGCACGTTATGGGATGCAGCTGGCTGCGATGTTGCAGGAACTATGAAGCTTGATAAACTAGGTGTCCGGATATGATGCAGTTGAGCGCGTATCTTTCTCGTTGATTAATATTCCGGGTGTTTTTATTATGTCGATTAATATTTCGTATGTTTTTACTACATCGATTAATATTCTGTGTGTTTGTACTAGTATTCCGTGTTTAACTCTTTCGCTAGTATGGACGAGATATCTCGCTGTGACGATGTCGGTTATGCGGTGCAATATACGACATACCTTGTACCGTGTAAATCTCATCTTTAACCAAGAAAAGCTGTGGTCCTTTCACGAGATAATGGTTCTTTCACCGACACGAACCCCGTGCTGACGAAACAAATAGACAGTCACCAGTAGATCGTTCGAAATTGTTGTTTCGATCGCTATCCAAAATCAATGTTACTTTACTCATCAGTTTGATATTATGTTTTCAATCTGATTCGAACTTCCGCGTAACGTGTTTTCATTCGCTGCCAGTCAGAATACTACACACGCTTGCATAATGTAACGCAAGTTGATTTCCGCAAGATTAATGGTGTTTCCTTAAGGAATTGATTGTTAGAATCGCGACTATGCAGGTACTCGTGTGCACATATGCAGTCAGCGTGAAACCATTCGGTTACGAATTAAAGTTGTGAATGAGCAACGAAGTGAAATAAATTATTTGTAACGGGAACTGGTTCTTTTAAGGAGAAAAAATCAATTTTTCGGAATGCGAATGAAAAGTTGCGGGAGCTGTTTACCATATTCTAAATGTTTCGTAATGGAATATAAAATTTCATCATAGGTTAGGTCGATGAGAACAGGTTTTTTGATTCGTCGAGAAAATGAGAAACGCTCGTGCGTACGACGCGTAAATTGGAAACTTACAGTGGGTGATCAAATTAATATGAACACATCGAAACTATTGATTACTCGAAGTTTCGTCAAGAATGGAATTGAAAGTGCATTTAAAACGATACTGTTGTTTTTAAAGAAATTCATTGCGGTATTCTCCGCAACATTTTTGCTGCACACCAACCGAATAAATGATTCTCGCGAACGTATGAAACTACAGATAAGATTTGCAGCTATACGGGAAGAGTGGAAGAAAATATGTACTTCACTGTTATCGAGGATAAAATACCACCGAAAACATAAACTATGTAATTTTTCTAGGTATGCATGACAATTTGATTACTAATGATCTGTAAATAGTTAGGTTCTAAAATATGTTTTCTAGCGAGAATTAGGTGATCTTTCGAAGGAGAAATAAAAACGACGCAAACCAAAGTTCCTGCGTTCTGGTCGAGGACAAACTCGCCAATTGCTAAATATAATAAGAGGAGTTCGAGAAAAAGTGGAACATCTTTCACAAATTTGTTACTTAGCAACTAAAATTGTTGAGAATTAAATCAGAGGAGCGTATCAAGCCAGAAGATGAAGTAATTTGTTGAAAATTACATTTCGAAGAGTATTTAATTTGTTTCTAATCAAAGCATGTACTATATAACGACAGTAATACACTTAAATTCAAAGATGAGATTAATTCGACTGAATTTTTCGGTTGTATAAACAATGTCGAAGACGCTGACTTAAAAATGTTCTTTGTTATTCAACCATTTTTTATCAGTTCGAAGAAGGTATTACAAAATATGTAACTTGTTTGACATTCATCGGATAGCTTCTCCGTTAAAAAATCTTTTATGTAATTTGGTACGCGTTTTCTGCGTGTGTGCGCTAAAATTATTTTTATCTTCTATCAAGTTCATCTGTAATCGAGAAATACGGTTATGTAATTGTATGCGTTTTATATTCGCGGAAAGTGCACAGAAATGTGTAGGACGTGTTCGGAATTATAAAGATCAAGTTCATAAATTACAAAACAGTAATAATACGTTTTATAGAGACAAGATAACGAGTGTGCGTAATTTTGTTCCATACGCGTTTATGCATCTGCAAGCGAGCGTACAATTTGTAATAAAATTGTTTATCACGAAAATAAACGTCAAGCCCGTTTGTAAAATCGTGCGAATTTTTAAAAATGCATCTACGGCGTAAAAAAAGAATATATTGTTTTTTATACTTAAATATATTGCGATCATAAAGGGTAATTTTTAATTTTGGACTCTAGTTTTTTTTTGGGACTCGTCGAATTTTTTTGTATTCGAATATTCGAACACTTTGAAACGATTACAAAACTCGATGAATATAATTTGAATTTTATACGAATAGTTGATGGTAGTATTTAAACTATCTGCCGTGAATGATAAATCATCGTTCGTTTTTAAAGTTTATTTTCGAAAATGATAATTTACACGTGGCAGACAAGTACAGATAAAAAAATATTCGAATACTTCCAGCTCTATTTCCGAGCAACCCTTATGCGAATAGTATTTTTATTGTGTAATTTATGTGACATATTTACACCTACTTTCCACTTAAAAAAGCAGGTACGGAATTTTCCGTAATTTAAACAGTAACGCGTGTGACTTAAAGTAAATTCAAGTTCATGAAAACAAATTTACAAATAAAAAATTTTTAGGTTTGATTTTGTAAACGCAAATATATACTCGTGCAAATATTAGGTAAAAATCGACGACAATACGATTTACATAATACGAATTCGAGAGAGGCAACAAAATTTAAATAAACACCGTAGCATCCAAGATTTTGTAACGTATATAAATCCTCTGAAATATTACTTTTCACGTAAACTTAATAGTTTCATATTCAAAATAATGAGACCCGATTTCTATAAATCAAGTGTCACACTTAAGAAGAATATTAAAATATTTACGAGAGCGAAATTAAATTTTGAATTATCTAAATTTTATATTTATTATATTTATTATATTTATTATATTTATTATATTTATTACATTTATTACATTTAAATTCTCGTATAGCATTTTCATCGTTAAGAAATTTATATTATTCGTTTGAGAAAATTATTGCGGAAAAATAGCTTTCGTTAAGTTGTTCAACTTCTTTTTACATAAATTTTCTGTAGCTTCGTTTAAAAGGGAGATGGAAAAGCGAGTGACTTGTAAGCGACAAAACTATAAAAATAAAAGATAAACGCGAAAATTACGCGCACGATTTATCGGATCCCTGTACGCAGACTTGTATGTCACGAGAACCTCGATGTAACAGAAATTACGATACCAAAGAAAAACTTAATTTTCATAGAAAGTTTTGCTACAAAAATATCAATATTACCTCAAATCTGTATTCTCCAAGAGGTGGTAGCGCGTAAGGAATTCCCTGGAAACCCGTGAACTCTCTCCCGCGTCTGGTTTCCATGATCAAGCCTGACAACGTGCCGTTTTTTATTTTCACCATCGGTACATGGACCTCGGCTGCAGCGAAATAGAGCAGACAAATGCAGCTCAATGCGAGCCACAGGAAGTTCCCCTGTCCCATCATATTTTTTCTAATCAAAGAATCGTGTTCGTGACTCTCCTGTTGCTCTTAAAGCATCAATGATCGCCGGTCGATTCTTTATGAAAAGAAAAAAAATATTTGACAATAATTTAAATTATTTCTTGGTGGAAGAAAATAATTCAGCCACATATGTAATTCCAAATATTTTATACTTTTAAGATTAAATAAAAGTTTACTTCGAAATGTTTCTTTTTTGGCGAAAAGGACCAGAAACAAAATGGTCAAAACCTTCATTATTACAAAAATTATACTCGATTGAAATTGTTCATTGCCGAAGAAAACACCGAAGACTTCGAATTCTTATTCTTTTGTTTTTGATCGAAGAATCTTGTCTGTGACCTTAATCGATTACCGAAGAAAATCGAGAATAGTATCTTCGAATGATATTCTGCCGATTTTGCAATACCGCGTCGCAAATGCCTATCGTTGCAAAATGCGCGTGTAATTTAACCTAAGTCTCGCTTTCGATTCATTTTGTAATTGGCCAACAAGGTAACAATTTGTAGATACTCTGTCATTATCGCGTAATGTTTCCGATTAATGCAACTATCAATAAATTGCGATTCGTTTCGAGAATAGCGGCAAAAGATGATGGTGATAAGCAAAATTGAAAGAATAATTTGATTGTCCGATACTCGGTTTTGCGTGTTAATAGAAAAATTAATTTTCATAATCGTATAAGTTAGTGGAATAAAACGTATAAATACGTACGAATAAACATAACGCATTTAAAAGAAGAAAATTCTAACGATTACCACTTAATATTTGTGTAATCTTAATTACGTATAAATTTATCTTTATCGTGAAAATAAATGAAGTATAGAATGAAAAAAACAAACCCAATTACTTGGTAAATAATAAAAAATATTTATTACATCGAAACACGTGGAAATGTTATGCTACGCATCGTACAGAAATATACGTTTAACGATGCGTTTAAAATCGCGTACGCTTATGTAACACGAAATCTTTATTTCTTTAATGTGCTTGTTTTAATAAGTTTCATAAATATTCAATCGCGCGTGTAATATGTATTTATGCATTTATTGTTTTCTTTCGGATTACAATGGTTTCGTTCCCACCTCTTTTCGTATACATGTCGGTAAATATATTATTATAAACCACATAAATTATATGAACACTGTATTAACTATATACTATATATTGAATCGAATGACTATATTAAAAAAAAAACAAAACAAAAAATAACATTTTAATTTTTTTTTGGACTATAGCTTCAATTAGCGCTCCAAGTACTAATTAAAACATTTTGCTTTATCTTTGTATTAATCAATCAATCGTGCGAATAATATTCGTATATTTATGTGTTTCGTTCAATAAATTAATATTCACCGATTTTCTAACGTATATCGAAAACTAAGGGCTGAGATACTAAATTACGTATAGAAATATATGTTTAACGATGCGTAAAATATTTCATACGTCTGTATGACACAAAATTTTCTTTTTTTCCTTGGTGGAAACCCTAGATTATCGTTTTAGTTTTCCTCCCGGCGACTATCATTTTTCTACTCCTCGTTAGTAAGATGGATCTATTATCGAGTCGGATTATCACTCAGGGAATGTTCGTGTTAGTCGACGACTGGAACGATTAAATGTCTACGTACGGTTTCGAGAGTTTCCTAATTGCCAGTTTTCGGTAACAGAGTGTTTCTTGTTCCTCTGTAACGCGAGATGAACGCGTGCACGATCCACGGAGGCAGAGCCACGACTGTTTCAGGTGAGAGTTGTTCGACGGATCGTTAGTCCGATGATGTTGGACCACGCGATTCATCGACAGTCGCACGACTACGAACGCCTCGGTTGCAAGATCACCGATGTTTCCGGTATTTTAACTGGAATCGGTAATGCGTGCCTTCTATGCGAACGGTGATCGGGGATTTCTCCGCGAAGTATGTCGAAATAAATGATAATAAACGATCGAGAGAGAATATCGACGATGAAACGCGATTAAAACGATTATCAAGATATTGAGATCAGGGAATGCAATTAACGAACGCTTTTTACACTCGTGACACCTTTCAATTATCGTTTGCTGCTCGAATTTAATGCGTCACAACCGTTCAGTTTCGAAATTATGTAACAAGATGAATCGAGTCATTAACCCTAATGTCGATAACCAGCTTTTTCTACGTTTGTCAATCAAAGTACTTAGTTGGGTTTCTACTAGGGATAAATAAAACACATAGTAACGATTTCCACGTTACTACTTTCCCTTTGGTTATCTTTTAGTCCTTTTAGGATGCACCAATACAAAAAAAGGATCTATTTTCCTTGATATGGGAATCTTGAGCAGAAAATAACAATCGATGACAAAATTAGCAAAGATCTGGAAAACACCACTTTTATAGTCATCGTTTGAATAGATTTTGAAACACTTTAAGTTTTTTACGACTTGAGAATATAAACACGCGTTGACAATTAATAACAAATGATAAGTCGGCTCCTGTAAGCTACATATGGACCGTGATAAATTCTAATTTATTGATAAATTTAATGACAAAGGAGAAACTTTTCTGTTAAAGGAATAGGACAAAATTTATGCGGTATATTACATAATGCGGCAGTTAAATATAGTGTACAAGTGTTGTGTATAGGCAATGCTAATAATTATTATTCACTAAATATTGGAGCAAATTTACATTGGAAAATTATGGCTGAACGAGAAAAAAAAGTCGAAGAAAATTAGAAGTAATAAAAAATTTCAAGTATTTTCTTTTCTGTACAATATATCCTTAAAATATTTCTATATTTTCGTTTGTAGTCCACTTAATCATAGCTTTCACTATATGGGTACCCGATTATCGAATAAACATATAAGTTTGAAACCTTCGTATAAAAAAATAAAAAGTCTTTGTATATTTTTATTCTGTAATCCTAAATTACATAAAATTGTCCAAAGAATGAGGATTCGGAGCAATTTTACAATATTTTGACAAGAATTGGTACCCAATTATTGACATAAGGGTTAACAGTTCGACTTCAAATAATAGTTATTGATACAGTAGAACATCGATAATTGCGTACCTCATTGCATTTCGTCGACGAGTCGAAAGGATGCTCGTTAAGCAACAAGTGTCTTACGTTTACGATAAGAGCGAATCGATAAGAGATTGACTACTATACGAGAGTTCAGCCACGAATCGTAGGTGCTGAGTTTTACCGTGAACATTCAATTTCATGTTCTCAGTATAATTAACTCGATAATTCTAGTAATTTTTATCCCCGTCTTCCTGTATCGTAGGAAAGGTAGGGAAGATCTGGTTGTCATCAGAGGTTGATTGTCACAGACTTAATTAGTCATTGTCTATTGCAATCTAGCGGCTGCAATTTTAATTATTGATCTATCACACCATTACGTGACAGTCTATGATATCGGCCAGATCGTTAATGTATTTGCATAATTTTATAGGCACTTTTCCCTGTTTTCATATCAATGAATAATTTTTAATCGGATTTGCACCTTATTTTTATCCATAGCGTGCGCTCTCAATTTTAGATTTATTTGATCGTTAAACAGAGAAATTGGTTAATGTTTTTCGGTACTAAAATTTAATTTATTTTAATCGTTGATATATCACACATATGTAGTAATATTTTTAGCGATGATTTGAGGGTGGTTGTTCCAAATAGGTTGGAGTGAGTTGTACAACAATATCTAGTAGCATTATTTGTAAGTTTGTTTGTCATTTCACTGACACCGTACCAGAATTATTATATAAATACATAAAATGTGTGATAAATACGTATGATTCATAAAAATGACATCTCAGATGTGATTGTACGTTCCAGCAGTATTTTCAGTTACAAACAATCGATTTGCAACGTGATAATTGCAATTTCTTTGCAATATCTATTCGAATGGTCCACTTGTCCAAAATGTAAACAAACCCGTGAGTGGACTGTTCTTTTTCGTACCACTACTCTATTAAATACATAATAAAGTTATATAAAATTAAAAATTGTAGAGTGAAATATATGTATAGGAAAATATGCCTATTCCTCTATTATAATAATATATTCCCTCTGGATTACAGATGGAAATATGGATCTGCGCAAGGTCACGACGCGTACAAAAAGAAAAGTCAAACCCGCTCGCATCGCGGAACACACACACGTTTTCTCGAAAACTCTTTTTAAACTTTTTCTCGATACCGGTCGACTCACGACCGTATCGGTCGCTGGTTACATTACAACTCATCTTTTGTCTTTCGCACAGGGTTTCAATAGCTATCGATTTACCGAAACAGTCGCTCACTCAATCGAAACTTCACGCGATTCGCTCGCGCAAAACTCGTTCCTACAAAATGAAATATTCAACTAATTGAATACCATGCACATATGTGTGTTAAATAATGCGCAACGCTAACTTTAACAGTTGAGTGCAGTCATTTTAGACTGCGAGGAATCGCATTTTGGACATCTGATTCAGCTTTTTCGTGATCTCGACAGTGATTCACGACAGCAACACTAATTGAAAAAATACGCGATCTGTTCGTATCGCGTCGTTAATTCAAAGCAACGCAACGCTAATTGAAAATACAAATACTTGTTCATTGAATAAGTAAACCGCGTCCAATATTCGTCGTTCTAGAAATAAATGCAATCTCCATTCAGATCTCGCAAAATCAAAAGAAATCGCGATCGATACTCGTTCGCAACATTAATTCAAACTATAATTACTATTTGTAAAGATAATTTCAATCGCGACTGGTATTTGTTCGCAACACTAATTCAAACAACGATCGTTTGTCATTCGCAATGCTAAATCGGTGACGATTTCTCGTCCGTACAGCTAATTGCAAACTAACTACTACATAACTACATGCGAGTATAGTGACAAAACAAAAATAGTAATGACTTTTCATCGTCGGATAGATATTCGAAGATGGAGAGCCATTCGTTACAGCCTGCTCTTGGCCTAAACAATTTGTCTAGGCCTCTTCGGCTTATAGCCTCTTCGCCTAATCGACGCGACCGCATCCGTGAAAATTAAAGCAGAAAAATCCGAAGAATAGAAAGCAACACCGGAAGCAAACGACATTCTTCGTTTGCACTAGAAGATCGACTTCGCGATCATTTCTTCGAATTGAACTATAGGTGCAGGTCAGTCACGCGAAAACGCGCCTACCCGAATAGAGAATGTGACGACCTACCCTAGCCCTACCTAATTTTTTTTAGCACGCATACCAGAAGTAAGTTACCTACATCTACCTAGCTCTATATTTAAAAGATGGCAAAACATTCTCTCGAACACAACCACTCCACGATACTCGCGCATAACACCCGGATGCAATGGACCTAATCTACGACACCCGAGCTTAACACGCAACATGCACACTCTAAGGATACATACCAATTTCCTGAAATTGTCCGACAAAGGTTAGCGACCATTGCGTATATGTATTTATAATGAGCGTCAGAATTTATTGTGTAGCTCTTTAAGGAAAAACAAACTTGTCAATAAAATGTACATTGCGTATACGTTCGTTCTAGAAGCCAGTGATTTATACTTTATAGAACATATACCATTGTTATTTTACATAAAACGAAATGCAGCAATGTGAACAATTGTCATGTGAATATAAGTGAGTATCCGCATCTCCGAATATAGATTGCGCAACGAACCACTGATACCATTTGCGGTTGGTATTTTAGATTGCGGAATTCGACTCGTGTAAAATAAATCGTGTATTCTATGTCCATGCACTTCGTTTGTATGGTGATTCTGGAAACTATCTCCAACTGAAAAACTGAAGTCGGTAAAGTGATACTACACATACAAAGCTTAACAGATGAATGATCAAACAGAACCTGAAACTCTGATATCTTTTCTTTTGACTTATAATTTAGAATCATATAGGACGAATGGAAGTAAAGAAAGGAACGAAAGAAAGATACAGTTATCAGAAAGATCAGAGTTACATTTATACTCTTACGTTTCAAAAATATATTCAGACATTCATACGCGTTGAAAAAATGTTCTATATTGAAATATAATTCTATTTCTTTTTACATGTTAAATAGTAATTCTAAATTCGCAACCGATTAGGTCGGTACTAGCTGCGGCGAAGAATTATTGTATAAATGGAATCAGAGTTCCATCGATCTTCCTCGATACGCAAAACAAATGAAGTTACTAGACCGAGGAGATGGAAGGAATCAAAGTTCCTTCGTACGAAAATTTTCTAAAATTTTTGCTCGATTTTCAGACATTGGTTTCAGGAGAACATGGTCGTGGAGGAGGTATCCGGATTCCGCCGATTCTAAGAAATGAAGTTATTTCCAAGAATTTCTCGAATTACTCGAAACCGACATCGTTTCTGGGAATTTTCGGGATTTCATTGCAGGGATCTCGTAAAATGGTTGTAGATTTGTTAAAAATGATTCTTCTGTAATGCGGTTGCGCTTATTTTAAAGGGAAATGATTATGCTTTTCGATGTTGTGAGCAATAAATAAGTAATTCGATTTTTTATAGGCCAAACGCCATCTCGAACACTGGCTACTTTTAGAATTTGACAGTCCCATTCTAAGGTGGTGATTTCGTTACTTGTTTGTCTACTACAATAAAATAGGCCCTAACGTCAAAGAAATAAAAGGATTAAGTTTTAATTTGATTATTGTAGCATAAAAGTTTTCGTTAAGCATTAACACTGTTGTGGCTATTTGAATTTTAGTAATACTATATAGGGGTTTCGTAAAATGGCTGCAGCTTCGTTAAAAATTATCCCTCTCTAATGCGGTTCAGTTTGTTTTAATTGAAAATGATTATACTTTTCGAACCCCTAAACAATGAATTGAAATGATAGAAAACGCTATAAACGGTAAGAATTAAAACTAAGTTTATCGTTAGCTACATCATTGAAAATGATTGAAATTTGAATCTGTATCAGGATTTTGCGCAGAGCCCAAGTATCAGCCACAACCGGCTGAACGAAACATTGCCTAGTCTAAATATACTGATGTACACTAAAATCAAACTAGATTTGTGGTAAATTCTACGAGAAAGACTGCAGCTATTCGCTCATATTATTTTGTATGTGGTTAATAATTGCATTACCATGCTACCGGCGATACAATTAGTAATTACATACTAAATAATATAGATTGCCCAGGTCTCACCACGTGGAGGTTGCTGCGTATAGAGACCTGCCCTAACCCTACCCAACCACCCACCACTTATACAGAATTTTGATTTACAACTTTCCTAATGTACAACTCAGCAACGATCGTCTTTGGATCGTTGTTCGACGAACCAACAAACATTAGAGTTTTCAGAAGAATCTGCCGTGAAAAGGCTAAAGAATGAAATAGAAATGCACAATTGCCCGTATGAAACCTACCTACTTAAATTTTAATTATTCCTACCTAAACGAGCGATTGCACTTAATAGTAATATCTTCTCTAGATAAAAGCTAATGTTAAATTATCAGAAGAGCCTACCTAACTAAACATCTAATTTTATTCACATTCCTCCTAATAGAAATATCTAGAAGAATACAAGAAAACATTATATGTTTTCTTTTTCTTTTGATAATCGGTGCCACGAAGATTGTCCTGAAATATAAAGTGAAAGATATTAGACACAATGTCATAAGTTTTACCAATTTTTTCTCTTGGCTATATTAAGTGTAGTATCGGATTTTCCGAGTCCGCTTGGGCCTGCTTCGACCGCGGCCCTTAACAAGGCAGCACTGCGGACAGACCCGGGTCGAGGTAAAGATTTGGTGCCGATCTGTCCGCCAGCTTTTATGATAGGCCCGAGGATCCCTTTACAGGGGGGTCCTGCACGACGACCAGGTGTAAGGATGCATGGGTATGAAAGAGAGTACACGTGGCTCGGAGAAAGTGAGGTATGCTTGGAAAAACGAACGATTAAGATGGCCGAACGTGACCGAGTGTCTGAAGCGAGAGAGACTGAGGAATAGAATGAAAGAAAATGAATGGGCATGACCATATAAAGTGCGGTTGACAGGACAGTATGTCACAGACGGTACAACACAGTGTGTCCAGAAGTTAGGACAGGACAGTCTGTCCTGAGTGTAAGAGTACGACGTCGAGGGTATGTCCGGAGAGTGTGTCGCGGACAGTATGAGTAAGAAGACAATAAGACGAGACGATTAAAAGACGCACTAATTGTAAGACGAAAGACCGGTATAAGACTTAAGCAATAAAGACGATCAAGACGCGTACCGAGAACACAAAGACGGTTAGCTTAGTTTAATACGCGGTCAATCCACCTTAGTGGAAAGCGAAACCAATCACCAACACTACGTTTAATACTAATATCACTGTAATATATAATATCCTTAAATATACTTCAATATACCGCACGAGTACAACAGTTATTTGGAGGCTCGTACGGGGATTAATAACTAAGATCTCTTTTCAAGTGATCTGAAGAGAGGAAAAAACAACATAAGTTCCATTTTGAACTTCTCATATTCCATTTTCGATTCCTTTAGATTTGTCATTTATTCTTTACGCTTATCTATAATCCCAAATCAAAGTATGCACACACACATACTCTAAAACAAAACTTATTTCATGGATTAGTAAACATAGAAATAAAAATGTAATAACTGAAAATACAATTTGTTAGTAGACAGAATTAAAAATTGTGCACAGTCAAACTAAGTATTTCACATCAATCGTAATAATACTGATACCGGAAAAGTAAAATTGTAATTGTTTCTTTGTTATATAAAAATTGAATTTACAAGATACACAACACGAATATCATATAAATGCATTTCAAAAAGAAATTAATTTTATTTCGGTGTTAAAATAAAAGAATAGATTAAAAAGATACTATTTTGTAATTGATTAAAAATGCTTTGAAAACATTATTAATTCATTACAAACAAATTACTTACTTTCATTGCGCGTATTATTTACAATCGAACAATGTACATATTTTATTTTTATTCGTTTAATTTTATTTTATATATTATTTAACAAGAATATACCAATTGTGCTAATTTGAGGGAATGAAAGGGATTGCTTGTTGTTCGGAGCGAATCCGAAGTATTTGGAATAGACGAGCGAACGAAGTGTGAAAGAAGAGCGATTGAGATAGCGCCGTACTAGGAAATTTTTGGCGTACGTGACCAGACGCATTGAGTGAGAGAGATTAAGAATTAGAATGAAAGGGAATGAATGCGTGTAAGGATATAAGGTGCGAAAGAAGAGCGTTTAGAGCAGTCTTTGGTAGTCATTGAGAGTCCTTGTTGGAAAATTGTCGAAGGGTGTCGTGTTGCGTAAAGAAGGAATAGCGTAGTCGGCGTAATTATTAATTGTGTACTTTGTTAATGTTTTTTTCCTACACTACCTCATTCGATACACGTATATCCTGGAACTTTATTCACCCTTATTTTATCATCATCAACACTAACTAAATAAAATTCCTGCACATGTTATAAATATACAATGATTTAAAGAAAAATATCATCTGTCATTCTTACTAGTTGGAAGATTTTACCAATAATCCGTGAATTCCGTTAAAACTGATCCCGAAGTGTCACAGCGTCAGTCGGTAGTGCGGTACCATCGCTATAATTGGTAATCTGTAACAAAAGAAACGATAAATTTAAAATTCATTTATCGAAATAAGTATTGTTGTATTATAATTGAACAATAAGTGAACTCGAAATATTTAGTCCAAAATTACAATTTATTTCGTAGTCACGAATTGATTTATATAGATCCGCACACTGTAATGAAGAGAAAAAGCACAAAAACGATTCAGTTGTTTCACTCGCATTGATTAAATTTATAATTAGATGTGTAATAATAGAATTTAGAAATTTCTAATAATAGAAATTTCTAATAATAGAAAACTAATGCTTACGTACTTCCACATTCGCACGTCTCTCGACATGTCTTGGTCTGTCAACTGCCACGAACTGAATGACGACCCACCAACAGTAATGTGTAAATCATTACTGTTGGACTTTAAATGGGGAATTTAATTTTATAATTAAAACGCTCTTTTATGTAAAAAAATAAGCAATTCGTGCTATAGGAGGTCTGATAATTGAAAAGTTCAAAAATTTTGAATGCATTTATGCATTTTCAGAGTATTATAGTTGCAATACACATTTTATTTATGAAACACAAATCAATAATTCATTTATAGAAATTAATTGTGATCGAATATCAAAGTAAAAGATTGGGATTGATATGTTTCTCGATTTTCTATCAAAATTAATTTCTATGAGTAAATCAATCATTTATAATACATAAATAGGATGCATATTGTGACGTTAATTTTCAGAACACGCGTAAATGTTAATAACAGTCGCGTAGATGAACAAATATTCACTGAAACCGTTCGCCTTCATAGATTTCACAATTATTTGATATTTATTTATTATAATTATTAATAATCAATGTAAGATTATAGTTTATAGAATTACTAACAACATCCTAGTATAAATAATTGCTTCTAGTATAAATAAGCCATCAATTTGTTAAAATATTCGGTTAGATCGACCCGAGCCAATCGAAGTAACGGTAAGTCACCTTATGGGGGGTATAAATAGAGGCGCTGGTTGATGTTCCCGCAGTGGACAGACCTCTCCCGTTTTGGTACGTGGACCATACGCGGACGATCATGGAAGCATGTTGACCGCTGATAGGCGGGGTCATTAGTGGCAGCTCCTCCCTAATTTTTTCTTTTTTCAATTTTTTCTTTGTTTAATTTATTTTACTTGTTCCGACATATCTGTATTTATTCTCCGATTTTAATTTGTACTCGTTTTTCCATGTTTACTTTTTGTCACTGTGTCCTTAATTGCTTTGATACCGCATGCCCATATTTAACTATTAAACAATTTCATTGTTTAGTATGCTAAATTTTCTATCAAACCTTGACTTGTTTCTAATATTTCGATTCTTAATTTGTTTTTTTCAACTAGTTAAATCGGAAAACGAGGAACGAGGAGGGCTCTCTCAACGTAGCTGTCGTAGGATCTTCAATTTAGTTTTAAGCTTGGACTAAATTAGTTTTAAGACCACCATGTATGAATCTCTGTGCTTTGCCAAGCAATTATTATATCTTTAGCTTAGTTTTACTCACTTCCTCGTTTCACAGTCCGGTCACCTCTGCTCGTTGCATAAGCAAGTGACCGGCCGCGTAGCTGGTCCGAACGGTCGATCGCCATCTCTTCTGGTGCGTCCGCTTCCAGAAGAAGATGTTCGGAACACAGACGGAGGTGTTTTATCTCTGTCTCTGTGGAAGTCACCGATTACAGAAGAGGACCCTCTCTTCCGTAATCCTTCATAAGTCGTGCCCACGCTTGCGTGGCTCGCGATACAGAGTTGTGGGGAAATGGAGCCTTCTTTCGGCGGCATCGGCCACTTCCTCCCGAATCGGGTCCACTAAGGGGAAATGGGATCGATCTAGTAGGACCAACTCCACATTTCGTAACGTGTTTTTCTCAATTTTGCCGAATAATGTAATTTCCAAGAAATTCCGTGAGTTTAAATTTGCAAATTCGTCCCTTGGCTTGTAATTCAGGATCACATAGAGGGAGTGGAAGCATAGTAGGAAAAAGAAAAAAGTTACTCGTGATTTACTTAATGAATATATTGAAATACATTACAATTACATTCATTGTCACATTCGACCAAAGTATTCAGTCTTTTATGCGCGTTACAATAACGTTTTGTATTAAAATATTCAATTGTTTCTTATATATTGACTAGCTATTTTAAATTCGCAGCCAATTCGCTCGATATTACCCGTGACGAAGAATTGTTTCTCGTCGCGAATAGTAGCGATTACCAGGTTTCACCACGTGGAGGTTGGTGCAAGCGGAGACCCAGAGAGAGATAGATGGAATCCAAGTTCCATCGATCTCTCTCGACACGCAGCACAAACGAAATTACTAAACCGAGGAGATGAAAGGAATCAGAGTTCCTTTGATCTCCTCGTTTAGTTCTGTCAAACAATTACACGGTCGAACAAAGTGGGTCAAAATTGGGAAAGACGCGTCGCGAACCGTGGAGTTGGTCCTACTAGGTCGAAGCTGTTTCTCCTTAGTAAGCCCGATTCGGGAGAAAGTGGTCTACGCCGCGAACCAAGCAAGTGTGAGGACCACCTAGCACGCCGATAAGACCGCTACAAAGCCTAAACACCAGGATCACCGATAACCAAAAATCATGTATATAAGCCGCCGCCCTCTGAATAAATTAGCATTGATTGTTCCACCTTAGTCAAGTGTGAATCTCTGTCCATCACCCGCTACGCACCTTTTAATTATTACGCCGGTTCGCCGTTATACATTCTACGGAAGTATTTCGTTAAAGCAGCCACTTTCGCTAGACGCATATTCTCTACGGAGGTATTCGCCTAAAGCAGTGAATTTCGGTATCTATTCAATTATTCTACGGAGTAAAGAATCTGTTGCGATCCCGTGCATTTTAGTGCGTGAGTGAAAGAAACTCTAGTGTTTATATTTTTGTTCGTTGCTCTGTTACGGTCCCGTGACACAAGCGTGGACACGACTTACGAAGGATTAAGGAAGAGAGAGTCCTCTCCTGCGATCAGTGGCTTCCACAGAGACAGAGATGAAAAATCTCCCTTTGTGTTGGCAATATCTTTCACTGGAAGCGGACACACCAGGAGAGACGGCGATAGATTTTTCGTACCAGCTAAACGGCCGGTCACTTGCTTATGTAACAAGTAGAGGTGACCGGACTGTGAAACGAGGAAGTGAGCAAAACTAAGCTAAAGATATAATAATTGCTTGGCAAAGCACAGAGATTCGTACATGGTGGCCTTAAAACTAACTTAGTCTAGGCTTAAAAGTAAACTAACGATCCCGCGGCGGCTGCAACGAGAGAGACCACTTCTTTCTTCTTTCTTCCACCTCCTTTCTTCTTTCATCTTTCATCGGTCTTCGTCTTCCGATGTACCTACCTAAGAGGAAGAAATTGGAAAACAACAAATATAAAGCAAGTCAAGACATGATAGAAAATTTAGCACTGTAACAGAGGAGAAATGAAGTTGGTTAATGGTTAAATACAGTCCAAATGCATCCGACGGGCGTCAATATCTTCGACCAAGCTGCAAAATTATCCGACGTGTTTGAAATAACTTCGGACATGCACCAAAAGCATCCGACGCGCTTCAATCATTTCGGACATGATCCAAAACCATTCAACGTATTTGAAACAATTTCGGACATGATACAAAAGCATCCGACGTATTTAAAACAATTTCGGACATGCTACAAAAGCATTTCCAAGTGCTTCGTAGATATGAGTGTGCGTATACGCGCATGTACTCCTATGTGGAGCAATGATTCGTACCGTGCGAAGGAAATAACGCCCGTTTCGATTACATATTCATCTTTTCGGCATACAGCTTGATTTCGCGATATAAGTATAATTGGCGATTTCTTTTTTGAAGATATTTAACCTATGCGGAACATGTCACAAGAATTGATTTAAAATAACAACGCTTTGTTAATATTGCACACTATAATACTTAAAAATGTAAAAAGCATTGATCGTACATTTGAATGCATCAAAATATGCACAACGTGCAGTATGTGCAAAATAATAAGTCACATAATTATAGTGTTTATTATATATTCATTGCACTGTAAAATATTCCAATGTATGCTGTATAATCATTGCAGTATTTTAATGCTTGTCAATGTATACTTACATATGGTATGCTTTATGTATTAACGTATATTTCACATCACTCTGTTGTATTAAATGTATGAAATATTCAACTGCTGCATATTATTTAACTAATATAAAAGTATGCAACGTTAGTTAAATGTATTGAAACGGATTTTAAAAATGCGATAAATTGTATTTAATAAATATATGGTTAATCTTCGAATTCAGATACTATTTTGAAATTTATCAAAAATATATCGTGAACGTACGATCAAAGAGAAAGGGTAGGCTAAATTGATAACTTTCTTCTCTCGCGACATGAACTGCACCAATCGAAATTAGTCTTTCTTCTTAGTACACAATTTAGTTGGTTTAGACCTGGTAACTTTCCTTTAAAGTAGAAATGACTTCATGGTTCTGACGATTTCGGGGAAAAGCCATCATGCTCCAGATCCAGTAGACGCGTAGAATCACGAAACGACTGTAAGCCTAACTTTCCGAAGTATCTAACTTATGTGCGATGCGTCATATAAATCGCAATAAAATAATAATAGTTTGACGATGGGTCATGGATATATAGATTATAAAGTAAGTTGTTATTGCAAAAATATAAAATTATTTATACGGTAGAAATACAATTCCATTGTGTTCTCAAAATTAATTCCGACACATCTAATTTGTACGTGATAGGTTATACTAGTTGCTATGCAATAATGATGTTGTCAATAGTTTTCTAGTGGGTAAAATACAAAAAGAAGTAATTAATTGACGGTTCGAATTATTATTAATTAAACATGTTTCTTCGTTTTTTCGGAATTAATTTTGATACATTTCATTAAGATTCACTTTCTTGGACCACACAGAGACAAGAATAATTATTTTAATATGAAATATTAAACTATGAATTGAAAAGGAATAGTTGTATACTAACAGTAACAAGTAATTTTATACAGATGATCTATTACTATTATTTCTTCTCATTTTGAGAACCCACGAGTTCAACAAAGATCGCTGTAATTAATATAATTTTTGAACAGCTGTTACTCTGTTAAAAAATTGTTCATGATTTTCCGTATAAATTGGAGTTTGATGTTTACAATGCTCTGACCTTATGATGCTCTGTTCTAATTCTTACTGTACGAGTTACAGGAAAATAACTGTTAGTTTCTTTGTGAACTTCGGGTGTTGGTTTAAATTTAGAAGGTAGATTTGTTTTTAAATTTTGTTCGTATAATCGTACAAAATCAAATAATTCATCATATTGTTCTATGACCGCGACATATGTTTTAGGTAGCTGCATACTAGTAATACGTTTGCTCCAATGACGGTTCGTTGTATATGAAAAATGCATCCAGATGACTTCCGAGCTTATCCAAGGACTAGTTGGGGCAAGGTCGAAAGAATAGACTGGGTGAAAGTTATATCAGTCAAAGTCCAATAATTTCTTTCAAATTATGGTACCATTTCTGAATTACCTGTTATATGGACATCTCTATATACAGAAACGTCTGAAGAAATAAAGCATTCCACAACTGGAAACAAACTTTTCAAACAAATCTATTTCTACATTTAATTGTATTAGATATTAAATATATGTATTACATTTATGTATATTATTTAACTGATATATACAATATTATAGTACATATATCAGAATTAGTTTTGAAAATATAACAGGATATGCTTCATACAGATTGATTGAATCCTAAAACTAGTAATCTATGTTATATTTTACATATTATGACATATTATAAGAGTATTATCCCAGAACGATTCAAGTGACACATTAGGTTTTAGATATTATAGACTCAGAAATTGAAGCAAACGTTTATTTCAAAAGCATTCCAAACAGTTTGACAGAATTCAAACATGCTTCAAAAGCATTTGAAGTGTTGGAAGTAGTTTCAGACATGTTGTAAAGACGTTCTACGTGTTTACAGCTTCGGAAGGTCTGTAAAGTATCCACCGGGTTCAGAACAGTTCCGGAAGCTCCATACAGCATCCGACAGCTTAGAAACAGCTTCGGAAGCTCTTAACGCATCGGATAGTTTAGAAACAGCTTCGGAAGGTCCATAAAGCATATGACAGGTTGGAAACAGTCGGAAGTTCGTAAAGCATCCGACAGCTTAGAAGCAGCTTCGGAAATTTCGTAAAGCATTCGTCAGGTTAGAAAGAGTTTCCGAAGGTCCATGAAACATCCGATACCCGGAGCGCCAAAATCCCTAGTGGGACCGATTTACCGATTACAGCTTGGCACCATAGAGCTGCAAAAACACTAGTAGAAGGGTCGATTTACCTCCCGACAACTTCTTGGCACCACAGAGATGCCAATCACAACCAATCAGCATAATTTACCTGCAGGACGGCTGCCTGGCACGCCGGAGCTGCTATAATCCCTAGCGGGGCCGATTTACTGACTGCCACCTGCCACCCCGGAGGTGCAAAAACACTCCTAGAAGAGCCGAATTACCTCCTGACGGCTTTCTGGTACCTCCTGAGTGTCATAACACAAGCAATGAACATGATTTACCTATAGGACAGCTGCCTGGCACTCCGGAGATGCCAAAATCCCTAGCGGAGCCGATTTTGAGACTGGTGCCTAGCACCTCGGAGGTGAAAAACACTCCGGAAAGGCCTAATTTTTCTTCCGAGGGCTGCCTGACGCTTCTACAGTGTTAAAACAGAACCAAGAAGCATGATTCGTCCACAGGACGGCTGTCTGGAACCACGGAGGCGCCAAAAATCCTTACCGGGCATGATTTTTAGACTGCTCTTTTTAGTGAAAGTTATAATTTACTAATAATATTAATAGCTTGTATTTCTACTTTTTTAACGATTTGTTATAGAGTTCATTTAATTAGGTGGTTTTTATTTAGTAAAGAATTGAAAATAAGTCCTTTATTGAGTTTTGGGGAAACTGAGTTTATAATAAAATCTATAATTATGATGTTATTTTTTATAACTTTTTTTGGTTGATTATTTATAAATAAATTTATGAATGAATTTGTGACTATATTAATATATTTTGTTAAGTATTAAAGTTGTATTTAGTTGGAGGATTAATAAGAATAATTTTTAATAAGGTTTATGAGTTAAATAAGTTATTTATTAAATTAGTTGAATTTTTAATAAGAATATATTATTTAAATTTTTTATTTAAAAATTCTTATGGGTATTTATTTAATTCAATTTATGGGTATGAAATGTGTGCTGATTTGAGTTAGTGTATGGATTAAATGTTTATCAGTTAATGAAATTGAATGAGTTAATTAATACTAATAAAGTTACTATAATTGATTTAATGGAGTAATATATTTGATTGTTGATATTATTAGTTTTATGTAATATATTTTGTTTAAATACCTTACAAATTTTAATATTGAAAATATTAAGATAATATATATGTTATATATTTAAATAAGTGAAATAAGTTTTAAAGAACTTCTAATTCTTTTTTAATGATTAAAATCATTTTATTTCTATTGATATTTTTATTTAGATGTAATTGTAAATTAATTTTTAATAGCAAATTAAATGTTGTGAATTAACTAATATCCAGAATCAGGTTTATATAGTTTATAAAAATATTATATTTTCAATATAAAGACAAGTAAAGTTACTTTACTTTATATATATGTATATATATATATATATATATATATATATATATATATATATATATACATATATATAAAGTAAAGTAACTTATATATATATATATATATATATATATATATATAAAGAGGAGCAACTTTACTCATCTTTATATTGAAAATATAATATTTTTATAAACTATATAAACCCGATTCTGGACATTATATATATCTTTATTACCCATATATTGGGTAAATTAAATGTGCATGAAAGCAAATTATTCTATTAAATGAAATTATAGATTCTAGGGATAAAAGTAAATTTCAACCGTAGTATGAATCAGGGTAATTTGAGTAACGTCGAGGTATTCCTATTATTCCTAAAAAATGTTGAGGGAAAAGTGTTATGTTTATACCAATGAATATTATATAAAATTGAATATTTAAATAATGTTTGTTTAAGGTAAAACCAGTAAATAATGGGAATCAGTGAATTAGTCTTGCAATAATATAGACTTCTGGGTGATCAAAAAATCAAAATAAGTGTTGATATAAAATTGGATCCTCTCCATCTATAGGATCGAAGAATGAGGTATTTAAGTTTCAGTCTGTTAATAATATGGTGATTGCTCCAGCTAGAACTGGTAAAGTTAGGAGAAGAAGAATTGTTGGAATTAAAACTGATCATGCAAATAAAGGTATTTGATCTTAACTAAAGGCTGAATTTTTTATTTTTAAAATTGTCACAATGAAATTAATTGATCCTATAGTAGAAGAAATTCCTGCAATGTATAAGGAGAGAATTGTTAAATCAGCAGAGGATGATGGATGGTAAAGTTGTGATGATAAAGGAGGACAAGGAGTTTATCTGGTCCCTGACACATGGAATAAAAATATTCTTAGTAGCAAAAGTAAAAGTGAAGGGGGAATTAATCAGAATCTTATATTATTTTTTCGGGGAATGCTATATCAGGGACCCCAATTATTAATGGGATTATTCAATTTCCGAATCTCCCAATTATAAATGGTATAACTATAAAAAAAAATTATTACAAAAGCATGGAATGTAATGATTAAATTGTAAATTTGATCGTTATTAATTCATATCCCTGGGTTTCTTAGTTCTATACGGATAATTAATCATAATAAGGAACCAATTATTCCTGATCATATGGCTATTAAAAAATATAATATTCCAATATTTTTGTGATTTGTTGAATAGAGTCGTTTTCTTAAATAAATCAAGATTTATAAACAATTATACTTTTAAATTTGAAGGTCATTGGTTTATTTAACTTAAAATCTTTAAATAGTGTAGAAAATATTTAGTTTTAAAAATAAATGAATTAATTTAAGATTTTAAATTTAATAAATTAATAAATTTGAGGATAATGAGTCGATAGTTTTGTGTGTGCGTGCGTGCGTGCGTGCGTGCATGCGTGTGTGTGTAATAAGTATAAATATTATGCTTAAAAAAGAAGTAAATTGTAAATTTACATATGAAAATTAAAATTTTTTAATATTAGCTTTTATAATTTAATAAAAATTTCAAATTGCAAATTTAAACTCATATACATATATGTATAACGAAAATTATTAAATAAATCATTAGAGTATATACATTAATAAAAATATTAAGAAAAAGATAAATATAAAATAATTGAAGAAGTTGAAATTAGTTTTAAAATATATTTTTGATTTTATTTTAGGGAAAATGTAAATTAATGAAATATGTAAATAGTTTCACGATATAATTAATCTTGATCTAAGGTATACAATTATTATAAATATAAATCTTGTTTTTGATTTAATTAAGGATTGTAAAATTATTCATTTTAGTATAAAAAGTAGAACAGGTGGGAAATTTATATATATATAATATTTAAAATGTATAGTGTAAATTTTATTAGAAGAAAAAATAGATTAAAAATGGGTTTTTATCAATAAATAGAAGTATAATTAATATTGAAGTTTGTAAATAGATGAATACTCCAAAATTATTTTAATTGAGTTTTTATTAATTAAGGAAGTGGACTACATTCATTGCATACTGTATAGACATAAGTGTCGTTAGTACTATTTATCTCTATAATTAGAGCTATCTCATATCGACTTGCATCGTGAAAATAAAGATTGTATAGAAAAAGTTCTGCTTACCGATAGTAATTAACATAATATTGACGTAAATCAAAGTAATAATTTCAAAGGTCTCATCCTGTGTATAGTATTATATATAAATTATTCATTAATATACATATACATATACACAGGGTACCATGTAACCGAGAGTATAAGTTCATAGATTTTCTACATGAGAAAATTAATGATTATTTTAGTATCAATTCTTTCTGTGAGAAGATCCTATATTATTTTGCAATCTGAAACTTCGTCCGCGATATATATTATAAGCAGTTTATTGATGTGACTGTCGATACGCGTTAAATGTATTCAATAGATACACAAAGAAAACGTGTCTGCGACCCTCACAGGCATAAAAACTTTGAATATTTATATTTCTAACGGAATCTCAGATTGCAAAATGAAGAAAAATATTCGATTTGTATTGACACGAAGAATTGTTACTGAAATGTGATTTTACACTTTTGTTAACATCCCCTACATGTATGTTCTTTTAACAATTATCATCTTCTAACTAGTTACAACCAATTAAACCAAATAATACTGTGCCACAACCAATGTTTAACATCAATATAAGTAGAAAACACGAGTAATGGTCAGATATGTTAGCCATATCATATTGAATCGGATGCATGCTTAATGAATATTTAAACATAACTTTTCTGAAAGCAAAACCGTGTTTGAAAAATTTTTATTCTATATTTTATATTTAAAGATTGTATACCCTGTATTCTAAGATTGAAGTTGAATTTAATAAATTACATTCGTGTAATTCTAAATCTTTTAAAAACCATTTCCTGTTTTAATTGCATGAAGAGGCAATGAGAAATGTAAGTCTTCATCATACGTAGATATTTAATTTAATAAATAGAAAAAAACTTTTGCCACCAATGCCTTATCTACAAAAATTATCTCACAGAGATAATTTCAAGGCCTGTAACTCCACGCACATGACGTTCAGATTTAGGTAGTGTTTTATCATTTTCATTACTACCTTTCCAATTACGCGCTGATTTTTTAAATTCTTCTTATATTCTTCAATATTTATTAATTATCTTAATCTTTGCAAAAAAAACCCACCCAGTAAATTGTATATTAATATTTAATCTATTCCTAATTCTTAACTTAATATATTTATATATATTCATAAACATTGATTTATACATCTTTATAATCTTTATTTCTTTAACAGGAGGAAATTATATTCCTTTACTTTACTAGATTAGTTCCTAAATCAAAATACCATTTTTTCTAATTTATATAATAATCTATATGTGTTTATATTTATAATTAATTTTGCACGATTAACTTATATTTTTATAAATTATAACATAAATATTTTTAACTACATTATAAACAGCAACGTATATTAATATCTTATAAAAATATCTTATAAAAATATCTTATAAAAATATCTTATAAATATAATAATGAATTAATCAATATAATTAATCACCCATTAGTTAAACTCACCAACCCAATAAATATTAATTTATGGTGAAATTATGGGTCATGTTTAGGATTATGCTTAATAATTCAAATCATTACGGGATTACTTTTATTAATACATTACTGTCCAAATATTTCCTTAGCATTTGAAAGAGTTATTCATATTATAAAAGATGTTAACTAAGGCTGACTAATTCGATTTATTTATATAAATGGAGCATCAATATACTTCTTATGTACGAGGGAGCTCCAATAAGTCTTAAAAACTTGTAGGCTTAGCCTACAAAAGAAAAACGAAAATTTTGGAAAAGTAGCGATTTATTTCTCTATATAGTCTCCTTTCAGCTCGATATACTTGACCCAGCGATGCTCCAACTTCTTTAACCCGTCTGAAAAATACGTTTTCTGGAGGTCTGCAAAGTAGGCCTCCGTGGCGGCGATAACCTCCTTATTCGACTCAAATTTCTGCCCGGCGAGTGACTTTTTCAAGTTTGGAAATAAAAAGAAGTCGCACGGGGCCAAATCTGGAGAATACGGTGGATGGAGCAGCATCTCGTAGCCTGATTCGACTAATTTGGCCGTGGCGACGGCGGAGGTGTGAGCCGATGCGTTGTCATGGTGGAAGAGCACTTTTTTCTTCGCCAAGTGTGGCCGTTTTTCCTGCAATTCTACGTCGAATCGGCCCAATAAACCGGCATAGTAGAGCCCTGTGACCGTTTTGCCCTTGTCCAGGTAGTCGATGTAGATCGCACCTTTTGAATCCCAAAAAACGGTGGCCATCACCTTTCCGGCCGATAGGACAGACTTCGCCTTCTTCGGAGCGCGTTCGCCGGGTGAAGTCCACTGTTTCGACTGTTCCTTGGTCTCTGGTGTGTACCAGTGGATCCATATTTCATCGACGGTCACGAAACGACGCAGAAACTCCTTCGGATTGCGCCTAAACAACATCAGACACTGCTCCGAAGTGGTCTCACGGTTGCGCATGTTGTCCGGAGTAAGCAAACGCGGCACCCATCGCGCCAACAGCTTTCTCATGTCCAATATTTCATGCAGGATATGACCCACGTGGTCTTTTCAGATGCCTAATGTCTCAGCTATCTCGCGCACCTTCAATCGGCGGTCTGCCAATACCAGATCGTGAATTTTTTTTACGTTATCCTCCGTGGTAACCGTTTTCGGGCCACCTGGACGTGGCTCATCAAAAACCGACGTGCGACCACGTTAAAACTCATTAAACCAATTTTTGACGGTCGCCATCTAAGGAAAAGAGTCACTGTACACAGTATCCAAGCGCTCGTTGATTTCGCTGCGCGATTTCCCTTCCAAAAACAAGAATCGAATCACCGACCGATATTGCTCTTTTCCCATTTTTCTAAAATACGCGGACACGCCCGCTTCCACACGCGGTCAAAACAAAACTACAAGTCCGATTTGGCTGAATTTTTGACAGTAGCTGTCTACAAGAATCTACTACAAGGTAGTAAATTTTTCTTGCGATCGTGGTGACCATCGGGAGGTGAAGCTAAGTAATTATCGGATCGCTCTCGTATATATATCCATATTAGACGTGAAATTTACTACCATTCATTTAAACTTGTCTAAGTATGAACAATACGTTTATTAATCTATCTTTTATCTATAGCTACAGCATTTCTTGGACATGTACTACCATGAGGGCAAATATCGTTTTGAGGTGCAACAGTTATTACCAACCTTTTATCAGTAATCCCATATATTGGTATAGAAATTGTTCAATGGATCTGAGATGGTTTTTCAATTAATAATGCCACCTTAAATCGATTTTATTCCCTTCATTTTATTTTACCATTCATTATCCTATTTATAGTAATTATTCATTAATTTTTTCTTCACCTGCCAGGAAGAAATAATTCAACTGGATTAAACAGTAATTATTATAAAATTTATTTTCATTCATTATATTTCATTAAAGATTTACTAGAATTTATTACACTTATTTATATAAATTTTATTATTGTTATTAAATTCCCATTATTCATAAGAGATCCTGATAATTTCATTCAAGCTAATTCAATAAATACTCCTGCTCATATTAAACCTGAATGATATTTTTTAGTTGCTTATTCAATTCTTCGCGGAATCCCAAGAAAATTAGGAGGGGTAATTATATTATTATATTATTATATAAATATATTATTTTATACACCAAATCCATATAATTACATCATATAAATTTTACCCTATTAATCAATTTATGTTCTGAATATTAATCAATTCATTTATTCTATTAACATGATTAGGAGGGCAAATAATCGAATATCCATGCACAACCATTAATAAATTTATTTCAACTTTATACTTTTCCTTTTTCATTATTATCCCTTTCATAAATTTATTTTGAGGTAAACTCTTAAACCTTTATTATAAATAATTAATAAGCTATACACGCATATATTTTGAAAATATAGATTAGAAATAAAATTTTCTATTAATTTAATATTTTCATATTAAATCAATGTATTTAGTAAATCTTTTGCTCTATAAATAAATAGAATATAAATTAATGATAAAGATAAAAAACTTTTTCAACATATTCTTATTAACTTATCATAACGAATTCGAGGTAAAACCCCTCGAACTCAACTAATTACACCTATATGAAATACATAAACTAAATTAAATATTACAGTATAATAATAACCCCCAAAAAATAATAACCCAATTAATACACTTATAAATATAATATTTATATATTTAGCTATAAAAATTAATACAAACAACCTACTAGAATATTCAGTATCAAAACCAAAAATTAATTCACTTTCTCCTTCAATTACATCAAAAGGAGTCCGATTTAATTCAATTAATAAATTTATCAATAACATTAGATATAAATGTATTAATATTCAAAAAAAATTAATTTTTTTCTGAAATTTAACTAAATCATAAAATGAATATCACTTAACCACTATTATCACTGTAAATATCATTAAAAATAATCTAACTTCATGAGAAATAGATTGAGCAACAGATCGAATAGCTCCTAATAATGAATAATTTCTATTAGATGATCAGCCTATTAATATAATAGGATAAACCCCAATTCTTATTAACCTTCATAAAATTATAAAATTTAAATTTATATTTACTAAATCTCTATATAAAGGTATTAACAATCACACTAAAAAAGATAATAATAACATTCTTGTAGGACTTATCAAATACATATAATAAATAATTTTTCAAATAAAATATTTCCTTAAAAATTAATTTAACCATATCACTAGAAGGTTGTAATAACCCTAAATACCCTACTTTTTTTGCTCCCTTACGATACTGACTATAACTTAATAATTTACGCTCCAAAATTGATAAAAATGCAACACTAACTAAAACTATTACTATCAACATAAAATAAAAAATTAAATTTTATACTATATATTCCTTTATTGAATAAATTATTATTTATATACATATAAATATATTTAATTAAATTCTAAATTTAATGCACTAATTTGTTAAGATAATACTAAACTAATTTATTTAATTATTCAATAAATTATTCAAAATACATAGTCCTTTCGCACAAACATATTAAATTTTCTTATAGATAGAAACCGATCTGGCTTATACCGATCTGAACTCAAATCATGTGAGATATTAAAAGTCGAAAAGGCTTATTATTATATTTAAACTCCTTCATTTAAATTATATCTTAATTCAACATCGAGGTAGCAAACATTTTTATCATTTTCGTCTATCCAAAAATATTACGCTGTTATCCTTAAGGTAATTTTTTCTATTTTTGAACTAAATATCTATTTGTATAAAACAAACATCATTGACTTATTAATTAAAATTAATCAAATTTGAATATTTCCCCAATAAAATAAATTATACTAATATTAATAAAGTTTATAATGATTATTATAATTTTTAAAATTCTATAGGGTCTTCTCGTCCGATAAACAAAATTAAGAATTATTAGTTAATATATAAATTTATTATATATATTTGAGACAGTAAATATTTCATCAACCCTTTCATAGAAGTTTTCAATTAAAAAACTAATGATTATTCTATCTTTGTACAGTCAAAATACGGCAGCCATTTAATTATCATAGGGCAGAGCAGACCTTAAATTATATTCAAAAGAACATGTTTTTGTTAATCAGGTGAATATTATTTTTTCTGAATTCTTTATATATACATATAAATATGTATTCTTTGTTTATCTTATCAATAATTATTTAATATATATATAAACCCTTACACCCCAATAAATGTAATTATTTATTATTATAATAATTACTTATTTATTACATAAATAATTTATATACTATACTTATTTATTTTATTTTATTATATAAATTATATATATAGTATATAAATAATTTATATACTATATTTATTTATTAAATTAAATTAAAAAAAAAATATCTAATGAATAACCTAAGTATTTATTAAAATAAAAATAAGTACAAATACTCCCAATTACCTTAAATAGATATTTTTTTACAAAAAATGTCTAATTAATTGCTTCTATCTTCTTAATAATACATTAAATTAAATAAATAAAATTAATTTTTACATAAGTTTTTATTTCTTCATTATGCTGATATTAAAATTTCTCTCATATTACGGTTAAATTTCAAAAATTAATGTATCCTTATAGGTGGTCTGAACTATAATATAATAGTATACGGACAATGGTACTAATGATTGAGATTATTTGAGGCTCAGACAAAATTTCAATCTTATGCCACTACCAATTCAGTAAAATTTAAATTAATAAATTTATATATCAGATTAGGAATCTCCGATATATTTAAAAATGATATTTGATTTGACTATCATTGGAATTTAATAAATATAAAATTAATATATAATTATATCTCTTATAATTATATAATCACACACACACACACACACACACACACACACACACACACACACACACACACACACACACACACACACACACACACACACACACACACACACACACACACACACACACACACACACACACACACACACACACACACACACACACACACACGCGCGCGCGCGCATATATGTGTATATATAATATATATGTATATATATATTAATTATATAATTATACATACATTTAGGTGTGTGGGTGCGCGCGCGTATGTTTTCTGATTTTTTTTAGTTACAGACTCTCCACCTTGAGTCTTCTGCGGTGACATCTGGCTCTTGCCGAGGTATTGAACTGTTCGTGTCCTACGATCGGCGAGTCGTATGCAATTTTTTATTCCTTCGATATTCAAGCATGTCGTAGGACGAAAGGTCCGAAACGATACGGGTGACCGGTTGTATTTATATTCATTTTGTATTGTATTTTTGTGAGTACAGTGACCGCGAGTATATTTACCATATACTCGCGAGCAATGATACTTTTCGTTTTACTTGTACGTATTTCTTAGTTCAGGTTGTAGGGTCTTCTTGTATACCACGTTTTTTATACGGCGATATAATTATTTAGCGAAGAAGTCGGATACTCTCCGATTTCGCAATTCTAACGATTAGTATTACGCGAAAACGATATTATCGAATATTCGATTAGTTTCTATATTGTTCGAGTCTCGCGTTAAAATATGATTCGAGTATTAACGTTTATCCGTAGCTTTTATGTTACATTTCGTATACAAGAAGGCATTTCGCGATGGTTAGTTTTCCAAGTTAAAATAATAGATTTGTACACAATTTTCCAACTTTTAAAGAATTTACTTTGACGACGAAATAGACCAAGGGTTATTCAAAATTTTGAATAATTAAATATTATCTTAGATTTTCTTGATCAATTTTTTCTTACGAATAATTCTCTTACGAGTAATTCCTTTGCATAGTAGAATTTTTCAATTTTCTTTTGATTTTTCACAAATAAAAGGTCGAGTCATTTTAACAGAAGGAAAGAATACTATCTCGTTAGATACTACATACATTAACCACACTTTCTAGTTCAGGATTTTCAGCATGATTTATCCGTGTTTGTTGCCTGAACTCGTTTAAGTGCCCAGCTGCTACTTGCTCGAGCGAAGGCAATGGGAACGATGACTTCCTAGTCCATAAGATTAACAATAATAATGTATATGAGTGTGTCATATACACATATGTGAGTGTGATTGGGCTGTGGAATTGCGACGGTTCGCGAAAATCTATCAGAGAGACTACGAATTAAAGAATACTCTGTAACGTCATATTATCAATGACAGTAACTATCTATATTGACTTAACTTTTGCTATTACATTCACGTGACAATTGTTCACGTGACAATTATTTTCCTTAAAGAGCCACGCAATAAATTCTTATGCTTATTATGAGTACATGTACGCAATTGTCGCCAGCCATTGTCAGGTAGTTTCAAGAACTTGGTACCCGGGGACGTCTCCCTAGGTTAGGCTCATTGCTCCCGGGCGTTATGCATGAGAACCGTGGAGTGGTTGTATTTGAGAGAATGTGTTTTGCCATTTTTTAAATATAGGGCTAGGTAGGTTAGATAACTTATTTCTCGTATGTGTGCTAAGAACGGTTAGGTACGGCCAGGGCAAGTCGTCACGTTCTCAATTCGAGTAGGTGCGTTTTCGCGTGACGTACCTGCACCTGTAGGACAATTCGAAGAAAGGATCGCGAAGTTACTGCAAACGAAGAATGTCGTTTGCATCTGGCGTTACTTTCTATTCTTCGGATTTCTCTGCTTTAATTGTTCGCGGACGCGGTCGCGTCGATTAAGGCGTCGAAACGAACGTTACGCTCGAAATTCCTTTTCACGCGTGCATTGCACGACCAACGGTTTTCAGAATCGTTTGCACGGTCGCACGTGTGTCGCGCGTGGTTTTCGCGAAACGTAGGGTTTCAGATCGGGCAATGCCGCCCGAAGAAAGAAGAGGCTGCAAGCCAAAGACGCCCTAGACAAATTGTCTCACGAGTGGGCTGCAACGAATGGCTTTCCATCTTCGGATATATCTATCCGAGGATGGAAAGTCATTACTATTACTATTTTCTCACTGTACTCGCACGTAGTTGTGTGATAGTTAGTTTGTTTGGCATGTGTACACGTGTATGTACCACGCGTGCTGTGGCACCTCATCCCCAATGATATTGGGCAATTCGCGGTTTGAATTAGCGTTGCGAACAAGAAACGATCACTGTTTGAATTAGCGTTGCGAATGAAAAAGAATCGCGACTGCAATGAGATATATGGACAAGAAATCGTCACGATTTGAATTAGGGTTGCGAACAAGTGATGATTGCGATTTGAATTAGCATTGCGAATGAGAAACGATCGCGTTTGAATTAGTCTTGCGAACAAATACCAATAACGATTATAATTAACTTCACGGACGATAAATCGTCACGATTTGAACCAGGGTTGCGAACAAATACCAATCGCGATTGAAATTAGCTATACAAATAGTATTTATAGTTTGAATTAGGGTTGCGAACGAATATCGAGCGCGCTTGTTTTCGATGTTGCAAGATCTGAATGCAGATTGTATGTATTTCTAGAATAGCGTTGCGTTTGATAAGTACTTATCGATCGCGATTGCCTTTGGTGTTGCGAACGACGAATATTGAACGCGGTTGCATTTGTATTTTCAATTAGCGTTGCGATATCGATTAATCGCGTTGCTTCGAATTAACGACGCGACGCGAACGGTTCGCGGTTTTTTTTCTATTAGTGTTGCGACTCACGTAACGCCCAAAAATTGCCACTGGAATCACTGTTGGAATCACGAAACAGCTGAATCAGCTGTCCAACATGTGATTCCCCGCAGTCTGAAATGACTGCACTCGACTATTAAAGATAGCATTGCGTATCAATTAACACACATAGGTGCACGGTATTCAATTAGCGTTGCGAACTATAAAGCGCCCTAACGTGGTTGCTTCTGGGAGTTTTTTCATTTTGCATTTTACAATATATATATTAGTGTTGCGAATAACGAAGCAGCTCGCGCGATTTTTATCGAGAATTTTTTTTATATTTTGATCAATCAACTTCACGAATATGAAAGCAACCTATTTGGTTGCTCTCGGGAGTATCTTTTCTTTTTTTTCATTATTATATATTTAATAATGTAGTGTAGCAAAGAGAGAACGGTCCACTCACGGTTTTGTTTGCGTATTTGAGAAGTGGACCATATTGCAAAGAAATTGCAATTGTCGCGTTGCAAGTCGAGCGTTTGTAACTGAAAATACAGCTGAAACGTAGAATCGTATCTGAAGTGTCATTTTTACGAATTATACATATTTATTACGCATTTGGCGTATTTGTATAATAATTTTGATACGATGGCAGTAAAACGACGACGATGATAAATTTAACGAATTATTGTAGCTTTTACAATAAAGGGTATTCGTTATTAGGTTTGCTACGGGATGTATTATTTTTGCAAGCGCAATTGATTTACAGAAAAATTGGTATCATATAGTAGTGTATTTATTTTATAAATATTCGAAGTTCTTTGCATCGATCAAAGTTGACTCACGATCGTTGCATAATTTAATAAAAAATTAAAAGACTCGTACTGAAAAAGTACACAAGCTGCAATTCGATAGTTTGTACGGATAATACATTTTCAAGTAGAGTCTATACTATCGCGGCGTTATCGTTTACTTCTGGATGCAAAAATAATTTAGATTAAATCCAGTAAAATATGATTATTCCAATATCAATGACGTTAAAAATATTTTTAAATTGGTATATTCTCGTTAAATAATATATAAAATAAAATTGAACAAATGAAAATAAAATGTGTACATTGTTCGCTCGTAAATAGTACGTGCAATGAAATTTCTAGTAACTCTCATTTATGTGATATTTGGGTTGTGCATCTCGTAAATTCAATTAGAGCATGAACCCTCCGCTTTGTTTGCACTATGGACCTTTTTATTGCTGCCTACGGAGGACTACGGATGCCGCCACTTGAAGAGGGTGTTGTCAAATTCTAAAAGTTGCAAGTATTCGAGGTGGCGTTTTGCTCATAAAAAATTAAGTTGGTAAATTGTTGGTCACATTGGCAAGTAGCTCGGGCACCGTAGCAACCTAGAATTCGGAACCCCTTACACATGTTAATAACGAATAATTTGTATAAATACATCGATCGATTCAACCTAGGTTTTTACAATATAAGGATTAGATGTTTGTTTATGTAACAAAACGATTTAAACAAGCTAGAATATGCATTGTGCTGCCATCTAGTGTCAGAAATGGACATCATTCCTCGACAAACTTGGCCTAGTAGTCACAGATGGCACCACTTCTGTTATATGTGCAACAAAATAATTTTATTAAACGATTTTTATTAAACGATCTTTTGATCCATATAGCGATATTCACTAAGAAAAAGACGCAGTTTGCTTTTATTACATAGTTTTCAACTAGTGCCAAGCGATATTATCTCTTACTTTGTTTAATATATAACATAAACAAAGAAGAAGAATTACGAGACAAAATTGTAATCCTTACCGAAGATTTTTACGGATATGGTGTGAGTTGGTAAGGATGAAATAAATATATATAATAAACAATTATTTCTTTCCATGTATTGAATCTTTATTTATATAAGATACATACCAGTAACCATTTTTTACTTTATATCTGTAGTAAAATTAATTTCTGAATATTAATTATGAATCTATAATGCATGAATGAGATGTATAAAGAGACAATAACGTTCGAAACACGCAGAAATATTAGCAACACATTTGCTTTGGAATAAAAATTAATTGAAATCGTCCATCTTCACAGATTTCGCAATATCTCGGTTTTTATTTATTGCTGCTATCAACAATTGTTATTGAACAATGGTTGAAATAATTATTAGCAATCTTTTCGTTTAGGAAATTGCTTAATATTTCATTTTGGTGGAATATTTTTGTTCGTGAAGGAATTTTTCGTTTAGGTCTAACAGACATTGTCAAGGTTACGCGTATCGATTATCGATTCATAAGTGTTCTGCTCGATCATTTTTCTATCTAGAAAACTGATTAATTAAATTTCGGCTCTCTTAAGTAAAAATTACAACTTCTATGCCTATTGTGTAAATTATAAGAATTAAACAAATGTTAAATTAATGTATCTAATAAACAATTGTTACTTTCCATGCTTTAAACCATTAAGAAACACGTTTATACTTCGAATCTCGATGAAAATGAATTTCTATCGGCAAATCAATCATTTATAATTCATAAATAAGATGCATATTTAACATTAATATTCACAGCATACGTAAATGTTAATAACAATCGCGGAAATGAACAAACATTCACCGAAACCGATCTCTTTCGCAGATTTCGCTATATCTTGATGTTTATTGACCGTAATTATTAACAACCGTCGTAGGACCATAGTTTAAACAATTATTAACAATGTCCTAGTGTAAACAATGACTTAAAAGCCATAAATTTCTTGAAATATTCGGTTAGATCGAACAAAGACGATCGAAGTAACGGTAAGTTACCATGTGGTGGGTATATAAGGAACCACCGGTTGCCGAAAATTTTATTCTACGAGGAGGCTCGGAGGTGGTCCGATGTCTCCATTCTTGGTACCTGGACCTGCCGCGGACAGCCATGAACCTCGGTTGAGCCCTTGGTAAACGGTACCGGCGACCACTCTCTAATTTTTTTTTTGTTTCAGTTTTTTTTTTGTTACTGCATGCCACATAATTTATGTCATGTATTTCATTGTCTTCAGAGTCAAATTTTCTATCATATCTTGACTTGCTTAATCTTTGTCGTTTTTCAATTTGTTTCTCTTAGCTAGGTATATCAGAACCGAGGAACATCGAGGAATCGAGGAACGAAGAGGACTCAGTTATTGCAGTCACTGCGGGACATTCAGCTTAGTTTTAAGACTAGACTAAGTTAGTTTTATGGCCACCATGTTCGAATCTCTATACTCTGCCAAGCAATTATGGAATTAGTAGCTTCTTTTTGCTTGCTTCCCCGTTCCTCAGTCCGGTCACCACTGCTGCTTGTACAAGCAATTATTATACATTGTCGAACAAAACGTGACAAAATTGGGAAAGACGCGACGCGTACCGTGAAGCTGGTCCTACTAGGTCGGTCCCGTTTCCTCTAAGTGGGCCCAATTCGGGAGAAAGTAGCCGACGTCGCCGAAAGGAGACGCCATTTCTCCACAACTTCGCGCCGTGAGCCACGACCTGCGAAGGATTACAGAAGAGAGGGTCCTCTCCTACGATCGGCGACTTCCACAGAGACAGAGGTATAGCCTCCCTCTGTGTTCACAACATCTTCCTCTAGAAGTGTGACGCACCAGAAGAGACGGCGATCGACCGTTAGGTCCACCTTCACGGCCGGTCACTTGCTTGTACAAGAAGCAGTGGTGACCGGACTGAGGAACGGGCAAGCGAGCAAAAAGAAGCTACTAATTCCATAATTGCTTGGCAGAGTACAGAGATTCGTACATGGTGGCCTTAAGACTAACTTAGTTTAGTCTTAAAACTAAACATCGGAGTTCTCTTCGCTCTTCGCTCTTCGTTCACCTAGCTAAAAAGTAAGAGAAAAATTCATAACAGACATAAAATTCTTTCATGGTTAAATACATTCATGCAAAGAATAAACAAAGAAAAACGTGTACAAATTAAAATCAGTAAGTAAATACAAATGTATATGTACAAAGAAACAAAAAAAAAAAAAGGTGGTTACTTTTGACCACTGGCTATTGGTGCTGATTCAAGCACCGCCGGTCTAAGTGCTCCAGAGGAAGAGCTCCCTCCACCTCGGAGGCTCCCCGGAGAATGAAATTTTTTGTAGCCGGCGGTTTTATTTATACCCTCCACATGGTGACTTACCGTTACTTCGATTGTCTTTGTTCGATCTAACCAAATATTTCAAGAAATTGATGACTTTTAAGCCATTATTTATACTAGGACATTGTTAATAATTGTTTAAACTATGGTCCTACGATGGTTGTTAATAATTTTGATAAATAAACATCAAGATATTGCGAAATCTGCGAAGACGATCGGTTTCGGTGAATGTTTGTTAATTTCCGCGATTGTTATTAACATTTACGCATGTTTCCAATATTAATCGAACAATGTGCATCTTATTTATGCACTACAAATGATTAAGTAACTTATAGAAATTGATTTTGATCGAGATTGGAAGTCAAAACGTATGTTGCGGCACGCAAAAATCCATGCGGTCCGTACGCGCCCTAGCGTTTATGGCTGGATTAGCGCGGGTACCGAGCACGTGCTCGGCACACGTGCAATCCACCAGCAAACTAACAACCCTACCTGGGTTCTTGGAGGTCTGCTAAACAGCTGCGGGGTCATTAAGGCGACTTTCCCATCTTTATGGTTTTTAATAATTTTGACTTCCAGGAACCCTCGGTTTGCAACTAACAATCCCACTCCAGGTTTCCCTTTCTTTCGACACAGTTGTCCACCTCCCAAATTCCTCAGTCAATCGGATTTAAAACCGAACACATAAAACGGAGGGTTGACACGCGGAGGAGACAGTTAACACAGTTCACACAAGTCTGACAATTTTTGCCAACCACTCAATTAAACAATTCTGCCAATCAGTTTGACACAGACTCAAACAAGCGAACATTTCGTCATCAGCTAAACACTACAAGAAACATACAAGTTCGACAGTTACACAAGACACAAGAGCTCAACACATGTTACAAGAGTTCGACAAACAAACTACAACAAACCAGAGTTCGGTGGCTAGAGTTCTGTGTCCAGTTTACACAAAATATACAACCTAACAACTTTTGCCAACTCTACGCTAAATACAGCATTGTTAAACATCACAATAAGACTTCGTTCTTTAAATTTCCAACGATCTCGACACCCGTAAAAAGCTGTCGAGAAGTGCGGACGACGAGACGCTCCAATTGAACACCTCCCGTCGTCCAACGCGCTACAACGTGTTTCGTAAAGTTTTGATGCATGGAAAGTATTAATTGTCTATTTGGTACATTAATTTAACATTTGTTTAATTCTTATAATTTACATAATACAAGCGTCGGCAATAGAACACAGCTTCTGAAATATTGTTTTTAATTAATGTCATAAGAAATCAATGTTGATTAATTTTTAAGTACTATTACAGAGGAAATATACTTTTTCCTGTTTCACGCAAAATGTGGTGCATTTTAATCGTACGCCATGAAGTTACTGCGCCATCTAGCTAGTCGTGCGATAATTAGAAGTTTCTCGCCATAAAGAAAGAAGACGCTCTGTTTGCCGAACTCTGTTTCTCGCGAACACTGGGCAAGTTGTTCACTTGTGTGTTTTTATGGTACCAACTCCGCTCTGTAGCCCTCACCCAATCAGCTTTTGACATTTAACCGTTTTCTACCAATCGAATGTCAAGAAAAATCTATGCATCTGTGCGTCGTATAGAACAGTTTTCGGCGTCCCGTGCATACATCGAAAGAACGCTATACGACGGTAGTGTTTCGTTGCATGCATACGCGTTCGATTCCCCCATTGTTTGTTATCAACGGAATTTACCGCTACTACGAGGAGTGCGGAAACACATTGTGCCAGCGCGCAAGTGTGCACCATACGCTGTCGCATAACGTTTGACACTTTCCGCGAAGGCGTATCTTCGTAAGATCGGTTACGTAAAAATCTCTTCCCAATCACAAAAGCTTCGCCTGAGTTCGGTCATTCCTGTATTCACAGACAAATTTACACGGGTTATCGAGCGTGTGCGGTTCGTTTCGAAAGCATTTTGGCGCGTGCGTTTATGATCCCGGAGAATTGAGAAGCGGCGCACTACATGGCGTCCCCAGCGTTGCACGTAGCACACTACGTCTTCGGTTACACCGATATAATAGTTTGTCCGTTATTTGTATGCTTATCACTACCTTATTATTTTCAAAGTATCGCGGAATATTGTGAGTGATTTGCGTGAAAGAAACAGAAATACAGAGAAAGATAGAGAGAAAACGATCTAATGTATCGATATACGTAAAAGCGGAAGCAAGGTACAGATAAATTTACTCGATCCTTTGTAGCTAAACGATGTACATGGGAGTGTAACCCTACCAAAAACTGATAACATTCCTTTTCGCACACGTTCCCATAACAACGCATGAGACTCTTTCCGCTCCCATAACAACGCATGGTACTCCATACGACAGACCACTGATAACCGAAATTCCTTTTGTATACGTTCCCATAACAACTGATGAGACTCTTTCCGTTCCCATAATGACGCATTCCTTACATAACGCAGGACACTCAGAACAAGAACATATATAAAAACCCGACCCATAGGAGACAGTTCAGTCTTGACCCGTGATTCGATCCGCACGAATCTATGACCGACGGTACGGCAATTAAAGTGTAATACAAAAGAAAATAATAAAAAGTTTGTCTCTTGTTGGAAATGAACATTTTTTGTATCAAATCCTTAATTATTACGTGACAGGGGATTGGTCGGGTATACATGGGGGTGAGTAATTGTACAGTTAAGGAGAAAGGGCGTGGAAAGAGTAATACAAGAGTTAACATAGAGACAGAGTAAGACGTACGTAAACGTACGCTAAACACCATGGGTAAGACGCTAAAGAAGGCAGCCCCTGGGGGCGATGAGAGGAATTTGTACAATCGGAGACTGCTCAAGGCTTTTTCAAAGTCTTCTTCAAAAGTTTCTGAAACAAACTTGCACAAGAAACAGCGCGAATCCGAGAATTCAAACAGGTTTGTAAAATCAATCAAGCCAACAAACCAGCGAAGTCATCCACAGTTATTCTCCATTCGGTCGTTCATTTTTCTAGCTTCGATTCTACGTTTCGAGTGTTCGCGTGAACCGACGCGATGCTGCCCGGATTATCTTTCTTTTCGATCACATACGCGACCTTTTCTTTTTCTTTAAAATATCCGAGGATAAAGTGGGGCAAATGTCACTCGCTTTCAGTGGAAGATAACTACAAAGATTTTGGAACCTAACATGTATATCGAGACGTGTCAAGTTCTGTTACAATTTCTTTCAAATACCTCGCGTTGCGTTATTCGTCTTGTATTAGTTCGAGAAGACAACGAAAATTTATGAAACAAACGCTTTAGAGTGAATGGGCAAACGTGAAACAACGTGAAAATATCGAAGAGATGTAAACGAGAAACATTAGATTAACTGCTATGTCAAGTTTTTTTTTTTTTAAATTAGTACCTCTCATCACCTCCGGCATTTCTTACTTCGTGGAAATTAGCTATAAATACGCGCGTGATTTCCTTTCAGCGATTTTGAATGTCTGTATATTCCTGTTGCAGGTCTAAGTTGAGCACCATACAAAAAACAATACCATCGGAGCAAAGGAAATGCGTCAAAGTAAGTTTGATGGCTTTTGAAAGCTGTTAACGATACTTTAATAGTGTCTTAAATACTTTTAAATTTAAATTATTCGAATTATCCAACCTTTCTGAGCACATACTTATCTACAAGGTGGTCCGATTTGTATGTATCTCTGTTTAGAAATTGTGTTAAAAAGCGATTGCACTGCATAGGATTAGAACAAATTGTAGAATTTTTTTTCTCTTTGATTACAAAATAATGTATTTGTTATAGAGTAAACTTGATGTACCGACACAATTAGAATTGAGTCGAGCCAAGAAGTTGATTGATAGACCACCTGACAGCTCTAAAGAAAAAATGATATTAGTATCCGATGAAATTTGAAAATATGCAGCCAGAATCGGAGGAAGCAGAGGTTAAACCTGATACAATTATACAGAATGAAGATGCATAGAAAGACACTTTCCACGAGAATCAGGAATTTATAGATGAACATGTTGATCATGTTTCTCTTAAACTCTTCCCGGACTCTAAGGAACAGGAGAACGCTACAATTAAAGAATCATCGATAGTGGAAGAAGAGCAAATTGTAAAACAAGAGATGACAAAGGATTCCAACAAGGTCGTAGAAACCAAAGAGATCAGCGAGCTGGAAGAAGTTCATTTAACGTTAAGTTTTGAAACTGAAGACAATCCTACAATGGTGGAAGAGGAGGAGGAAAAGAAGTCAAACTACACAGATACAAAGGACAACAGCAAAGAGGAATGTCATTCTGTACAGCCATAATCGAAAAACGATATCCAAGAGAAGTAGGATGTGCAAAGTGAATCCCAAACCGATACAGAAAGCTATTCGGTGGACATTCTGGAATCCACGACGTCAGAATTGTCCGAGGTGTCCGAGATAGCGTCGCAGAATGATAACCAGAAAGAAAAGGAAAAATCTGAGGAGGATAGGAGCTTCAAGGACATGTCGTTCGTTTCGTACGACTCCTCTATAACGTTGAAAGACGTGCAAATTAAGTTGAACGGTTGTATGAAGGAGAATTCAAAGTTATTCGGGACGAGTAACGCTGAGTACGATACACTAGCTCAATCACCGAAGGATACATTTTTTGGCAAGACACTGAGGAGCATTTCCGGTAAACGTTCGCTCAATAGAATGCGTTACGTCACGATACGCGAACACAGGTATTCTCTAAACAACTCCATGTTCGTAAATACATGGAACACGTCGCTATTACCGAACGAAACGGAGGATTTTTAAATTTTACGCTATACTATCGGCTTATCGGACATGGTTTCCACCACCAATGGCAGCCCAAACGAGAGAAAACGGAAGTACGAGACCGAGTACTGGAGTTCGTTCACCAAGAAACAGAAAACAGAGTCGGAGAACAGTTTATTGAATCCGTCGATCAGCCTTTTGAAAGGACTACGCAGGCCTATTCAAGTCTCCACTTCGGTATCGGAGCTGAAATTTCAAACCAGCAAACTGTATCTTACGAACGACGAGAGTAACACATCAGTAAACGAAGGTTCCACCAAGAAATCGTGGACACCATCGTGAAAATTATTAAGAAAGTTATATACATGCCTATATATATACATTAAAACTCATCTTTTGTCTATAGCAGCTGGGCTTCAATGAGCTATCGATTTACCGAAACAGTCGCTCACTCAATCAAAACTTCACGCGATTCGCTCGTGCAGAACTCGTCCCTACACACACACATATATATATATATATATATATATATATATATATATATATATGAAGCCCAGCTGCGATAGACAAAAGATGAGTTTTAATGTAACCAGCGACCGGTACGGACGTGAGTCGATCGGTATCGAGAAAAAGTTAAAAAGAGTTTTCGAGAAAACGTGTGTGTGTTCTGCGGTGCGAGCGGGTTTGACTTTTCCTTTTGTACGCGTCGTGACCTTGCGCAGACCCTATATTTCCATCTGTAATCCAGAGGGAATATATTATTATAACAGAGAAATAGGCATATTTTCCTATACATATATATTTTCTTCTACATATATAAAATATTTTCATGCATATTTTATATACAGTCTGTCTAACAAGAGCTTGTACGACAAAACTCGAAAACTATTTGGGATATTGAGTTGAAAAAAAATACACATATTCTTCATGACATGGACCAAGACGCTTTATTATTAATATGGTGTCCAATCGCCCTCATTATCAATAATTAATTAACATCTCCGAAGCATACTTTCTACTAGTTTCATTGCACAATTTTGGGACAAAGATCTCCACACCGGTCGGATTTGTCGGAACAGATGCTCAACTGTGTAGATTTTCTTTTTCCTAAGCTTGAATTTTATAATAGCCCAAACATTTTCGATCGTATTTGCATCTGGTGATTGTGAAGGCCAATCAAGCACATCAACACCATTTTCTTCCTTCCACTTAGTGCACAGTCGGCTTCGATGCTTCGGGTCGTTGACTTCTTGCAATAACCAATTTTCATTTCTCCTTGTAAACCATCTTTAGGCAGATGGTAATAAAGCCCTCTGGTAGATTTTAACCATTTTGGCAGCATTCAGGTTGTCTGAAACATGTTAAAGTCCCGAATCCCTGATTCGAAAAACAACTCCAAACGTGCACCTTTACCGAGTGTTTAACAGTCCGTTGCATGAGTCTGTTTGTAGGAGTACACCAGGTATGAGTTACTGAAAAACATGCCCAAAAAGAAATCTCGTTGGAAAAAATCACGTTGTCCCAATTGCGGTCTGAATTTTCTCTCGCCCAAACGAGTCTTTTTTCGACATGTTTGTCGCACAGTAGCGGTTTTTTTAATGTGCTACGAAATTTCACATTATTGGCCAATAAAATATATTCACACCTTTTTTACGTAAGATTACTTGCCCCCAAAGTAAGGATAGACCAAGATTTTTTTGGAATGTCCGTAGTATCAGTTTGTCTTCCTTTTTCGATGTCTTTGGTGTAATGCCACGATCTGGCAGCTCATCGACGTTTTTTACCTCCAAATATCGATTCACCCACTTACTAACAAATGTTTTCGACTTTTTCATGTACTTAGCAGTCGCTGAGTATGACATTTTTGATCCTTTCGGATGCGAACACAGAAACACTGCTTCGTAACGTGATGCGTATGCGACACTTATAACGTGTAACTCTCAAAATATGTAATGCGCTGACCAAGAATAGGCAATAACTGAATATTTTTGTACAAAGCATCTTAGAGGAAGGGTCAGGGTACCTGCCCGAGTGTATATATATACCTAAAATTTCGCACGCGAAGAAAAACGGTCCCTGTGCCATGCTACGTGTATTGACAAATTAGAATTTGGATACAAGAGTTACCTAAATCGTTGACTTAAAGTCTGTTGACTCAATGATCCATCGTCATGTGTTTCTGTTATCACGAATTTTTTAAATCGTACACGCTGGTGATCCAGTTTTACAGAACGTATCTATGTTAGCGAAACGTTTCTAATCCCTCTTACGAGATACGTACATGCTCCTTACAAATATGCATCGCACTCGTAACGATTAAACTTTTAAACTTTGATTACAAGTATATTGTAGTATCGGATTTTCCGAGTCCGCTTGGGCCCGCTTCGAGCGCAGGCTTAAACAAGATAGCACGTGCGGTCAGACCTGGGTTACGGTAAACATTTGGTGCCGATCTGTCCACTAGCTTTTATGATAGGCCCGAGTATCCCTCCACAGGGGGTCCTGTGTAACGATCGAGCGTAAGAATGCATGGGGATAAAAGGGAATAGATGTGGCTCGGAGAAAGTGAGGTGTGTTTGGAAAAGACGAACGATTAGGATGACCGAACGTGACCGAATGTCTGAAGTGAGAGAGACTGAGGATTGGAATGAAAGAGAATGAATGTGCATGACTATATAGAGTGCGGAAGGAACGTTTGGGACACAGTACAGTGTGTCCAGAGTTTAGGACAGTACAGTGTGTCCAGAGTGTAGGACAACAGAGTATGTCACAGACAGTATACTACCTTGATCAAAAAGTTTTAGGACTTTATTCATAAAATCAAAAATATAAATTTATTCGTCCAAATCGATATGGTCCCCTTCAAAGTAGTCCCCATTGACTGCAATGCACTTGCGCCAGCGCTTGATCCAATCCTCGAAACACCGCTGGTACTCAATTTTCGGTATGTCCATCAGAGCCGTCTTCGATTTTGTCATGACCTCCTCTCGGGTACTGTAACGCGTTCCGCGAAGCGGTTTTTTAATTCGGTTGATCAGAAAAAAGTCGCAGGGAGCCAGATCTGGTGAATTTGAAGGCTGCTGGATAGTGTTCGTGTTGTTTTTCGTCAAAAACTCGCGGATAAGGATCGCATTGTGCGCCGGTGCGTTATCGTGGTGCAAAATCCACGAGTTGTTTGCCCACAAATCTGGCCTTTTTTGACGAATTGCTTCGCGCAAACGTCTCAAAACGCCCAAATAATATTCTTTGTTGACTGTCTGTTTTTCTGGCAAGAATTCTTGATGCACAACACCATTGTAATCCATGAAAACCGTGAGCATCGCCTTCTTTCTTGACTGAAAACGACGTGGTTTTTTCGGTCTCGGCTCTTCCGGTGCACGCCATTCACTCGCTTGATGTCTGGATTGTGTGTCATACTCATAAATCCACGTCTCATCTCCAGTGATGATACGTTTAATAAATGTTAGGTCGGATTCGGCCTTGGAATGCAAACTCGTTGATGCTCAAATGATGCCATTTTCAAAATCGAAGACACGAACAAAGGAGATGTGCTCAGTACAACGTAACTTTTACAAATATCAAGCTATGATGCTGAAATTGGAAGGAAGTGTTAATGACAGATATGGTAACCTAACAAAAAAAAAAAAAGAAACAATCGGGTGATTGACAGCGACACACGGGGGGGACAGTCCTAGAACTTTTTGATCAAGGTAGTAAGTCGGTATGACGCGGAGAGCATGTCCGGAGAGTATGTCGCGGACGGTATGACTGAAAGGATGCAATAAGACGAGACAGTTAAAAGACGCACTAAGACGAAAGACCAGTATAAGACTTAAGCAACAAAGACGATAAAGACGCAAGCCGAGGGCATAAAGACGGTTAGCTTAATTTAATACGCGGTCGATCTACCTTAGTGAAAAGCGAAACTAATCGCCAACACTACGTCTCATACTAATATCACTGTAACTTATAATATTCTTAAATATATATATCCATACACCGTACGAGTACAACAGTTATTTGGGGGCTTGTACGGGGATAAATAACTCAAAAGCACTTCTCCAGTGCTCCAAAGAGAGAAAAAAACAACAATATGTATTACTTTACTGCGTCTTATACTTGTCATTAATACTCGAGTATGTTTTATACGAATGACAGAATGTAATTATAAGTTTATTTTAATATTCGATTGACTCTCGTTAATATTCGGGCGATTACTTGGTCAATTTGGAGGGATTGCATTACGGTTTAGATCGACAAATCTATATTTTTCCAAACAAGTACGCTCTGATTTGTAACGACCGACTCTCTCGATAAGTAACTTACACGTTCGATTCGTTTCATGTTGCAAGTATATAATTGTAAAGTTATATATTGTTCATAATCTCACGATACGTGTAAACACATTTTAGGATACTTTCGTAACAGTGGAGAAGTAGGTTTATTGCTTCGGTAAACAAGGTAACGAAAAATCAAGATTGTCGTAAAGAATCTCTATTTACCACGACCGTAGAAGTTGTTTATCGTCGTAGAGACAGAAATCCCTATACGGAGTAAAGTTTTTCCATAATAACATTTTACTTGCTACTTATTTATAATGGAGTAAATTCTTATGAAATATTTTTCGTCTGTAAATGTTCTAATGCACGAAAAGCGGTAAACTCGTCTACGTAGATTATCACGCAGAATCTTTTTCCATTTCGAAACAGTTTGAATATTACATTTTGAAATTTATTGTCGTATTTAGGGGACTTTGTCTTCGGACTTTTGCTCGACTCAATTTTTCGACACTCGTTGCCTGTTTGTCGTCGAAAACATTATGTTAACCGTGACATATGTAGAAAAACCTGTAAGACGCATGAAATTAAAGCGTATACGGATAGATTAGACGTAAACATTCGATGCTCGACGAAATCGTATAACACAATTGAAAAAGTGGGAATTCGTCGAACAATTCGAGTAGTGTAGTTTCTTTACGATGCAAGTAATTCTATCGAGTTCGCTTCTTCTTTTCTTTTGTTTTTCTTCTAGCGAGACACACACACACACACAAATGTATTTTTAAGCTTACTATGGAACAACTCTTGTCCGAACCGGAAGCAACATTTTGTACTTTCACGTGGTTGTCGTTGAAATCTATCGAGACCAAGCGCGTGTGTGCTTTGCAAACTTTTATATTTTTTACGATAAAGTAGAAGAAGAGTTGAAAACACGATGCATGAAAAATGTATATAGAAACTGAGATTTATAATAAATCTAGGAAACTCGAGATCACCCGTTATGGTACTTTAACCTCGGCCTGTTCGACTCGTCGGTCAGTTACTTTGAGATGGTATCAGGTCAAAGGCCTGCTGGATTGACAATTAAGTTACATACCTTACAAGCTTAGTGTCCCGAAACGCTCGATTTTTGTATTCGTACGGATGCCTCGTCACTGGCTCGTTAAGAATTATTGCAAGTCCGCGCGTTACTTACCGACTTCCTCCTGTGACATCGGTTCGGTCAAAAAATCTGCAGCTATTGCGACGAAAGACACGCCCCCCCCCCCCCCCCAGCGTATCTAACGTCCTACAGAACGCTTCTGTGGGCCGAAAGTGTGTGGTTGTCGTGCCCGTTCTCGAGATAATAGCGATAAACCGGTCGATAGGTATCGGAAATTTCAAAGTCACAGCGGCGTGACTATCTCGCGAACAGGATTGACGAATCCGAGCAATTTCTGTTGCGTTTGAAAGTAGAAACCCGCGCGATTATAACGCTATAAGTTCTCTTTCCCTCGGCCTTATTAGTTATTCGTGTAGAACATCAAATATGGAAAAAATTTGTTGAGTTCTCAACGATAGCTTCGCTTCAAATTCGTATATCCCTTGAATGATTCTTCGCTTTTATCTCGGGAACTATCGAGATAATACGGAGGTAGCGAATCGCAATCTACGCGGTGGTAGGCCTTTCGTCCCAATAGCTCCAGATTTTTGGTCCGAACGGGTGTCACCAGAAACCTGTACGCCGATGGGGCTTTGAAAATTTCGAGACCCCTCGAACGGTTTTTCGCTATTATCTCGAGAACGGGGACGGCGACCACACACTTTGAGCACACAGCAGTGTTCTATGCGACGCTAGCTACGCGGGGGTATGCCTCTCGTTCCGATAGCTGCATATATTTGGTCCGGACCGATGTCACCGGAAAACATCACGCCGCTGGGTCTTTCGAATTTTTGACACCACTCCAACGGATTTTCGCTATTATCTCGAGAACGAGCACGACGATGTCACGTAATAATTCGGTATTTGACACAAAAAAAATGTTCAACTCCAACAGGAGACGCACTCTTTATTATTTTCATTTATTTTACACTATAATTACAATTCCCGTACTGTTGGCCATAGATTCGTTCGGATCGAATCACAGATCGAGACTAAACTGTCTCCAGAATTTGATACTTTCTCAACCATTTCTTCGCTCCAAAATCCTATATCTCGCGAACGGACTGACGAATCCGAGAAACTCCGGTGGCATCTGAAAGTAGTAACTCGCCCGTTTACAACGGTATGAGTTTTTTTTCCGCTAGGCCATTCTAGTTATTTGTTTCGAGAATCAGAAGAGCGACAAATTTGATGCTTTCTCAACCATTTCTTCGTTCTAAAATCGCATATCTCGCGAATGGATTTACGAATCCGAGAAATTCCTGTTGCATCTGAAAGTAGTAACCCGCACGATTACGACGGAATGGGTTCTTTTCCTCGTAGGTCATTCTAGCCATTCGTTTCGAGCATCAGATGTGCGAAAAATACGTTATACGTTATACGTTTTACGTTATACGTTATACGTTATACGTTATACGTTAGACGTTATACGTTATACGTTATACGTTATACGTTATACGTTATACGTTGTACGTTATACGTTATACGTTATACGTTATACGTTATACGTTATACGTTATACGTTATACGTTATACGTTAGACGTTATACGTTATACGTTATACGTTATACGTTATACGTTATACGTTGTACGTTATACGTTATTCGTTATACGTTATACGTTATACGTTATACGTTATACGTTATACGTTATACGTTATACGTTATACGTTATACGCTATACGTTATACGCTATACGTTATACGTTATACGTTATACGTTATACGTTATACGGCATATGTGATACATTATACGTTTTACGTTATACGTAATTCGTTATACGTTATACATTATACGTTATACGGTATACGTTATACGCTATACGTTATACGTTATACGTTATACCTTATACGTTATACGTTATACGTTATACGTTATACGTTATACGTTATACGTTATACGTTATATGTTATACGTTATACGTTATACGTTATACGTTATACGTTATACGTTATACGTTATACGTTATACGTTATACGTTATACGCTATACGTTATACGTTATACGTTATACGTTTTACGTTATACGTTATACGTTATACGTTATACGTTAGACGTTATACGTTATACGTTATACGTTATACGTTATACGTTATACGTTGTACGTTATACGTTATACGTTATACGTTATACGTTATACGTTATACGTTATACGTTATACGTTATACGTTAGACGTTATACGTTATACGTTATACGTTATACGTTATACGTTATACGTTGTACGTTATACGTTATTCGTTATACGTTATACGTTATACGTTATACGTTATACGTTATACGTTATACGTTATACGTTATACGTTATACGTTATACGCTATACGTTATACGCTATACGTTACACGTTACACGTTACACGTTATACGTTATACGCTATACATTATACGTTATACGTTGTACGTTATACGTTATACGTTATACGTTATACGGCATACATGATACATTATACGTTTTACGTTATACGTAATTCGTTATACGTTATACATTATACGTTATACGGTATACGCTATACGTTATACGTTATACGTTATACGTTATACGTTATACGTTATACGTTATACGTTATACGTTATACGTTATACGTTGTACGTTATACGGCATACGTGATACATTATACGTTTTACGTTATACGTAATTCGTTATACGTTATACATTATACGTTATACGGTATACGTTATACGCTATACGTTATACGTTATACGTTATACGTTATACGTTTTACGTTATTCGTTATTCGTTATACGTTATACATTATACGTTATACGGTATACGTTATACGCTATACGTTATACGTTATACGTTATACGTTATACGTTATACGTTATACGTTATACGTTATACGTTATACGTTATACGTTATACGTTATACGTTATACGTTATACGTTATACGTTATACGTTATACGTTATACGTTATACGTTTTACGTTATACGTTATACGTTATACGTTTTACGTTATACGTTATACGTTATACGTTATACGTTATACGTTATACGTTATACGCTATACGTTATACGCTATACGTTATACGTTATACGTTATACGTTATACGTTATACGGCATATGTGATACATTATACGCTTTACGTTATACGTAATTCGTTATACGTTATACATTATACGTTATACGGTATACGTTATACGCTATACGTTATACGTTATACGTTATACCTTATACGTTATACGTTATACGTTATACGTTATACGTTATACGTTATACGTTATACGTTATACGTTATATGTTATACGTTATACGTTATACGTTATACGTTATACGTTATACGTTATACGTTATACGTTATACGTTATACGTTATACGTTATACGTTATATGTTATACGTTATACGTTATACGTTATACGTTATACGTTATACGTTATACGTTATACGTTATACGTTATACGTTATACGTTATACGTTTTACGTTATACGTTATACGTTATACGTTATACGTTATACGTTATACGTTATACGTTATACGTTATACGTTCTACGTTATACGTTGTACGTCATACGATAAACGTTATACGTTATACGTTATAAGTTATAAGTTATAAGTTATACGTTATACGTTATACGTTATACGGTATACGTTATACGCTATACGTTATACGTTATACGTTATACGTTATACGTTATACGTTATACGTTATACGTTATACGTTATACGTTATACGTTAAACGTTATACGTTATACGTTATACGTTATACGTTATACGTTATACGTTATACGTTATACGTTATACGTTATACGTTATACGTTACACGTTACACGTTACACGTTATACGTTATACGCTATACATTATACGTTATACGTTGTACGTTATACGTTATACGTTATACGTTATACGGCATACATGATACATTATACGTTTTACGTTATACGTAATTCGTTATACGTTATACATTATACGTTATACGGTATACGCTATACGTTATACGTTATACGTTATACGTTATACGTTATACGTTATACGTTATACGTTATACGTTATACGTTATACGTTATACGTTATACGTTGTACGTTATACGGCATACGTGATACATTATACGTTTTACGTTATACGTAATTCGTTATACGTTATACATTATACGTTATACGGTATACGTTATACGCTATACGTTATACGTTATACGTTATACGTTATACGTTATACGTTATACGTTTTACGTTATTCGTTATTCGTTATACGTTATACATTATACGTTATACGGTATACGTTATACGCTATACGTTATACGTTATACGTTATGCGTTATACGTTATACGTTATACGTTATATGTTATACGTTATACGTTATACGTTATACGTTATACGTTATACGTTATACGTTATACGTTATACGTTATACGTTATACGTTATACGTTATACGTTTTACGTTATACGTTATACGTTATACGTTTTACGTTATACGTTATACGTTATACGTTATACGTTATACGTTATACGTTATACGCTATACGTTATACGCTATACGTTATACGTTATACGTTATACGTTATACGGCATATGTGATACATTATACGTTTTACGTTATACGTAATTCGTTATACGTTATACATTATACGTTATACGGTATACGTTATACGCTATACGTTATACGTTATACGTTATACCTTATACGTTATACGTTATACGTTATACGTTATACGTTATACGTTATACGTTATACGTTATACGTTATATGTTATACGTTATACGTTATACGTTATACGTTATACGTTATACGTTATACGTTATACGTTATACGTTATACGTTATACGTTATACGTTATACGTTTTACGTTATACGTTATACGTTATACGTTATACGTTATACGTTATACGTTATACGTTATACGTTCTACGTTATACGTTGTACGTCATACGATAAACGTTATACGTTAGACGTTATACGTTATACGTTATACGCTATACATTATACGTTATACGTTGTACGTTATACGTTATACGTTATACGTTATACGGCATACATGATACATTATACGTTTTACGTTATACGTAATTCGTTATACGTTATACATTATACGTTATACGGTATACGCTATACGTTATACGTTATACGTTATACGTTATACGTTATACGTTATACGTTATACGTTATACGTTATACGTTATACGTTATACGTTGTACGTTATACGGCATACGTGATACATTATACGTTTTACGTTATACGTAATTCGTTATCCGTTATACATTATACGTTATACGGTATACGTTATACGCTATACGTTATACGTTATACGTTATACGTTATACGTTATACGTTTTACGTTATTCGTTATTCGTTATACGTTATACATTATACGTTATACGGTATACGTTATACGCTATACGTTATACGTTATACGTTATACGTTATACGTTATACGTTATACGTTATATGTTATACGTTATACGTTATACGTTATACGTTATACGTTATACGTTATACGTTATACGTTATACGTTATACGTTATACGTTATACGTTTTACGTTATACGTTATACGTTATACGTTTTACGTTATACGTTATACGTTATACGTTATACGTTATACGTTATACGTTATACGCTATACGTTATACGCTATACGTTATACGTTATACGTTATACGTTATACGGCATATGTGATACATTATACGTTTTACGTTATACGTAATTCGTTATACGTTATACATTATACGTTATACGGTATACGTTATACGCTATACGTTATACGTTATACGTTATACCTTATACGTTATACGTTATACGTTATACGTTATACGTTATACGTTATACGTTATACGTTATACGTTATACGTTATATGTTATACGTTATACGTTATACGTTATACGTTATACGTTATACGTTATACGTTATACGTTATACGTTATACGTTATACGTTATACGTTATACGTTTTACGTTATACGTTATACGTTATACGTTATACGTTATACGTTATACGTTAAACGTTATACGTTATACGTTATACGTTGTACGTCATACGATAAACGTTATACGTTATACGTTATAAGTTATAAGTTATACGTTATACGTTATACGGTATACGTTATACGGTATACGTTATACGCTATACGTTATACGTTATACGTTATACGTTATACGTTATACGTTATACGTTATACGTTATACGTTATACGTTATACGTTATACGTTATACGTTATACGTTATACGTTATACGTTATACGTTATACGTTATACGTTATACGTTATACGTTATACGTTATACGTTATACGTTATACGTTATACGTTATACGTTACACGTTACACGTTACACGTTATACGTTATACGCTATACATTATACGTTATACGTTGTACGTTATACGTTATACGTTATACGTTATACGGCATACATGATACATTATACGTTTTACGTTATACGTAATTCGTTATACGTTATACATTATACGTTATACGGTATACGCTATACGTTATACGTTATACGTTATACGTTATACGTTATACGTTATACGTTATACGTTATACGTTATACGTTATACGTTATACGTTGTACGTTATACGGCATACGTGATACATTATACGTTTTACGTTATACGTAATTCGTTATACGTTATACATTATACGTTATACGGTATACGTTATACGCTATACGTTATACGTTATACGTTATACGTTATACGTTTTACGTTATTCGTTATTCGTTATACGTTATACATTATACGTTATACGGTATACGTTATACGCTATACGTTATACGTTATACGTTATACGTTATACGTTATACGTTATACGTTATACGTTATACGTTATACGTTATACGTTATACGTTATACGTTATACGTTATACGTTTTACGTTATACGTTATACGTTATACGTTATACGTTATACGTTATACGTTATACGTTCTACGTTATACGTTGTACGTCATACGATGAACGTTATACGTTATACGTTATAAGTTATAAGTTATACGTTATACGTTATACGTTATACGTTATACGTTATACGTTGTACGTTACACGTTATACGTTATACGCTATACGTTATACGTTATACGTTATACGTTATACGTTATACGTTATACGTTATACGTTATACGTTATACGTTATACGTTAGACGTTATACGTTATACGTTATACGTTATACGTTATACGTTATACGTTGTACGTTATACGTTATACGTTATACGTTATACGTTATACGTTATACGTTATACGTTATACGTTATACGTTAAACGTTATACGTTATACGTTATACGTTATACGGTATACGTTATACGTTATACGTTACACGTTACACGTTATACGTTGTACGTAATACAGTATACGTTATACGTTATACGTTATACGTTACACGTTATACGTTATACGTTATACGTTATACGTTATACGTTATTCGTTATACGTTATACGCTACACGTTACACGTTAAACGTTGTACGTAATACGTTATACGTTATACGTTATACGTTATACGGTATACGTTATACGTTAATCGTTATACGTTATACGTTGTACGTTATACGTTATACGTTATACGTTATACGTTATACGTTTTACGTTATACGTTATACGTTATACGTTATACGTTATACGTTATACGTTATACGTTATACGTTATACGTTGTACGTCATACGATAAACGTTATACGTTATACGTTATAAGTTATAAGTTATACGTTATACGTTATACGTTATACGTTATACGTTATACGGCATACATGATACATTATACGTTTTACGTTATACGTAATTCGTTATACGTTATACATTATACGTTATACGGTATACGCTATACGTTATACGTTATACGTTATACGTTATACGTTATACGTTATACGTTATACGTTATACGTTATACGTTATACGTTGTACGTTATACGGCATACGTGATACATTATACGTTTTACGTTATACGTAATTCGTTATACGTTATACATTATACGTTATACGGTATACGTTATACGCTATACGTTATACGTTATACGTTATACGTTATACGTTTTACGTTATTCGTTATTCGTTATACGTTATACATTATACGTTATACGGTATACGTTATACGCTATACGTTATACGTTATACGTTATAAGTTATACGTTATACGTTATACGTTATACGTTATACGTTATACGTTATACGTTATACGTTATACGTTATACGTTATACGTTTTACGTTATACGTTATACGTTATACGTTATACGTTATACGTTATACGTTATACGTTCTACGTTATACGTTGTACGTCATACGATAAACGTTATACGTTATACGTTATAAGTTATAAGTTATACGTTATACGTTATACGTTATACGTTATAAGTTATACGTTGTACGTTACACGTTATACGTTATACGCTATACGTTATACGTTATAAGTTATACGTTATACGTTATACGTTATACGTTATACGTTATACGTTATACGTTATACGTTAGACGTTTTACGTTATACGTTATACGTTATACGTTATACGTTATACGTTGTACGTTATACGTTATACGTTATACGTTATACGTTATACGTTATACGTTATACGTTATACGTTATACGTTATACGTTATACGTTATACGTTATACGTTATACGTTATACGTTATACGTTATACGTTATACGTTACACGTTATACGTTATACGCTATACGTTATACGTTATACGTTATACGTTATACGTTATACGGCATATGTGATACATTATACGTTTTACGTTATACGTAATTCGTTATACGTTATACATTATACGTTATACGGTATACGTTATACGCTATACGTTATACGTTATACGTTATACGTTATACGTTATACGTTATACGTTGTACGTTACACGTTATACGTTATACGCTATACGTTATACGTTATAAGTTATACGTTATACGTTATACGTTATACGTTATACGTTATACGTTATACGTTATACGTTAGACGTTATACGTTATACGTTATACGTTATACGCTTTACGTTATACGTTATACGTTATACGTTATACGTTTTACGTTATTCGTTATTCGTTATACGTTATACATTATACGTTATACGGTATACGTTATACGCTATACGTTATACGTTATACGTTATAAGTTATACGTTATACGTTATACGTTATACGTTATACGTTATACGTTATACGGCATACGTGATACATTATACGTTTTACGTTACACGTAATTCGTTATACGTTATACATTATACGTTATACGGAATACGTTATACGTTATACGTTACACGTTATACGTTATACGTTATACGTTATACGTTATACGTTATACGTTATTCGTTATACGTTATACGTTACACGTTACACGTTACACGTTATACGTTATACGTTATACGTTCTACGTTATACGTTATACGTTATACGTTATACGTTATACGTTATACGTTACTGTTATACGTTATACGTTATACGTTATACGTTACACGTTATACGTTATACGTTATACGTTATACGTTATACGCTATACGTTATACGTTTTACGTTATACGTTATACGTTATACGTTATACGTTATACGTTATACGTTATACGTTATACGTTATACGTTATTCGTTATACGTTATACGTTACACGTTACACGTTACACGTTATACGTTATACGTTATACGTTATACGTTATACGTTATACGTTATTCGTTATACGTTATACGTTACACGTTACACGTTACACGTTATACGTTATACGTTATACGTTATACGTTATACGTTATACGTTATTCGTTATACGTTATACGTTATACGTTATACGTTATACGTTATACGTTATACGGTATACGTTATACGCTATACGTTATACGTTATACGTTATACGTTATACGTTATTCGTTATACGTTATACGTTACACGTTACACGTTACACGTTATACGTTATACGTTATACGTTATACGTTATACGTTATACGTTATTCGTTATACGTTATACGTTATACGTTATACGTTATACGTTATACGTTATACGGTATACGTTATACGCTATACGTTATACGTTATACGTTATACGTTATACGTTATACGTTATACGTTATACGTTATACGTTATACGTTATACGTTATACGTTATACGTTATACGTTATACGTTATACGTTATACGTTACACGTTATACGTTATACGCTATACGTTATACGTTATACGTTATACGTTATACGTTATACGTTACACGGCATATGTGATACATTATATGTTTTACGTTATACGTAATTCGTTATACGTTATACATTATACGTTATACCGTATACGTTATACGTTATACGTTACACGTTACACGTTATACGTTGTACGTAATACGTTATACGTTATACGTTATACGTTATACGTTATACGTTATACGTTATACATTATACGTTATACGTTATACGTTATACGTTATTCGTTATACGTTATACGTTATACGTTATACGTTATACGTTATACGTTATACGTTATTCGTTATACGTTATACGTTATACGTTATACGTTATACGTTATACGTTATACGTTATACGTTATATGTTATACGTTATACGTTATACGTTATACGTTATACGTTATACGTTATACGTTATACGTTATACGTTATACGTTATACGTTACACGTTACACGTTACACGTTACATGTTACACGTTATACGTTATACGCTATATGTTATACGCTATACGTTATACGTTATACGTTATACGTTATACGTTATACGTTATACGTTATACGTTATACGTTATATGTTATACGTTACACGTTATACGTTATACGCTATACGTTATACGTTAGACGTTATACGTTATACGTTATACGTTATACGTTATACGGCATATGTGATACATTATACGTTTTACGTTATACGTAATTCGTTATACGTTATACATTGTACGTTATACGGTATACGTTATACGTTATACGTTACACGTTACACGTTATACGTTGTACGTAATACGTTATACGTTATACGTTATATGTTATACGTTATACGTTATACGTTATACGTTTTACGTTATACGTTATACGTTATACATTATACGTTATACGGTATACGTTATGCGTTATACGTTATACGGTATACGTTATACGCTATACGTTATACGTTATACGTTATACGTTATACGTTATACGTTATACGTTGTACGTTATACGTTATACGTTATACTTTATACGTTATACGTTATACGTTATACGTTATACGTTATACGTTATACGTTACACGTTATACGTTATACGCTATACGTTATACGTTATACGTTATACCTTATACGTTATACGTTATACGGCATACGTGATACATTATACGTTTTACGTTACACGTAATTCGTTATACGTTATACATTATACGTTATACGGAATACGTTATACGTTATACGTTACACGTTACACGTTATGCGTTGTACGTAATACGTTATACGTTATACGTTATACGTTATACGTTATACGTTATACGTTATACGTTATACGTTATACGTTATACGTTATACGTTATACGTTATACGTTATACATTATACGTTATACGTTTTACGTTATTCGTTATACGTTATACATTATACGTTATACGGTATACGTTATACGCTATACGTTATACGTTATACGTTATACGTTATACGTTATACGTTATACGTTATACGTTATACGTTATACGTTATACGTTATACGTCATACGTTATTCGTTATACGTTATACGTTACACGTTAAACGTTATACGTTGTACGTAATACGTTATACGTTATACGTTATACGTTATACGGTATACGTTATACGTTATTCGTTATACGTTATACGTTATACGTTATACGTTATACGTTATACGTTATACGTTATACGTTATACGTTATACGTTATACGTTATACGTTATACGTTATACGTTATACGTTACACGTTACACGTTACACGTTACACGTTACACGTTACACGTTACACGTTACACGTTATACGTTATACGCTATATGTTATACGCTATACGTTATACGTTATACGTTATACGTTATACGTTATACGTTATACGTTATACGTTATACGTTATACGTTACACGTTCTACGTTATACGCTATACGTTATACGTTAGACGTTATACGTTATACGTTATACGTTATACGTTATACGGCATATGTGATACATTATACGTTTTACGTTATACGTAATTCGTTATACGTTATACATTATACGTTATACGTTACACGTTACACGTTACACGTTACACGTTATACGTTATACGCTATATGTTATACGCTATACGTTATACGTTATACGTTATACGTTATACGTTATACGTTATACGTTATACGTTATACGTTATACGTTATACGTTATACGTTATACGTTATACGTTATACGTTATACGTTACACGTTATACGTTATACGCTATACGTTATACGTTATACGTTATACGTTATACGTTATACGTTATACGGCATATGTGATACATTATACGTTTTACGTTACACGTAATTCGTTATACGTTATACATTATACGTTATACGGAATACGTTATACGTTATACGTTACACGTTACACGTTATACGTTTTACGTAATACGTTATACGTTATACGTTATACGTAATACGTTATACGTTATACGTTATACGTTATACGTTATACGTTATTCGTTATACCTTATACGTTACACGTTACACGTTACACGTTATTCGTTGTACGTAATACGTTATACGTTATACGTTATACGTTATACGTTATACGTTATACGTTATACGTTATACGTTATACATTATACGTTATACGTTTTACGTTATTCGTTATACGTTATACATTATACGTTATACGGTATACGTTATACGCTATACGTTATACGTTATACGTTATACGTTATACGTTATACGTTATACGTTATACGTTATACGTTATACGTTACACGTTACACGTTATTCGTTGTACGTAATACGTTATACGTTATACGTTATACGTTATACGTTATACGTTATACGTTGTACGTTATACGTTGTACGTTATAGGATAAACGTTATACGTTATACGTTATACGTTATTCGTTATACGTTATACGTTATACGTTATACGTTATACGTTATACGTTATACGGTATACGTTATACGCTATACGTTATACGTTATACGCTATACGTTATACGTTATACGTTATACGTTATACGTTATACGTTATACGTTATACGTTATACGTTATACGTTACACGTTACACGTTATTCGTTGTACGTAATACGTTATACGTTATACGTTATACGTTATACGTTATACGATATACGGCATATGTGATACATTATACGTTTTACGTTACACGTAATTCGTTATACGTTATACATTATACGTTATACGGAATACGTTATACGTTATACGTTACACGTTACACGTTATACGTTGTACGTAATACGTTATACGTTATACGTTATACGTTATACGTTATACGTTATACGTTATACGTTATACCTTATACGTTATACGTTATACGTTATTCGTTATACGTTATACGTTATACGTTATACGTTATACGTTATACGTTATACGTTATACGTTATACGTTATACATTATACGTTATACGTTTTACGTTATTCGTTATACGTTATACATTATACGTTATACGGTATACGTTATACGCTATACGTTATACGTTATACGTTATACGTTATACGTTATACGTTATACGTTATACGTTATACGTTATACGTTACACGTTACACGTTATTCGTTGTACGTAATACGTTATACGTTACACGTTACACGTTATTCGTTGTACGTAATACGTTATACGTTATACGTTATACGGTATACATTATACGTTATACGGTATACGTTATACGCTATACGTTATACGTTATACGTTATACGTTATACGTTATACGTTATACGTTATACGTTATACGTTATACGTTATACGTTATACGTTATACGTTATACGTTATACGTTATACGTTATACGTTATACGTTATACGTTATACGTTACACGTTACACGTTATTCGTTGTACGTAATACGTTATACGTTATACGTTATACGTTATACGTTATACGTTATACGTTGTACGTTATACGTTGTACGTTATAGGATAAACGTTATACGTTATACGTTATACGTTATTCGTTATACGTTATACGTTATACGTTATACGTTATACGTTATACGTTATACGGTATACGTTATACGCTATACGTTATACGTTATACGCTATACGTTATACGTTATACGTTATACGTTATACGTTATACGTTATACGTTATACGTTATACGTTATACGTTACACGTTACACGTTATTCGTTGTACGTAATACGTTATACGTTATACGTTATACGTTATACGTTATACGTTATACGGCATATGTGATACATTATACGTTTTACGTTACACGTAATTCGTTATACGTTATACATTATACGTTATACGGAATACGTTATACGTTATACGTTACACGTTACACGTTATACGTTGTACGTAATACGTTATACGTTATACGTTATACGTTATACGTTATACGTTATACGTTATACGTTATACGTTATACGTTATACGTTATACGTTATACGTTATACGTTATTCGTTATACGTTATACGTTATACGTTATACGTTATACGTTATACGTTATACGTTATACGTTATACATTATACGTTATACGTTTTACGTTATTCGTTATACGTTATACATTATACGTTATACGGTATACGTTATACGCTATACGTTATACGTTATACGTTATACGTTATACGTTATACGTTATACGTTATACGTTATACGTTATACGTTACACGTTACACGTTATTCGTTGTACGTAATACGTTATACGTTATACGTTATACGTTATACGTTATACGTTATACGTTGTACGTTATACGTTGTACGTTATAGGATAAACGTTATACGTTATACGTTATACGTTATACGTTATTCGTTATACGTTATACGTTATACGTTATACGTTATACGTTATACGTTATACGGTATACGTTATACGGTATACGTTATACGCTATACGTTATACGTTATACGTTATACGTTATACGTTATACGTTATACGTTATACGTTATACGTTATACGTTATACGTTATACGTTATACGTTATACGTTATACGTTATACGTTATACGTTATACGTTATACGTTATACGTTATACGTTACACGTTATACGTTATACGCTATACGTTATACGTTATACGTTATACGTTATACGTTATACGTTATACGGCATATGTGATACATTATACGTTTTACGTTATACGTAATTCGTTATACGTTATACATTATACGTTATACGGTATACGTTATACGTTATACGTTACACGTTACACGTTATTCGTTGTACGTAATACGTTATACGTTATACGTTATACGTTATACGTTATACGTTATACGTTGTACGTTAAACGTTGTACGTTATACGATAAACGTTATACGTTATACCTTATACGTTATACGTTATACGTTACACGTTACACGTTACACGTTACACGTTACACGTTACACGTTACACGTTACACGTTATACGTTATACGCTATATGTTATACGCTATACGTTATACGTTATACGTTATACGTTATACGTTATACGTTATACGTTATACGTTATACGTTATACGTTACACGTTCTACGTTATACGCTATACGTTATACGTTAGACGTTATACGTTATACGTTATACGTTATACGTTATACGGCATATGTGATACATTATACGTTTTACGTTATACGTTATACGTTATACGTTATACGTTATACGTTATACGTTATACGTTGTGCGTCATACGTTGTACGTTATACGATAAACGTTATACGTTATACGTTATACGTTATACGTTATACGTTATACGTTATACGTTATACGTTATACGTTATACGTTATACGTTATACGTTATACGTTGTACGTAATACGTTTTACGTTATACGTTATACGTTATACGGTATACGTTATTCGTTATTCGTTATACGTTATACGTTATACGTTATACGTTATACGTTATACGTTATACGGTATACGTTATACGCTATACGTTATACGTTATACGTTATACGTTATACGTTATACGTTATTCGGTATACGTTATACGTTATACGTTATACGTTATACGTTATACGTTATACGTTATACGTTATACGTTATACGCTATACGTTATACGCTATACGTTATACGTTATACGTTATACGTTATACGTTATACGTTATACGTTATACGTTATACGTTATACGTTATACGTTATACGTTATACGTTACACGTTATACGTAATACGCTATACGTTATACGTTAAACGTTATACGTTATTCGTTATACGTTATACGGCATATGTGATACGTTATACGTTTTACGTTATACGTAATTCGTTATACGTTATACATTATACGTTATACGGTATACGTTATACGTTATACGTTATACGTTGTACGTTATACGATAAACGTTATACGTCATACGTTATAAGTTATACGTTATACGTTATACGGCATATGTGATACATTATACGTTTTACGTTGTACGTAATTCGTTATACGTTATACATTATACGTTATACGGTATACGTTATACGTTATACGTTACACGTTGCACGTTATACGTTGTACGTAATACGTTATACGTTATACGTTATACGTTATACGTTATACGTTATACGTTATACGTTATACGTTATACGTTATACGTTATACGTTATACGTTATGCGTTATACGTCATACGTTATACGCTTTACGTTATACGTTATACGTTATACGTTATACGTTATACGTTATTCGTTATACGTTATACGTTATACGTTATACGTTGTACGTTATACGATAAACGTTATACGTCATACGTTATAAGTTATACGTTATACGTTATACGGCATATGTGATACATTATACGTTTTACGTTGTACGTAATTCGTTATACGTTATACATTATACGTTATACGGTATACGTTATACGTTATACGTTATACGTTATACGTTATACGGTATACGTTATACGCTATACGTTATACGTTATACGTTATACGTTATACGTTATACGTTATACATTATACGGTATACGTTATTCGTTATACGTTATACGTTACACGTTACACGTTACACGTTATACGTTATACGTTATACATTATACGTTATACGTTATACGTTATTCGTTATACGTTAAACGTTATACGTTATACGTTATACGCTATACGTTATACGTTACACGTTATACGTTATACGTTATACGTTATACGGCATATGTGATACGTTATACGTTTTACGTTATACGTAATTCGTTATACGTTATACATTATACGTTATACGGTATACGTTATACGTTATACGTTATACGTTGTACGTTATACGATAAACGTTATACGTCATACGTTATAAGTTATACGTTATACGTTATACGGCATATGTGAAACATTATACGTTTTACGTTGTACGTAATTCGTTATACGTTATACATTATACGTTATACGGTATACGTTATACGTTATACGTTATACGTTATACGTTATACGTTATACGTTATACGTTATACGTTACGCGTTATACGTTACACGTTACGCGTTACACGTTATACGTTATACGCTATACGTTATACGCTATACGTTATACGTTATACGTTATACGTTATACGTTATACGTTATACGTTATACGTTATACGTTATACGTTATACGTTATACGTTACACGTTATACGTAATACGCTATACGTTATACGTTAAACGTTATACGTTATTCGTTATACGTTATACGGCATATGTGATACGTTATACGTTTTACGTTATACGTAATTCGTTATACGTTATACATTATACGTTATACGGTATACGTTATACGTTATACGTTATACGTTGTACGTTATACGATAAACGTTATACGTCATACGTTATAAGTTATACGTTATACGTTATACGGCATATGTGATACATTATACGTTTTACGTTGTACGTAATTCGTTATACGTTATACATTATACGTTATACGGTATACGTTATACGTTATACGTTACACGTTGCACGTTATACGTTGTACGTAATACGTTATACGTTATACGTTATACGTTATACGTTATACGTTATACGTTATACGTTATACGTTATACGTTATACGTTATACGTTATACGTTATACGTTATACGTTGTGCGTCATACGTTGTACGTTATACGATAAACGTTATACGTTATACGTTATACGTTATACGTTATACGTTATACGTTATACGTTATACGTTATACGTTATACGTTATACGTTGTACGTAATACGTTTTACGTTATACGTTATACGTTATACGGTATACGTTATACGTTATTCGTTATACGTTATACGTTATACGTTATACGTTATACGTTATACGTTATACGTTATACGGTATACGTTATACGCTATACGTTATACGTTATACGTTATACGTTATACGTTATACGTTATTCGGTATACGTTATACGTTATACGTTATACGTTATACGTTATACGTTATACTTTATACGTTATACGTTATACGTTATACGTTATACGTTATACGTTATACGTTATACGTTATACGTTATACGTTATACGTTATACGTTATACGTTACACGTTACACGTTACACGTTATACGTTGTACGTTATACGTTGTACGTTATACGATAAACGTTATACGTTACACGTTATAAGTTATAAGTCATACGTTATACGTTATACGGTATACGTTATACGTTATTCGTTATACGGTATACGGTATACGTTATACGTTATACGTTATACGTTATACGTTATACGTTATACGTTATACGTTGTACGTAATACGTTTTACGTTATACGTTATACGTTATACGGTATACGTTATACGTTATTCGTTATACGTTATACGTTATACGTTATACGTTATACGTTATACGTTATACGGTATACGTTATACGCTATACGTTATACGTTATACGTTATACGTTATACGTTATACGTTATACGTTGTACGTAATACGTTATACGTTATACGTTATACGTTATACGTTATACGTTATACGTTATACGTTATGCGTTATACGTCATACGTTATACGCTTTACGTTATACGTTATACGTTATACGTTATACGTTATACGTTATTCGTTATACGTTATACGTTATACGTTATACGTTATACGTTATACGTTACACGTTATACGTTATACGTTATACGTTATTCGTCATATGTTATACCTTATACGTTATACGCTATACGTTATACGTTATACGTTATACGCTATACGGCATACGCTATACATTATACGTTTTTCGTTATACGTAATTCGTTATGCGTTATACATTATACGTTATACGATATACGTTCTAGGATATGCGTTATACGTTATACGTTATACGTTAAGCGTTATACGTTATACGTTATACGTTATACGTAATACGTTATACGTTATACGTTATACGTTATACGTTTACGTTATACGTTATACGTTATACGTTATACGTTATACGTTATACGTTATACGCTATATGTTATACGCTATACGTTATACGTTATACGTTCTACGTTATACGTTTTACGTTATTCGTTATACGTTATACGTTATACGTTATACGTTATACGGTATACGTTATACGTTATACGTTATACGTTATACGTTATACGTTATACGCTATACGTTATACGTTATACGTTATACGTTATACGTTATACGGCATACGTGATACATTATACGTTTTACGTTACACGTAATTCGTTATACGTTATACATTATACGTTATACGGAATACGTTATACGTTATACGTTATACGTTATACGTTATACGTTATACGTTATACGTTATACGTTATACGTTACACGTTATACGTTATACGCTATACGTTACACGTTACACGTTATACGTTGTACGTAATACGTTTTACGTTATACGTTATACGTTATACGGTATACGTTATACGTTATACGTTATACGTTATACGTTATACGTTATACGTTATACGTTATACGGTATACGTTATACGTTATTCGTTATACGTTATACGTTATACGTTATGCGTTATACGTTATACGGTATACGTTATACGCTATACGTTATACGTTATACGTTATACGTTATACGTTATACGTTATACGTTATACGTTATACGTTATACGTTATACGTTATACGTTATACGTTATACGTTATACGTTACACGTTAAACGTTATACGTTATACGTTACACGTTATACGTTTCACGTTATACGTTATACGCTATACGTTATACGTTATACGTTATACGTCATACGTTATACGTTATACGTTATACGTTATGCGTTATACGTTATACGGTATACGTTATACGCTATACGTTATACGTTACACGTTATACGTTATACGTTATACGTTATACGTTATACGTTATACGTTATACGTTATACGTTATACGTTATACGTTATACGTTATACGTTATACGTTATACGTTATACGTTATACGTTATACGTTATACGTTATACGTTATACGTTATACGTTATACGTTATACGTTATACGTTATACGTTATACGTTATACGTTATACGTTATACGTTATACGTTACACGTTACACGTTACACGTTTCACGTTATACGTTATACGCTATATGTTATACGCTATACGTTATACGTTATACGTTATACGTTATACGTTACACGTTATTCGTTATACGTTATACGTTATACGTTATACGTTATACGTTATACGTTATAAGTTACACGTTATACGTTATACGTTATACGTTATACGTTATACGCTATACGTTATACGTTACACGTTATACGTTATACGTTATACGTTATACGTTATACGTTATACGTTATACGTTATAAGTACATTATACGTTATACGTTTTACGTTTTTCGTTATACGTTATACATTATACGTTATACGGTATACGTTATACGCTATACGTTATACGTTACACGTTATACGTTATACGTTATACGTTATACGTTATACGTTATACGTTATACGTTATACGTTATACGTTATACGTTATACGTTATACGTTATACGTTATACGTTATACGTTATACGTTATACGTTATACGTTATACGTTATACGTTATACGTTATACGTTATACGTTATACGTTATACGTTATACGTTATACGTTATACGTTATACGTTATACGTTACACGTTAAACGTTATACGTTATACGTTACACGTTATACGTTTCACGTTATACGTTATACGCTATACGTTATACGTTATACGTTATACGTCATACGTTATACGTTATACGTTATACGTTATGCGTTATACGTTATACGGTATACGTTATACGCTATACGTTATACGTTACACGTTATACGTTATACGTTATACGTTATACGTTATACGTTATACGTTATACGTTATACGTTATACGTTATACGTTATACGTTATACGTTATACGTTATACGTTATACGTTATACGTTATACGTTATACGTTATACGTTATACGTTATACGTTATACGTTATACGTTATACGTTATACGTTATACGTTATACGTTATACGTTATACGTTATACGTTATACGTTACACGTTACACGTTACACGTTTCACGTTATACGTTATACGCTATATGTTATACGCTATACGTTATACGTTATACGTTATACGTTATACGTTACACGTTATTCGTTATACGTTATACGTTATACGTTATACGTTATACGTTATACGTTATAAGTTACACGTTATACGTTATACGTTATACGTTATACGTTATACGCTATACGTTATACGTTACACGTTATACGTTATACGTTATACGTTATACGTTATACGTTATACGTTATACGTTATAAGTACATTATACGTTATACGTTTTACGTTTTTCGTTATACGTTATACATTATACGTTATACGGTATACGTTATACGCTATACGTTATACGTTACACGTTATACGTTATACGTTATACGTTATACGTTATACGTTATACGTTATACGTTATACGTTATACGTTATACGTTATACGTTATACGTTATACGTTATACGTTATACGTTATACGTTATACGTTATACGTTATACGTTATACGTTATACGTTATACGTTATACGTTATACGTTATACGTTATACGTTATACGTTATACGTTATACGTTATACGTTATACGTTATACGTTATACGTTACACGTTACACGTTACACGTTTCACGTTATACGTTATACGCTATATGTTATACGCTATACGTTATACGTTATACGTTATACGTTATACGTTACACGTTATTCGTTATACGTTATACGTTATACGTTATACGTTACACGTTATACGTTATACGTTATACGTTATTCGTCATATGTTATACCTTATACGTTATACGTTATACGTTATACGTTATACGTTATACGTTATACGTTATACGTTATGCGTTATACGTCATACGTTATACGCTTTACGTTATACGTTATACGTTATACGTTATACGTTATACGTTATACGTTATTCGTTATACGTTATACGTTATACGTTATACGTTATACGTTATACGTTATAAGTTACACGTTATACGTTATACGTTATACGTTATTCGTCATATGTTATACCTTATACGTTATACGCTATACGTTATACGTCATACGTTATACGTTATACGGCATACGTTTACATTATACGTTTTTCGTTATACGTAATTCGTTATGCGTTATACATTATACGTTATACGATATACGTTCTAGGATATGCGTTATACGTTATACGTTAAACGTTAAGCGTTATACGTTATACGTTATACGTTATACGTTATACGTTATACGTTATACGTTATACGGAATACGTTATACGTTATACGTTATACGTTATACGTTATACGTTATTCGTTATACGTTATACGTTATACGTTATACGTTATACGTTATACGTTATACGTTAGACGTTATTCGTTATACGTTATACGTTACACGTTACACGTTACACGTTATACGTTGTACGTAATACGTTTTACGTTATACGTTATACGTTATACGGTATACGTTGTACGTTATACGTTATACGTTATGCGTTATACGTTATACGGTATACGTTATACGCTATACGTTATACGTTATACGTTATACGCTATACGTTATACGTTATACGTTATACGTTATACGTTATACGTTATACGTTATACGTTATACGTTATACGTTATACGTTATACGTTATACGTTATACGTTATACGTTATACGTTATACGTTACACGTTATACGTTATACGCTATACGTTACACGTTACACGTTATACGTTGTACGTAATACGTTTTACGTTATACGTTATACGTTATACGGTATACGTTATACGTTACACGTAATACGTTATACGTTATACGTTATGCGTTATACGTTATACGTTATTCGTTATACGTTATACGTTATACGTTATACGTTATACGTTATACGTTATACGTTATACGTTTTACGTTATTCATTATACGTTATACATAATACGTTATGCGGTATACGTTATTCGTTATACGTTATACGTTATACGTTATACGTTATACGTTATACGTTATACGTTATACGTTATACGTTATACGTTATACGTTATACGTTACACGTTACACGTTACACGTTTCACGTTATACGTTATACGCTATATGTTATACGCTATACGTTATACGTTATACGTTATACGTTATACGTTACACGTTATTCGTTATACGTTATACGTTATACGTTATACGTTACACGTTATACGTTATACGTTATACGTTATTCGTCATATGTTATACCTTATACGTTATACGTTATACGTTATACGTTATACGTTATACGTTATACGTTATACGTTATGCGTTATACGTCATACGTTATACGCTTTACGTTATACGTTATACGTTATACGTTATACGTTATACGTTATACGTTATTCGTTATACGTTATACGTTATACGTTATACGTTATACGTTATACGTTATAAGTTACACGTTATACGTTATACGTTATACGTTATTCGTCATATGTTATACCTTATACGTTATACGCTATACGTTATACGTCATACGTTATACGTTATACGGCATACGTTTACATTATACGTTTTTCGTTATACGTAATTCGTTATGCGTTATACATTATACGTTATACGATATACGTTCTAGGATTTGCGTTATACGTTATACGTTAAACGTTAAGCGTTATACGTTATACGTTATACGTTATACGTTATACGTTATACGTTATACGTTATACGTTATACGTTTACGTTATACGTTATACGTTATACGTTATACGTTATACGTTATACGCTATATGTTATACGCTATACGTTATACGTTATACGTTATACGTTATACGTTATACGGTATACGTTATACGTTATACGTTGTACGTTGTACGTTATGCGTTATACGTTATACGTTTTACGTTATACATTATACGTTATACGTTTTACGTTATTCGTTATACGTTATACATTATACGTTATACGGTATACGTTATACGCTATACGTTATACGTTATACGTTATTCGTTATACGTTATGCGTTACACGTTACACGTTACACGTTATACGTTGTACGTAATACGCTTTAAGTTATACGTTATACGTTATACGGTATATGTTATACGTTATTCATTATACGTTATACGTTATACGTTATACGTTATACGTTATACGTTATACGGTATACGTTATACGCTATACGTTATACGTTATACGTTATACGTTATACGTTATAAGTTATACGTTATACGGTATACGTTATACGTTATACGTTATACGTTATACGTTATACGTTATACGTTATACGTTATACGTTATACGTTATACGTTATACGTTATACGTTATACGTTATACGTTATACGTTATACGTTATACGTTATACGTTATACGTTACACGTTACACGTTACACGTTACACGTTATACGTTATACGCTATATGTTATACGCTATACGTTATACGTTATACGTTATACGTTATACGTTATACGTTATTCGTTATACGTTATACGTTATACGTTATACGTTATACGTTATACGTTATACGTTACACGTTACACGTTATACGTTGTACGTAATACGCTTTAAGTTATACGTTATACGTTATACGGTATATGTTATACGTTATTCATTATACGTTATACGTTATACGTTATTCGTCATATGTTATACCTTATACGTTATACGCTATACGTTATACGTTATACGCTATACGTTATACGGCATACGTTATACATTATACGTTTTTCGTTATACGTAATTCGTTATGCGTTATACATTATACGTTATACGATATACGTTCTAGGATTTGCGTTATACGTTATACGTTATAAGTTAAGCGTTATACGTTATACGTTATACGTTATACGTTATACGTTATACGGCATACGTGATACATTATACGTTTTACGTTACACGTAATTCGTTATACGTTGTACATTATACGTTATACGGAATACGTTATACGTTATACGTTATACGCTGTACGTAATACGTTATACGTTATACGTTATACGTTATACGTTATACGTTATACGTTATACGTTATACGTTATACGTTATTCGTTATACGTTATGCGTTACACGTTACACGTTACACGTTATACGTTGTACGTAATACGCTTTAAGTTATACGTTATACGTTATACGGTATATGTTATACGTTATTCATTACACGTTATACGTTATACGTTATACGTTATACGTTATACGTTATACGTTATACGGTATACGTTATACGTTATACGTTATACGTTATACGTTACACGTTATACGTTATACGCTATACGTTATGCGTTATACGTTATACGTTATACGTTATACGGCATACGTGATACATTATACGTTTTACGTTATTCATTATACGTTATACATTATACGTTATACGGTATACGTTATTCGTTATACGTTATACGTTATACGTTATACGTTATACGTTATACGTTATACGTTATACGTTATACGTTATACGTTATACGTTATACGTTATACGTTATACGTTATACGTTATACGTTATACGTTATACGTTATACGTTATACGTTATACGTTATACGTTATACGTTATACGTTATACGTTATACGTTACACGTTATACGTTACACGTTATACGTTATACGCTATACGTTATACGTTATACGTTATACGTTATACGTTATACGTTATACGTTATACGTTATGCGTTATACGTTATACGTTATACGTTATACGTTATACGTTATACGTTATACGTTATACGTTATACGTTATAAGTACATTATACGTTATACGTTTTACGTTTTTCGTTATACGTTATACATTATACGTTATACGGTATACGTTATACGCTATACGTTATACGTTACACGTTATACGTTATACGTTATACGTTATACGTTATACGTTATACGTTATACGTTATACGTTATACGTTATACGTTATACGTTATACGTTATACGTTATACGTTATACGTTATACGTTATACGTTATACGTTATACGTTATACGTTATAAGTACATTATACGTTATACGTTTTACGTTTTTCGTTATACGTTATACATTATACGTTATACGGTATACGTTATACGCTATACGTTATACGTTACACGTTATACGTTATACGTTATACGTTATACGTTACACGTTATACGTTATACTTTATACGTTATGCGTTATACGTTATACGTTATTCGTTATACGTTATACGTCATACGTTATACGTTATACGTTATACGTTGTACGTTATACGTTGTACGTTATACGATAAACGTTATACGTTATACGTTATAAGTTATAAGTTATACGTTATACGTTATACGTTATACGTTATACGTTATACGTTATACGTTATGCGTTATACGTTATACGTTATACGTTATACGTTATACATTATATGTTATTCGTTATACGTTATACGTTATACGTTATACGTTATACGTCATACGTTATACGTTATACGTTTTACGTTATTCATTATACGTTATACATAATACGTTATGCGGTATACGTTATTCGTTATACGTTATACGTTATACGTTATACGTTATACGTTATACGTTATACGTTATACGTTATACGTTATACGTTATACGTTACACGTTACACGTTACACGTTTCACGTTATACGTTATACGCTATATGTTATACGCTATACGTTATACGTTATACGTTATACGTTATACGTTACACGTTATTCGTTATACGTTATACGTTATACGTTATACGTTACACGTTATACGTTATACGTTATACGTTATTCGTCATATGTTATACCTTATACGTTATACGTTATACGTTATACGTTATACGTTATACGTTATACGTTATACGTTATACGTTATGCGTTATACGTCATACGTTATACGCTTTACGTTATACGTTATACGTTATACGTTATACGTTATACGTTATACGTTATTCGTTATACGTTATACGTTATACGTTATACGTTATACGTTATACGTTATAAGTTACACGTTATACGTTATACGTTATACGTTATTCGTCATATGTTATACCTTATACGTTATACGCTATACGTTATACGTCATACGTTATACGTTATACGGCATACGTTTACATTATACGTTTTTCGTTATACGTAATTCGTTATGCGTTATACATTATACGTTATACGATATACGTTCTAGGATATGCGTTATACGTTATACGTTAAACGTTAAGCGTTATACGTTATACGTTATACGTTATACGTTATACGTTATACGTTATACGTTATACGTTATACGTTATACGTTATACGTTATACGTTATACGTTATACGTTATACGTTATACGTTATAAATACATTATACGTTATACGTTTTACGTTTTTCGTTATACGTTATACATTATACGTTATACGGTATACGTTATACGCTATACGTTATACGTTACACGTTATACGTTATACGTTATACGTTATACGTTATACGTTATACGTTATACGTTATACGTTATACGTTATACGTTATACGTTATACGTTATACGTTATACGTTATACGTTATACGTTATACGTTATACGTTATACGTTATACGTTATACGTTATACGTTATACGTTATACGTTATACGTTATACGTTATACGTTATACGTTATAAGTACATTATACGTTATACGTTTTACGTTTTTCGTTATACGTTATACATTATACGTTATACGGTATACGTTATACGCTATACGTTATACGTTACACGTTATACGTTATACGTTATACGTTATACGTTACACGTTATACGTTATACGTTATACGTTATGCGTTATACGTTATACGTTATTCGTTATACGTTATACGTTATACGTTATACGTTATACGTTATACGTTGTACGTTATACGTTGTACGTTATACGATAAACGTTATACGTTATACGTTATAAGTTATAAGTTATACGTCATACGTTATACGTTATACGTTATACGTTATACGTTATACGTTATGCGTTATACGTCATACGTTATACGTTTTACGTTATACATTATACGTTATACGTTATACGTTATACGTTATACGTTATACGTTATACGTTATACGTTATACGTTATACATTATACGTTATACGTTATACGTTATACATTATATGTTATTCGTTATACGTTATACGTTATACGTTATACGTCATACGTTATACGTTATACGTTTTACGTTATTCATTATACGTTATACATAATACGTTATGCGGTATACGTTATTCGTTATACGTTATACGTTATACGTTATACGTTATACGTTATACGTTATACGTTATACGTTATACGTTATACGTTATACGTTATACGTTACACGTTACACGTTACACGTTTCACGTTATACGTTATACGCTATATGTTATACGCTATACGTTATACGTTATACGTTATACGTTATACGTTACACGTTATTCGTTATACGTTATACGTTATACGTTATACGTTACACGTTATACGTTATACGTTATACGTTATTCGTCATATGTTATACCTTATACGTTATACGTTATACGTTATACGTTATACGTTATACGTTATACGTTATACGTTATGCGTTATACGTCATACGTTATACGCTTTACGTTATACGTTATACGTTATACGTTATACGTTATACGTTATACGTTATTCGTTATACGTTATACGTTATACGTTATACGTTATACGTTATAAGTTACACGTTATACGTTATACGTTATACGTTATTCGTCATATGTTATACCTTATACGTTATACGCTATACGTTATACGTCATACGTTATACGTTATACGGCATACGTTTACATTATACGTTTTTCGTTATACGTAATTCGTTATGCGTTATACATTATACGTTATACGATATACGTTCTAGGATATGCGTTATACGTTATACGTTAAACGTTAAGCGGTATACGTTATACGTTATACGTTATACGTTATACGTTATACGTTATACGTTATACGTTATACGTTATACGTTATACGTTTACGTTATACGTTATACGTTATACGTTATACGTTATACGTTATACGTTATACGCTATATGTTATACGCTATACGTTATACGTTATACGTTATACGTTATACGTTATACGGTATACGTTATACGTTATACGTTGTACGTTGTACGTTATGCGTTATACGTTATACGTTTTACGTTATACATTATACGTTATACGTTATACGTTATACGTTATACGTTATACGTTATACGTTATACGTTATACGTTATACATTATACGTTATACGTTTTACGTTATTCGTTATACGTTATACATTATACGTTATACGGTATACGTTATACGCTATACGTTATACGTTATACGTTATTCGTTATACGTTATGCGTTACACGTTACACGTTACACGTTATACGTTGTACGTAATACGCTTTAAGTTATACGTTATACGTTATACGGTATATGTTATACGTTATTCATTATACGTTATACGTTATACGTTATACGTTATACGTTATACGTTATACGGTATACGTTATACGCTATACGTTATACGTTATACGTTATACGTTATACGTTATAAGTTATACGTTATACGGTATACGTTATACGTTATACGTTATACGTTATACGTTATACGTTATACGTTATACGTTATACGTTATACGTTATACGTTATACGTTATACGTTATACGTTACACGTTACACGTTACACGTTACACGTTATACGTTATACGCTATATGTTATACGCTATACGTTATACGTTATACGTTATACGTTATACGTTATACGTTATTCGTTATACGTTATACGTTATACGTTATACGTTATACGTTATACGTTATACGTTACACGTTATACGTTATACGTTATACGTTATTCGTCATATGTTATACCTTATACGTTATACGCTATACGTTATACGTTATACGCTATACGTTATACGGCATACGTTATACATTATACGTTTTTCGTTATACGTAATTCGTTATGCGTTATACATTATACGTTATACGATATACGTTCTAGGATTTGCGTTATACGTTATACGTTATAAGTTAAGCGTTATACGTTATACGTTATTCGTTATACGTTATACGTTGTACGTTACACGTTATACGTTATACGCTATACGTTATACGTTATACGTTATACGTTATACGTTATACGGCATACGTGACACATTATACGTTTTACGTTATATGTAATTCGTTATACGTTACACGTTATACGTTATACGCTAAACGTTATACGTTATACGTTATACGTTATACGTTATACGTTATACGTTATACGTTATACGTTATACGTTATACGTTACACGTTATACGTTATACGCTATACGTTATACGTTATACGTTATACGTTATACGTTATACGGCATACGTGATACATTATACGTTTTACGTAACACGTAATTCGTTATACGTTGTACATTATACGTTATACGGAATACGTTATACGTTATACGTTATACGCTGTACGTAATACGTTATACGTTATACGTTATACGTTATACGTTATACGTTATACGTTATACGTTATACGTTATACGTTATACGTTATTCGTTATACGTTATGCGTTACACGTTACACGTTACACGTTATACGTTGTACGTAATACGCTTTAAGTTATACGTTATACGTTATACGGTATATGTTATACGTTATTCATTACACGTTATACGTTATACGTTATACGTTATACGTTATACGTTATACGGTATACGTTATACGTTATACGTTATACGTTATACGTTACACGTTATACGTTATACGCTATACGTTATGCGTTATACGTTATACGTTATACGTTATACGGCATACGTGATACATTATACGTTTTACGTTATTCATTATACGTTATACATTATACGTTATACGGTATACGTTATTCGTTATACGTTATACGTTATACGTTATACGTTATACGTTATACGTTATACGTTATACGTTATACGTTATACGTTATACGTTATACGTTATACGTTATACGGCATACGTGATACATTATACGTTTTACGTTATACGTTATACGTTATACGTTATACGTTATACGTTATATGTTATACGTCATACGTTATACGTTATACGTTATACGTTATACGTTATTCGTTATACGTTATACGTCACACGTTACACGTTATACGTTGTACGTAATACGTTATACGTTATACGTTATACGTTATACGTTATACGTTATACGTTATACGTTATACGTTATACATTATACGTTATACGTTTTACGTTATACGGTATACGTTATACGCTATACGTTATACGTTATACGTTATACGTTATACGTTATACGTTATACGTTATACGTTATACGTTATACGTTATACGTTACACGTTATACGTTATACGTTATACGTTATACGTTATACGTTATACGTTACACGTTATACGTTATACGCTATACGTTATACGTTATACGTTATACGTTATACGTTATACGTTATACGGCATACGTGATACATTATACGTTATACGTTACACGTAATTCGTTATACGTTATACATTATACGTTATACGGAATACGTTATACGTTATACGTTACACGTTACACGTTATACGTTGTACGTAATACGTTATACGTTACACGTTATACGTTATACGTTATACGTTATACGTTATACGTTATACGCTATACGTTATACGTTATACGTTATACGTTATACGTTATACGTTATACGTTATACGTTATACGTTATACGTTATACGTTACACGTTATACGTTATACGTTATACGTTATACGTTATACGTTATACGTTATACGTTATACGTTATACGTTATACGTTATACGTTATACGTTATACGTTATACGGCATACGTGATACATTATACGTTTTACGTTATACGTAATTCGTTATACGTTATACATTATACGTTATACGGTATACGTTCTAGGATATGCCTTATACGTTATATGTTATACGTTAAGCGTTATACGTTATACGTTATACGTTATACGTTATACATTATACGTTATTCGTTATACGTTATACGTTATACGTTACACGTCATACGTTATACGTTATACGTTTTACGTTATTCGTTATACGTTATACATTATACGTTATACGGTATACGTTATACGTTATACGTTGTACGTTGTACGTTATACGTTATACGTTATACGTTTTACGTTATACATTATACGTTATACGTTATACGTTATACGTTATACGTTATACGTTATACGTTATACGTTATACGTTATACGTTATACGTTATACGTTATACATTATACGTTATACGTTTTACGTTATTCGTTATACGTTATACATTATACGTTATACGGTATACGTTATACGCTATACGTTATACGTTATACGTTATATGTTATACGTCATACGTTATACGTTATACGTTATACGTTATACGTTATTCGTTATACGTTATACGTTACACGTTATACGTTATACGTTGTACGTAATACGTTATACGTTATACGTTATACGTTATACGTTATACGTTATACGTTATTCGTTATACGTTATACGTTATACGTTATGCGTTATACGTTATACGGTATACGTTATACGCTATACGTTATACGTTATACGTTATACGTTATACGTTATACGTTATACGTTATACGTTATACGTTATACGTTATACGTTACACGTTATACGTTATACGTTATACGTTATACGTTATACGTTATACGTTACACGTTATACGTTATACGCTATACGTTATACGTTATACGTTATACGTTATACGTTATACGTTATACGGCATACGTGATACATTATACGTTTTACGTTACACGTAATTCGTTATACGTTATACATTATACGTTATACGGAATACGTTATACGTTATACGTTACACGTTACACGTTATACGTTGTACGTAATACGTTATACGTTACACGTTATACGTTATACGTTATACGTTATACGTTATACGTTATACGTTATACGTTATACGTTATACGTTATGCGTTATACGTTTTACGTTTTTCGTTATACGTTATACGTTATACGTTATACGTTATACGTTATACGTTATACGTTATATGTTATACGTCACACGTTATACGTTATACGTTATACGTTATACGTTATTCGTTATACGTTATACGTTACACGTTACACGTTATACGTTGTACGTAATACGTTATACGTTATACGTTATACGTTATACGTTATACGTTATACGTTATACGTTATACATTATACGTTATACGTTTTACGTTATACGGTATACGTTATACGCTATACGTTATACGTTATACGTTATACGTTATACGTTATACGTTATACGTTATACGTTATACGTTATACGTTATACGTTACACGTTATACGTTATACGTTATACGTTATACGTTATACGTTATACGTTACACGTTATACGTTATACGCTATACGTTATACGTTATAGGTTATACGTTATACGTTATACGTTATACGGCATACGTGATACATTATACGTTATACGTTACACGTAATTCGTTATACGTTATACATTATACGTTATACGGAATACGTTATACGTTATACGTTACACGTTACACGTTATACGTTGTACGTAATACGTTATACGTTACACGTTATACGTTATACGTTATACGTTATACGTTATACGTTATACGCTATACGTTATACGTTATACGTTATACGTTATACGTTATACGTTATACGTTATACGTTATACGTTATACGTTATACGTTACACGTTATACGTTATACGTTATACGTTATACGTTATACGTTATACGTTATACGTTATACGTTATACGTTATACGTTATACGTTATACGTTATACGTTATACGTTATACGGCATACGTGATACATTATACGTTTTACGTTATACGTAATTCGTTATACGTTATACATTATACGTTATACGGTATACGTTCTAGGATATGCCTTATACGTTATACGTTATACGTTAAGCGTTATACGTTATACGTTATACGTTATACGTTATACATTATACGTTATTCGTTATACGTTATACGTTATACGTTACACGTCATACGTTATACGTTATACGTTTTACGTTATTCGTTATACGTTATACATTATACGTTATACGGTATACGTTATACGTTATACGTTGTACGTTGTACGTTATACGTTATACGTTATACGTTTTACGTTATACATTATACGTTATACGTTATACGTTATACGTTATACGTTATACGTTATACGTTATACGTTATACGTTATACGTTATACGTTATACGTTATACATTATACGTTATACGTTTTACGTTATTCGTTATACGTTATACATTATACGTTATACGGTATACGTTATACGCTATACGTTATACGTTATACGTTATATGTTATACGTCATACGTTATACGTTATACGTTATACGTTATACGTTATTCGTTATACGTTATACGTTACACGTTACACGTTATACGTTGTACGTAATACGTTATACGTTATACGTTATACGTTATACGTTATACGTTATACGTTATTCGTTATACGTTATACGTTATACGTTATGCGTTATACGTTATACGGTATACGTTATACGCTATACGTTATACGTTATACGTTATACGTTATACGTTATACGTTATACGTTATACGTTATACGTTATACGTTATACGTTACACGTTATACGTTATACGTTATACGTTATACGTTATACGTTATACGTTACACGTTATACGTTATACGCTATACGTTATACGTTATACGTTATACGTTATGCGTTATACGTTATACGGCATACGTGATACATTATACGTTTTACGTTACACGTAATTCGTTATACGTTATACATTATACGTTATACGGAATACGTTATACGTTATACGTTACACGTTACACGTTATACGTTGTACGTAATACGTTATACGTTACACGTTATACGTTATACGTTATACGTTATACGTTATACGTTATACGTTATACGTTATACGTTATACGTTATGCGTTATACGTTTTACGTTTTTCGTTATACGTTATACGTTATACGTTATACGGTATACGTTATACGCTATACGTTATACGTTACACGTTATACGTTATACGTTATACGTTATACGTTATACGTTATACGTTATACGTTATACGTTATACGTTATACGTTATTCGTTATACGTTATACGTTACACGTTACAGGTTATACGTTGTACGTAATACGTTATACGTTATACGTTATACGTTATACGTTATACGGTATACGTTATACGTTATTCGTTATACGTTATACGTTATACGTTATACGTTATACGTTATACGGTATACGTTATACGCTATACGTTATACGTTATACGTTATACGTTATACGTTATACGTTATACGTTATACGTTATACGTTATACGTTATACGTTATACGTTATACGTTGTACTTTATACGTTATACGTTATACGTTATACTTTATACGTTATACGTTATACGTTATACGTTATACGTTATACGTTATACGTTACACGTTACACGTTACACGTTACACGTTACACGTTACACGTTATACGTTATACGCTATATGTTATACGCTATACGTTATACGTTATACGTTATACGTTATACGTTATACGTTATACGTTATACGTTATACGTTATACGTTATACGTTATACGTTATACGTTATACGTTATACGTTATACGTTATACGTTATACGTTACACGTTATACGTTATACGCTATACGTTATACGTTAGACGTTATACGTTATACGTTATACGTTATACGTTATACTTTATACGGCATACGTGATACATTATACGTTTTACGTTATACGTAATTCGTTATACGTTATACATTATACGTTATACGGTATACGGTATACGTTATACGTTATACGTTATACGCTATACGTTATACGTTATACGTTATACGTTATACGTTATACGGCATACGTGATACATTATACGTTTTACGTTACACGTAATTCGTTATACGTTATACATTATACGTTATACGGAATACGTTATACGCTATACGTTGTACGTTATACGTTATACGTTATACGTTATACGTTATACGTTATACGTTATACGTTATACGTTATACGTTATACGTTATACGTTATACGTTATACGTTATACGTTATACGTTATACGTTATACGTTATACGTTATACGTTATACGTTATACGTTATACGTTATACGTTATACGTTATACGTTATACGTTATACGTTATACGTTATACGTTATACGTTATACGTTATACGTTATACGTTATACGTTATACGTTATACGTTATACGTTATACGTTATACGTTATACGTTATACGTTATACGTTATACGTTACACGTTACACGTTATACGCTATACGTTATACGTTATACGTTATACGTTATACGTTATACGTTATACGGCATACGTGATACATTATACGTTTTACGTTACACGTAATTCGTTATACGTTATACATTATACGTTATACGGAATACGTTATACGCTATATGTTATACGTTATACGTTATACGTTATACGTAATACGTTATGCGTTATACGTTATACGTTATACGTTATACGTTACACGTTACACGTTATACGTGGTACGTAATACGTTATACGTTATACGTTATACGTTATACGTTATACGTTATACGCTATACGCTATACGTTATACGTTATACGTTATACGTTATACGTTATACGTTATACGTTATACGTTATACGTTATACGTTATACGTTATACGTTATACGTTATACGTTATACGTTATACGTGATACATTATACGTTATACGTTTTACGTTATTCGTTATACGTTATACATTATACGTTATACGGTATACGTTATACGTTATACGTTATACGTTATACGTTATACGTTATACGTTATACGTTATACGTTATACGTTATACGTTATACGTTGTACGTTATACGTTGTACGTTATACGATAAACGTTATACGTTATACGTTGTAAGTTATAAGTCGTACGTTATACGGTATACGGTATACGTTATACGTTATTCGTTATACGGTATACGTTATACGTTATACGTTATACGTTATACGTTATACGTTATACGTTATACGTTGTACGTAATACGTTTTACGTTATACGTTATACGTTATACGGTATACGTTATACGTTATTCGTTATACGTTATACGTTATACGTTATACGTTATACGTTATACGTTATACGTTATACGGTATACGTTATACGTTATACGTTGTACGTAATACGTTTTACGTTATACGTTATACGTTATACGGTATACGTTATACGTTATTCGTTATACGTTATACGTTATACGTTGTACGTAATACGTTTTACGTCATACGTTATACGTTATACGTTTTACGTTATTCGTTATACGTTATACATAATACGTTATACGGTATACGTTATACGCTATACGTTATACGTTATACGTTATATGTTATACGTTATACGTTATACGTTATACGTTATACGTTATACGTTATTCGTTATACGTTATACGTTACACGTTACACGTTATACGTTGTACGTAATACGTTATACGTTATACGTTATACGTTATACGTTATACGTTATACGTTATTCGTTATACGTTATACGTTATACGTTATGCGTTATACGTTATACGGTTTACGTTATACGCTATACGTTATACGTTATACGTTATACGTTATACGTTATACGTTATACGTTATACGTTATACGTTATACGTTACACGTTATACGTTATACGTTATACGTTATACGTTATACGTTAAACGTTACACGTTATACGTTATACGCTATACGTTATACGTTATACGTTATACGTTATACGTTATACGTTATACGGCATACGTGATACATTATACGTTTTACGTTACACGTTATACGTTATACGCTATACGCTATACGTTATACGTTATACGTTATACGTTATACGTTATACGTTATACGTTATACGTTATACGTTATACGTTATACGTTATACGTTATACGTTATACGTTATACGTGATACATTATACGTTATACGTTTTACGTTATTCGTTATACGTTATACATTATACGTTATACGGTATACGTTATACGTTATACGTTATACGTTATACGTTATACGTTATACGTTATACGTTATACGTTATACGTTATACGTTATACGTTGTACGTTATACGTTGTACGTTATACGATAAACGTTATACGTTATACGTTGTAAGTTATAAGTCGTACGTTATACGGTATACGGTATACGTTATACGTTATTCGTTATACGGTATACGTTATACGTTATACGTTATACGTTATACGTTATACGTTATACGTTATACGTTGTACGTAATACGTTTTACGTTATACGTTATACGTTATACGGTATACGTTATACGTTATTCGTTATACGTTATACGTTATACGTTATACGTTATACGTTATACGTTATACGTTATACGGTATACGTTATACGTTATACGTTGTACGTAATACGTTTTACGTTATACGTTATACGTTATACGGTTTACGTTATACGTTATTCGTTATACGTTATACGTTATACGTTGTACGTAATACGTTTTACGTTATACGTTATACGTTATACGGTATACGTTATACGTTATTCGTTATACGTTATACGTTATACGTTATTCGTTATACGTTATACGTTATACGTTATACGTCATACGTTATACGTTATACGTTTTACGTTATTCGTTATACGTTATACATAATACGTTATACGGTATACGTTATACGCTATACGTTATACGTTATACGTTATATGTTATACGTTATACGTTATACGTTATACGTTATACGTTATACGTTATTCGTTATACGTTATACGTTACACGTTACACGTTATACGTTGTACGTAATACGTTATACGTTATACGTTATACGTTATACGTTATACGTTATACGTTATTCGTTATACGTTATACGTTATACGTTATGCGTTATACGTTATACGGTTTACGTTATACGCTATACGTTATACGTTATACGTTATACGTTATACGTTATACGTTATACGTTATACGTTATACGTTATACGTTATACGTTACACGTTATACGTTATACGTTATACGTTATACGTTATACGTTAAACGTTACACGTTATACGTTATACGCTATACGTTATACGTTATACGTTATACGTTATACGTTATACGTTATACGGCATACGTGATACATTATACGTTTTACGTTACACGTAATTCGTTATACGTTATACATTATACGTTATACGGAATACGTTATACGTTATACGTTACACGTTACACGTTATACGTTGTACGTAATACGTTATACGTTACACGTTATACGTTATACGTTATACGTTATACGTTATACGTTATACGTTATACGGTATACGTTATACGCTATACGTTATACGTTACACGTTATACGTTATACGTTATACGTTATACGTTATACGTTATACGTTATACGTTATACGTTATTCGTTATACGTTATACGTTACACGTTACAGGTTATACGTTGTACGTAATACGTTATACGTTATACGTTATACGTTATACGTTATACGGTATACGTTATACGTTATTCGTTATACGTTACACGTTATACGTTATACGTTATACGTTATACGGTATACGTTATACGCTATACGTTATACGTTATACGTTATACGTTATACGTTATACGTTATACGTTATACGTTATACGTTATACGTTATACGTTATACGTTATACGTTATACTTTATACGTTATACGTTATACGTTATACTTTATACGTTATACGTTATACGTTATACGTTATACGTTATACGTTATACGATATACGTTCTAGGATATGCGTTATACGTTATACGTTAAACGTTAAGCGTTATACGTTATACGTTATACGTTATACGTTATACGTTATACGTTATACGTTTACATTATACGTTTTTCGTTATACGTAATTCGTTATGCGTTATACATTATACGTTATACGATATACGTTCTAGGATATGCGTTATACGTTATACGTTAAACGTTAAGCGTTATACGTTATACGTTATACGTTATACGTTATACGTTATACGTTATACGTTATACGTTATACGTTATACGTTATACGTTATACGTTATACGTTATACGTTATACGTTATACGTTATAAATACATTATACGTTATACGTTTTACGTTTTTCGTTATACGTTATACATTATACGTTATACGGTATACGTTATACGCTATACGTTATACGTTACACGTTATACGTTATACGTTATACGTTATACGTTATACGTTATACGTTATACGTTATACGTTATACGTTATACGTTATACGTTATACGTTATACGTTATACGTTATACGTTATACGTTATACGTTATACGTTATACGTTATACGTTATACGTTATACGTTATACGTTATACGTTATACGTTATACGTTATACGTTATACGTTATAAGTACATTATACGTTATACGTTTTACGTTTTTCGTTATACGTTATACATTATACGTTATACGGTATACGTTATACGCTATACGTTATACGTTACACGTTATACGTTATACGTTATACGTTATACGTTACACGTTATACGTTATACGTTATACGTTATGCGTTATACGTTATACGTTATTCGTTATACGTTATACGTTATACGTTATACGTTATACGTTATACGTTGTACGTTATACGTTGTACGTTATACGATAAACGTTATACGTTATACGTTATAAGTTATAAGTTATACGTCATACGTTATACGTTATACGTTATACGTTATACGTTATACGTTATGCGTTATACGTCATACGTTATACGTTTTACGTTATACATTATACGTTATACGTTATACGTTATACGTTATACGTTATACGTTATACGTTATACGTTATACGTTATACATTATACGTTATACGTTATACGTTATACATTATATGTTATTCGTTATACGTTATACGTTATACGTTATACGTCATACGTTATACGTTATACGTTTTACGTTATTCATTATACGTTATACATAATACGTTATGCGGTATACGTTATTCGTTATACGTTATACGTTATACGTTATACGTTATACGTTATACGTTATACGTTATACGTTATACGTTATACGTTATACGTTATACGTTACACGTTACACGTTACACGTTTCACGTTATACGTTATACGCTATATGTTATACGCTATACGTTATACGTTATACGTTATACGTTATACGTTACACGTTATTCGTTATACGTTATACGTTATACGTTATACGTTACACGTTATACGTTATACGTTATACGTTATTCGTCATATGTTATACCTTATACGTTATACGTTATACGTTATACGTTATACGTTATACGTTATACGTTATACGTTATGCGTTATACGTCATACGTTATACGCTTTACGTTATACGTTATACGTTATACGTTATACGTTATACGTTATACGTTATTCGTTATACGTTATACGTTATACGTTATACGTTATACGTTATAAGTTACACGTTATACGTTATACGTTATACGTTATTCGTCATATGTTATACCTTATACGTTATACGCTATACGTTATACGTCATACGTTATACGTTATACGGCATACGTTTACATTATACGTTTTTCGTTATACGTAATTCGTTATGCGTTATACATTATACGTTATACGATATACGTTCTAGGATATGCGTTATACGTTATACGTTAAACGTTAAGCGGTATACGTTATACGTTATACGTTATACGTTATACGTTATACGTTATACGTTATACGTTATACGTTATACGTTATACGTTTACGTTATACGTTATACGTTATACGTTATACGTTATACGTTATACGTTATACGCTATATGTTATACGCTATACGTTATACGTTATACGTTATACGTTATACGTTATACGGTATACGTTATACGTTATACGTTGTACGTTGTACGTTATGCGTTATACGTTATACGTTTTACGTTATACATTATACGTTATACGTTATACGTTATACGTTATACGTTATACGTTATACGTTATACGTTATACGTTATACATTATACGTTATACGTTTTACGTTATTCGTTATACGTTATACATTATACGTTATACGGTATACGTTATACGCTATACGTTATACGTTATACGTTATTCGTTATACGTTATGCGTTACACGTTACACGTTACACGTTATACGTTGTACGTAATACGCTTTAAGTTATACGTTATACGTTATACGGTATATGTTATACGTTATTCATTATACGTTATACGTTATACGTTATACGTTATACGTTATACGTTATACGGTATACGTTATACGCTATACGTTATACGTTATACGTTATACGTTATACGTTATAAGTTATACGTTATACGGTATACGTTATACGTTATACGTTATACGTTATACGTTATACGTTATACGTTATACGTTATACGTTATACGTTATACGTTATACGTTATACGTTATACGTTACACGTTACACGTTACACGTTACACGTTATACGTTATACGCTATATGTTATACGCTATACGTTATACGTTATACGTTATACGTTATACGTTATACGTTATTCGTTATACGTTATACGTTATACGTTATACGTTATACGTTATACGTTATACGTTACACGTTATACGTTATACGTTATACGTTATTCGTCATATGTTATACCTTATACGTTATACGCTATACGTTATACGTTATACGCTATACGTTATACGGCATACGTTATACATTATACGTTTTTCGTTATACGTAATTCGTTATGCGTTATACATTATACGTTATACGATATACGTTCTAGGATTTGCGTTATACGTTATACGTTATAAGTTAAGCGTTATACGTTATACGTTATTCGTTATACGTTATACGTTGTACGTTACACGTTATACGTTATACGCTATACGTTATACGTTATACGTTATACGTTATACGTTATACGGCATACGTGACACATTATACGTTTTACGTTATATGTAATTCGTTATACGTTACACGTTATACGTTATACGCTAAACGTTATACGTTATACGTTATACGTTATACGTTATACGTTATACGTTATACGTTATACGTTATACGTTATACGTTACACGTTATACGTTATACGCTATACGTTATACGTTATACGTTATACGTTATACGTTATACGGCATACGTGATACATTATACGTTTTACGTAACACGTAATTCGTTATACGTTGTACATTATACGTTATACGGAATACGTTATACGTTATACGTTATACGCTGTACGTAATACGTTATACGTTATACGTTATACGTTATACGTTATACGTTATACGTTATACGTTATACGTTATACGTTATACGTTATTCGTTATACGTTATGCGTTACACGTTACACGTTACACGTTATACGTTGTACGTAATACGCTTTAAGTTATACGTTATACGTTATACGGTATATGTTATACGTTATTCATTACACGTTATACGTTATACGTTATACGTTATACGTTATACGTTATACGGTATACGTTATACGTTATACGTTATACGTTATACGTTACACGTTATACGTTATACGCTATACGTTATGCGTTATACGTTATACGTTATACGTTATACGGCATACGTGATACATTATACGTTTTACGTTATTCATTATACGTTATACATTATACGTTATACGGTATACGTTATTCGTTATACGTTATACGTTATACGTTATACGTTATACGTTATACGTTATACGTTATACGTTATACGTTATACGTTATACGTTATACGTTATACGTTATACGGCATACGTGATACATTATACGTTTTACGTTATACGTTATACGTTATACGTTATACGTTATACGTTATATGTTATACGTCATACGTTATACGTTATACGTTATACGTTATACGTTATTCGTTATACGTTATACGTCACACGTTACACGTTATACGTTGTACGTAATACGTTATACGTTATACGTTATACGTTATACGTTATACGTTATACGTTATACGTTATACGTTATACATTATACGTTATACGTTTTACGTTATACGGTATACGTTATACGCTATACGTTATACGTTATACGTTATACGTTATACGTTATACGTTATACGTTATACGTTATACGTTATACGTTATACGTTACACGTTATACGTTATACGTTATACGTTATACGTTATACGTTATACGTTACACGTTATACGTTATACGCTATACGTTATACGTTATACGTTATACGTTATACGTTATACGTTATACGGCATACGTGATACATTATACGTTATACGTTACACGTAATTCGTTATACGTTATACATTATACGTTATACGGAATACGTTATACGTTATACGTTACACGTTACACGTTATACGTTGTACGTAATACGTTATACGTTACACGTTATACGTTATACGTTATACGTTATACGTTATACGTTATACGCTATACGTTATACGTTATACGTTATACGTTATACGTTATACGTTATACGTTATACGTTATACGTTATACGTTATACGTTACACGTTATACGTTATACGTTATACGTTATACGTTATACGTTATACGTTATACGTTATACGTTATACGTTATACGTTATACGTTATACGTTATACGTTATACGGCATACGTGATACATTATACGTTTTACGTTATACGTAATTCGTTATACGTTATACATTATACGTTATACGGTATACGTTCTAGGATATGCCTTATACGTTATATGTTATACGTTAAGCGTTATACGTTATACGTTATACGTTATACGTTATACATTATACGTTATTCGTTATACGTTATACGTTATACGTTACACGTCATACGTTATACGTTATACGTTTTACGTTATTCGTTATACGTTATACATTATACGTTATACGGTATACGTTATACGTTATACGTTGTACGTTGTACGTTATACGTTATACGTTATACGTTTTACGTTATACATTATACGTTATACGTTATACGTTATACGTTATACGTTATACGTTATACGTTATACGTTATACGTTATACGTTATACGTTATACGTTATACATTATACGTTATACGTTTTACGTTATTCGTTATACGTTATACATTATACGTTATACGGTATACGTTATACGCTATACGTTATACGTTATACGTTATATGTTATACGTCATACGTTATACGTTATACGTTATACGTTATACGTTATTCGTTATACGTTATACGTTACACGTTATACGTTATACGTTGTACGTAATACGTTATACGTTATACGTTATACGTTATACGTTATACGTTATACGTTATTCGTTATACGTTATACGTTATACGTTATGCGTTATACGTTATACGGTATACGTTATACGCTATACGTTATACGTTATACGTTATACGTTATACGTTATACGTTATACGTTATACGTTATACGTTATACGTTATACGTTACACGTTATACGTTATACGTTATACGTTATACGTTATACGTTATACGTTACACGTTATACGTTATACGCTATACGTTATACGTTATACGTTATACGTTATACGTTATACGTTATACGGCATACGTGATACATTATACGTTTTACGTTACACGTAATTCGTTATACGTTATACATTATACGTTATACGGAATACGTTATACGTTATACGTTACACGTTACACGTTATACGTTGTACGTAATACGTTATACGTTACACGTTATACGTTATACGTTATACGTTATACGTTATACGTTATACGTTATACGTTATACGTTATACGTTATGCGTTATACGTTTTACGTTTTTCGTTATACGTTATACGTTATACGTTATACGTTATACGTTATACGTTATACGTTATATGTTATACGTCACACGTTATACGTTATACGTTATACGTTATACGTTATTCGTTATACGTTATACGTTACACGTTACACGTTATACGTTGTACGTAATACGTTATACGTTATACGTTATACGTTATACGTTATACGTTATACGTTATACGTTATACATTATACGTTATACGTTTTACGTTATACGGTATACGTTATACGCTATACGTTATACGTTATACGTTATACGTTATACGTTATACGTTATACGTTATACGTTATACGTTATACGTTATACGTTACACGTTATACGTTATACGTTATACGTTATACGTTATACGTTATACGTTACACGTTATACGTTATACGCTATACGTTATACGTTATAGGTTATACGTTATACGTTATACGTTATACGGCATACGTGATACATTATACGTTATACGTTACACGTAATTCGTTATACGTTATACATTATACGTTATACGGAATACGTTATACGTTATACGTTACACGTTACACGTTATACGTTGTACGTAATACGTTATACGTTACACGTTATACGTTATACGTTATACGTTATACGTTATACGTTATACGCTATACGTTATACGTTATACGTTATACGTTATACGTTATACGTTATACGTTATACGTTATACGTTATACGTTATACGTTACACGTTATACGTTATACGTTATACGTTATACGTTATACGTTATACGTTATACGTTATACGTTATACGTTATACGTTATACGTTATACGTTATACGTTATACGTTATACGGCATACGTGATACATTATACGTTTTACGTTATACGTAATTCGTTATACGTTATACATTATACGTTATACGGTATACGTTCTAGGATATGCCTTATACGTTATACGTTATACGTTAAGCGTTATACGTTATACGTTATACGTTATACGTTATACATTATACGTTATTCGTTATACGTTATACGTTATACGTTACACGTCATACGTTATACGTTATACGTTTTACGTTATTCGTTATACGTTATACATTATACGTTATACGGTATACGTTATACGTTATACGTTGTACGTTGTACGTTATACGTTATACGTTATACGTTTTACGTTATACATTATACGTTATACGTTATACGTTATACGTTATACGTTATACGTTATACGTTATACGTTATACGTTATACGTTATACGTTATACGTTATACATTATACGTTATACGTTTTACGTTATTCGTTATACGTTATACATTATACGTTATACGGTATACGTTATACGCTATACGTTATACGTTATACGTTATATGTTATACGTCATACGTTATACGTTATACGTTATACGTTATACGTTATTCGTTATACGTTATACGTTACACGTTACACGTTATACGTTGTACGTAATACGTTATACGTTATACGTTATACGTTATACGTTATACGTTATACGTTATTCGTTATACGTTATACGTTATACGTTATGCGTTATACGTTATACGGTATACGTTATACGCTATACGTTATACGTTATACGTTATACGTTATACGTTATACGTTATACGTTATACGTTATACGTTATACGTTATACGTTACACGTTATACGTTATACGTTATACGTTATACGTTATACGTTATACGTTACACGTTATACGTTATACGCTATACGTTATACGTTATACGTTATACGTTATGCGTTATACGTTATACGGCATACGTGATACATTATACGTTTTACGTTACACGTAATTCGTTATACGTTATACATTATACGTTATACGGAATACGTTATACGTTATACGTTACACGTTACACGTTATACGTTGTACGTAATACGTTATACGTTACACGTTATACGTTATACGTTATACGTTATACGTTATACGTTATACGTTATACGTTATACGTTATACGTTATGCGTTATACGTTTTACGTTTTTCGTTATACGTTATACGTTATACGTTATACGGTATACGTTATACGCTATACGTTATACGTTACACGTTATACGTTATACGTTATACGTTATACGTTATACGTTATACGTTATACGTTATACGTTATACGTTATACGTTATTCGTTATACGTTATACGTTACACGTTACAGGTTATACGTTGTACGTAATACGTTATACGTTATACGTTATACGTTATACGTTATACGGTATACGTTATACGTTATTCGTTATACGTTATACGTTATACGTTATACGTTATACGTTATACGGTATACGTTATACGCTATACGTTATACGTTATACGTTATACGTTATACGTTATACGTTATACGTTATACGTTATACGTTATACGTTATACGTTATACGTTATACGTTGTACTTTATACGTTATACGTTATACGTTATACTTTATACGTTATACGTTATACGTTATACGTTATACGTTATACGTTATACGTTACACGTTACACGTTACACGTTACACGTTACACGTTACACGTTATACGTTATACGCTATATGTTATACGCTATACGTTATACGTTATACGTTATACGTTATACGTTATACGTTATACGTTATACGTTATACGTTATACGTTATACGTTATACGTTATACGTTATACGTTATACGTTATACGTTATACGTTATACGTTACACGTTATACGTTATACGCTATACGTTATACGTTAGACGTTATACGTTATACGTTATACGTTATACGTTATACTTTATACGGCATACGTGATACATTATACGTTTTACGTTATACGTAATTCGTTATACGTTATACATTATACGTTATACGGTATACGGTATACGTTATACGTTATACGTTATACGCTATACGTTATACGTTATACGTTATACGTTATACGTTATACGGCATACGTGATACATTATACGTTTTACGTTACACGTAATTCGTTATACGTTATACATTATACGTTATACGGAATACGTTATACGCTATACGTTGTACGTTATACGTTATACGTTATACGTTATACGTTATACGTTATACGTTATACGTTATACGTTATACGTTATACGTTATACGTTATACGTTATACGTTATACGTTATACGTTATACGTTATACGTTATACGTTATACGTTATACGTTATACGTTATACGTTATACGTTATACGTTATACGTTATACGTTATACGTTATACGTTATACGTTATACGTTATACGTTATACGTTATACGTTATACGTTATACGTTATACGTTATACGTTATACGTTATACGTTATACGTTATACGTTATACGTTATACGTTACACGTTACACGTTATACGCTATACGTTATACGTTATACGTTATACGTTATACGTTATACGTTATACGGCATACGTGATACATTATACGTTTTACGTTACACGTAATTCGTTATACGTTATACATTATACGTTATACGGAATACGTTATACGCTATATGTTATACGTTATACGTTATACGTTATACGTAATACGTTATGCGTTATACGTTATACGTTATACGTTATACGTTACACGTTACACGTTATACGTGGTACGTAATACGTTATACGTTATACGTTATACGTTATACGTTATACGTTATACGCTATACGCTATACGTTATACGTTATACGTTATACGTTATACGTTATACGTTATACGTTATACGTTATACGTTATACGTTATACGTTATACGTTATACGTTATACGTTATACGTTATACGTGATACATTATACGTTATACGTTTTACGTTATTCGTTATACGTTATACATTATACGTTATACGGTATACGTTATACGTTATACGTTATACGTTATACGTTATACGTTATACGTTATACGTTATACGTTATACGTTATACGTTATACGTTGTACGTTATACGTTGTACGTTATACGATAAACGTTATACGTTATACGTTGTAAGTTATAAGTCGTACGTTATACGGTATACGGTATACGTTATACGTTATTCGTTATACGGTATACGTTATACGTTATACGTTATACGTTATACGTTATACGTTATACGTTATACGTTGTACGTAATACGTTTTACGTTATACGTTATACGTTATACGGTATACGTTATACGTTATTCGTTATACGTTATACGTTATACGTTATACGTTATACGTTATACGTTATACGTTATACGGTATACGTTATACGTTATACGTTGTACGTAATACGTTTTACGTTATACGTTATACGTTATACGGTATACGTTATACGTTATTCGTTATACGTTATACGTTATACGTTGTACGTAATACGTTTTACGTCATACGTTATACGTTATACGTTTTACGTTATTCGTTATACGTTATACATAATACGTTATACGGTATACGTTATACGCTATACGTTATACGTTATACGTTATATGTTATACGTTATACGTTATACGTTATACGTTATACGTTATACGTTATTCGTTATACGTTATACGTTACACGTTACACGTTATACGTTGTACGTAATACGTTATACGTTATACGTTATACGTTATACGTTATACGTTATACGTTATTCGTTATACGTTATACGTTATACGTTATGCGTTATACGTTATACGGTTTACGTTATACGCTATACGTTATACGTTATACGTTATACGTTATACGTTATACGTTATACGTTATACGTTATACGTTATACGTTACACGTTATACGTTATACGTTATACGTTATACGTTATACGTTAAACGTTACACGTTATACGTTATACGCTATACGTTATACGTTATACGTTATACGTTATACGTTATACGTTATACGGCATACGTGATACATTATACGTTTTACGTTACACGTTATACGTTATACGCTATACGCTATACGTTATACGTTATACGTTATACGTTATACGTTATACGTTATACGTTATACGTTATACGTTATACGTTATACGTTATACGTTATACGTTATACGTTATACGTGATACATTATACGTTATACGTTTTACGTTATTCGTTATACGTTATACATTATACGTTATACGGTATACGTTATACGTTATACGTTATACGTTATACGTTATACGTTATACGTTATACGTTATACGTTATACGTTATACGTTATACGTTGTACGTTATACGTTGTACGTTATACGATAAACGTTATACGTTATACGTTGTAAGTTATAAGTCGTACGTTATACGGTATACGGTATACGTTATACGTTATTCGTTATACGGTATACGTTATACGTTATACGTTATACGTTATACGTTATACGTTATACGTTATACGTTGTACGTAATACGTTTTACGTTATACGTTATACGTTATACGGTATACGTTATACGTTATTCGTTATACGTTATACGTTATACGTTATACGTTATACGTTATACGTTATACGTTATACGGTATACGTTATACGTTATACGTTGTACGTAATACGTTTTACGTTATACGTTATACGTTATACGGTTTACGTTATACGTTATTCGTTATACGTTATACGTTATACGTTGTACGTAATACGTTTTACGTTATACGTTATACGTTATACGGTATACGTTATACGTTATTCGTTATACGTTATACGTTATACGTTATTCGTTATACGTTATACGTTATACGTTATACGTCATACGTTATACGTTATACGTTTTACGTTATTCGTTATACGTTATACATAATACGTTATACGGTATACGTTATACGCTATACGTTATACGTTATACGTTATATGTTATACGTTATACGTTATACGTTATACGTTATACGTTATACGTTATTCGTTATACGTTATACGTTACACGTTACACGTTATACGTTGTACGTAATACGTTATACGTTATACGTTATACGTTATACGTTATACGTTATACGTTATTCGTTATACGTTATACGTTATACGTTATGCGTTATACGTTATACGGTTTACGTTATACGCTATACGTTATACGTTATACGTTATACGTTATACGTTATACGTTATACGTTATACGTTATACGTTATACGTTATACGTTACACGTTATACGTTATACGTTATACGTTATACGTTATACGTTAAACGTTACACGTTATACGTTATACGCTATACGTTATACGTTATACGTTATACGTTATACGTTATACGTTATACGGCATACGTGATACATTATACGTTTTACGTTACACGTAATTCGTTATACGTTATACATTATACGTTATACGGAATACGTTATACGTTATACGTTACACGTTACACGTTATACGTTGTACGTAATACGTTATACGTTACACGTTATACGTTATACGTTATACGTTATACGTTATACGTTATACGTTATACGGTATACGTTATACGCTATACGTTATACGTTACACGTTATACGTTATACGTTATACGTTATACGTTATACGTTATACGTTATACGTTATACGTTATTCGTTATACGTTATACGTTACACGTTACAGGTTATACGTTGTACGTAATACGTTATACGTTATACGTTATACGTTATACGTTATACGGTATACGTTATACGTTATTCGTTATACGTTACACGTTATACGTTATACGTTATACGTTATACGGTATACGTTATACGCTATACGTTATACGTTATACGTTATACGTTATACGTTATACGTTATACGTTATACGTTATACGTTATACGTTATACGTTATACGTTATACGTTATACTTTATACGTTATACGTTATACGTTATACTTTATACGTTATACGTTATACGTTATACGTTATACGTTATACGTTATACGTTACACGTTACACGTTACACGTTACACGTTACACGTTACACGTTATACGTTATACGCTATATGTTATACGCTATATGTTATACGTTATACGTTATACGTTATACGTTATACGTTATACGTTATACGTTATACGTTATACGTTATACGTTATACGTTATACGTTATACGTTATACGTTATACGTTATACGTTATACGTTATACGTTACACGTTATACGTTATACGTTATACGTTATACGTTAGACGTTATACGTTATACGTTATACGTTATACGTTATACGTTATACGTTATACGTTACACGTTATACGTTATACGTTATACGTTATACGTTAGACGTTATACGTTATACTTTATACGGCATACGTGATACATTATACGTTTTACGTTATACGTAATTCGTTATACGTTATACATTATACGTTATACGGTATACGTTATACGTTATACGTTATACGTTATACGTTATACGCTATACGTTATACGTTATACGTTATACGTTATACGTTATACGGCATACGTGATACATTATACGTTTTACGTTACACGTAATTCGTTATACGTTATACATTATACGTTATACGGAATACGTTATACGCTATACGTTATACGTTATACGTTATAAGTTATAAGTCATACGTTATACGTTATACGGTATACGTTATACGTTATTCGTTATACGGTATACGGTATACGTTATACGTTATACGTTATACGTTATACCTTATACGTTATACGTTATACGTTGTACGTAATACGTTTTACGTTATACGTTATACGTTATACGGTATACGTTATACGTTATTCGTTATACGTTATACGTTATACGTTATACGTTATACGTTATACGTTATACGGTATACGTTATACGCTATACGTTATACGTTATACGTTATACGTTATACGTTATACGTTATTCGGTATACGTTATACGTTATACGTTATACGTTATACGTTATACGTTATACGTTATACGTTATACGTTATACGTTATACGTTATACGTTATACGTTATACGTTATACGTTATACGTTATACGTTATACGTTATACGTTACACGTTACACGTTACACGTTACACGTTAATCGTTATACGCTATATGTTATACGCTATACGTTATACGTTATACGTTATACGTTATACGTTATACGTTATACGTTATACGTTATACGTTATACGTTATACGTTATACGTTATACGTTATACGTTACACGTTATACGTTATACGCTATACGTTATACGTTATACGTTATACGTTATACGTTATACGTTATACGGCATATGTGATACATTATACGTTTTACGTTACACGTAATTCGTTATACGTTATACATTATACGTTATACGGAATACGTTATACGTTATACGTTACACGTTACACGTTATACGTTGTACGTAATACGTTATACGTTATACGTTATACGTAATACGTAATACGTTATACGTTATACGTTATACGTTATACGTTACACGTTACACGTTACACGTTATACGTTGTACGTAATACGTTATACGTTATACGTTATACGTTATACGTTATACGTTATACGTTATACGTTATGCGTTATACGTCAAACGTTATACGCTTTACGTTATACGTTATACGTTATACGTTATACGTTATACGTTATACGTTATTCGTTATACGTTATACGTTATACGTTATACGTTATACGTTATACGTTACACGTTATACGTTATACGTTATACGTTATTCGTCATATGTTATACCTTATACGTTATACGCTATACGTTATACGTTATACGTTATACGCTATACGGCATACGCTATACATTATACGTTTTTCGTTATACGTAATTCGTTATGCGTTATACATTATACGTTATACGATATACGTTCTAGGATATGCGTTATACGTTATACGTTATACGTTAAGCGTTATACGTTATACGTTATACGTTATACGTAATACGTTATACGTTATACGTTATACGTTATACGTTATACGTTTACGTTATACGTTATACGTTATACGTTATACGTTATACGTTATACGTTATACGCTATATGTTATACGCTATACGTTATACGTTATACGTTCTACGTTATACGTTTTACGTTATTCGTTATACGTTATACGTTATACGTTATACGTTATACGGTATACGTTATACGTTATACGTTATACGTTATACGTTATACGTTATACGCTATACGTTATACGTTATACGTTATACGTTATACGTTATACGGCATACGTGATACATTATACGTTTTACGTTACACGTAATTCGTTATACGTTATACATTATACGTTATACGGAATACGTTATACGTTATACGTTATACGTTATACGTTATTCGTTATACGTTATACGTTATACGTTATACGTTATACGTTATACGTTATACGTTAGACGTTATTCGTTATACGTTATACGTTACACGTTACACGTTACACGTTACACGTTATACGTTGTACGTAATACGTTTTACGTTATACGTTATACGTTATACGGTATACGTTGTACGTTATACGTTATACGTTATGCGTTATACGTTATACGGTATACGTTATACGCTATACGTTATACGTTATACGTTATACGCTATACGTTATACGTTATACGTTATACGTTATACGTTATACGTTATACGTTATACGTTATACGTTATACGTTATACGTTATACGTTATACGTTATACGTTATACGTTATACGTTATACGTTACACGTTATACGTTATACGCTATACGTTACACGTTACACGTTATACGTTGTACGTAATACGTTTTACGTTATACGTTATACGTTATACGGTATACGTTATACGTTATACGTTATACGTTATACGTTATGCGTTATACGTTATACGGTATACGTTATACGCTATACGTTATACGTTATACGTTATACGTTATACGTTATACGTTATACGTTATACGTTATACGTTATACGTTATACGTTATACGTTATACGTTATACGTTATACGTTATACATTATACGTTATACGGTATACGTTATACGTTATACGTTGTACGTTGTACGTTATACGTTATACGTTATACGTTTTACGTTATACATTATACGTTATACGTTATACGTTATACGTTATACGTTATACGTTAGACGTTATACGTTATACGTTATACTTTATTCGTTATACGTTTTACGTTATTCGTTATACGTTATACATTATACGTTATACGGTATACGTTATACGCTATACGTTATACGTTATACGTTATATGTTATACGTTATACGTTATACGTTATACGTTATACGTTATTCGTTATACGTTATACGTTACACGTTACACGTTATACGTTGTACGTAATACGTTATACGTTATACGTTATACGTTATACGGTATACGTTATACGTTATTCGTTATACGTTATACATTATACGTTATGCGTTATACGTTATACGGTATACGTTATACGCTATACGTTATACGTTATACGTTATACGTTATACGTTATACGTTATACGTTATACGTTATACGTTATACGTTATACGTTATACGTTATACGTTATACGTTATACGTTATACGTTATACGTTATACGTTATACGTTATACGTTATACGTTATACGTTATACGTTACACGTTATACGTTACACGTTATACGTTATACGCTATACGTTATACGTTATACGTTATACGTTATACGTTATACGTTATACGTTATACGTTATGCGTTATACGTTATACGTTATACGTTATACGTTATACGTTATACGTTATACGTTATACGTTATACGTTATACGTTATACGTTATAAGTACATTACACGTTATACGTTTTACGTTTTTCGTTATACGTTATACATTATACGTTATACGGTATACGTTATACGCTATACGTTATACGTTACACGTTATACGTTATACGTTATACGTTATACGTTATACGTTATACGTTATACGTTATACGTTATACGTTATACGTTATAGGTTATACGTTATACGTTATACGTTATACGTTATACGTTATACGTTATACGTTATACGTTATACGTTATACGTTATACGTTATACGTTATACGTTATACGTTATACGTTATACGTTATACGTTATACGTTATACGTTATACGTTATACGTTATACGTTATACGTTATAAGTACATTATACGTTATACGTTTTACGTTTTTCGTTATACGTTATACATTATACGTTATACGGTATACGTTATACGCTATACGTTATACGTTACACGTTATACGTTATACGTTATACGTTATACGTTACACGTTATACGTTTTACGTTATTCGTTATACGTTATACATTATACGTTATACGGTATACGTTATACGCTATACGTTATACGTTATACGTTATTCGTTATACGTTATGCGTTACACGTTACACGTTACACGTTATACGTTGTACGTAATACGCTTTAAGTTATACGTTATACGTTATACGGTATATGTTATACGTTATTCATTATACGTTATACGTTATACGTTATATGGTATACGTTATACGTTATACGGTATACGTTATACGCTATACGTTATACGTTATACGTTATACGTTATAGGTTATAAGTTATACGTTATACGGTATACGTTATACGTTATACGTTATACGTTATACGTTATACGTTATACGTTATACGTTATACGTTATACGTTATACGTTATACGTTATACGTTATACGTTATACGTTATACGTTATACGTTATACGTTATACGTTATACGTTATACGTTACACGTTACACGTTACACGTTACACGTTATACGTTATACGCTATATGTTATACGCTATACGTTATACGTTATACGTTATACGTTATACGTTATACGTTATTCGTTATACGTTATACGTTATACGTTATACGTTATACGTTATACGTTATACGTTATACGTTACACGTTATACGTTATACGTTATACGTTATTCGTCATATGTTATACCTTATACGTTATACGCTATACGTTATACGTTATACGTTATACGTTATACGGCATACGTTATACATTATACGTTTTTCGTTATACGTAATTCGTTTTGCGTTATACATTATACGTTATACGATATACGTTCTAGGATTTGCGTTATACGTTATACGTTATACGTTAAGCGTTATACGTTATACGTTATTCGTTATACGTTATACGTTGTACGTTACACGTTATACGTTATACGCTATACGTTATACGTTATACGTTATACGTTATACGTTATACGGCATACGTGACACATTATACGTTTTACGTTATACGTAATTCGTTATACGTTACACGTTATACGTTATACGCTAAACGTTATACGTTATACGTTATACGTTATACGTTATACGTTATACGGCATACGTGATACATTATACGTTTTACGTTATACGTAATTCGTTATACGTTATACATTATACGTTATACGGTATACGTTCTAGGATATGCGTTATACGTTATACGTTATACGTTAAGCGTTATACGTTATACGTTATACGTTATACGTTATACATTATACGTTATTCGTTATACGTTATACGTTATACGTTATACGTCATACGTTATACGTTATACGTTTTACGTTATTCGTTATACGTTATAAATTATACGTTATACGTTATACGGTATACGTTATACGCTATACGTTATACGTTATACGTTATACGTTATACGTTATAAGTTATACGTTATACGGTATACGTGATACGTTATACGTTATACGTTATACGTTATACGTTATACGTTATACGTTATACGTTATACGTTATACGTTATACGTTATACGTTATACGTTATACGTTATACGTTATTCGTTATACGTTATACGTTATACGTTATACGTTATACGTTATACGTTATACGTTACACGTTACACGTTACACGTTACACGTTATACGTTATACGCTATATGTTATACGCTATACGTTATACGTTATACGTTATACGTTATACGTTATACGTTATTCGTTATACGTTATACGTTATACGTTATACGTTATACGTTATACGTTATACGTTACACGTTATACGTTATACGTTATACGTTATTCGTCATATGTTATACCTTATACGTTATACGCTATACGTTATACGTTATACGTTATACGTTATACGGCATACGTTATACATTATACGTTTTTCGTTATACGTAATTCGTTTTGCGTTATACATTATACGTTATACGATATACGTTCTAGGATTTGCGTTATACGTTATACGTTATACGTTAAGCGTTATACGTTATACGTTATTCGTTATACGTTATACGTTGTACGTTACACGTTATACGTTATACGCTATACGTTATACGTTATACGTTATACGTTATACGTTATACGGCATACGTGACACATTATACGTTTTACGTTATACGTAATTCGTTATACGTTACGCGTTATACGTTATACGCTAAACGTTATACGTTATACGTTATACGTTATACGTTATACGTTATACGGCATACGTTATACATTATACGTTTTTCGTTATACGTAATTCGTTTTGCGTTATACATTATACGTTATACGATATACGTTCTAGGATTTGCGTTATACGTTATACGTTATACGTTATACGTCATACGTTATACGTTATACGTTTTACGTTATTCGTTATACGTTATAAATTATACGTTATACGTTATACGGTATACGTTATACGCTATACGTTATACGTTATACGTTATACGTTATACGTTATAAGTTATACGTTATACGGTATACGTGATACGTTATACGTTATACGTTATACGTTATACGTTACACGTTACACGTTACACGTTACACGTTATACGTTATACGCTATATGTTATACGCTATACGTTATACGTTATACGTTATACGTTATACGTTATACGTTATTCGTTATACGTTATACGTTATACGTTATACGTTATACGTTATACGTTATACGTTACACGTTATACGTTATACGTTATACGTTATGCGTTATACGTTATACGTTATACGTTATACGTTATACGTTATACGTTATACGTTATACGTTATACGTTTACGTTATACGTTATACGTTATACGTTATACGTTATACGTTATACGCTATATGTTATACGCTATACGTTATACGTTATACGTTATACGTTATACGTTTTACGTTATTCGTTATACGTTATACATTATACGTTATACGGTATACGTTATACGTTATACGTTATACGTTATACGTTATACGTTATACGTTATTCGTTATACGTTATACGTTATACGTTACACGTTACACGTTACACGTTATACGTTATTCGTTATACGTTATACGTTATACGTTACACGTTACACGTTACACGTTATACGTTGTACGTAATACGTTTTACGTTATACGTTATACGTTATACGTTATACGTTATACGTTATACGTTATACGTTATACGTTATACGTTATACGTTATACGTTATACGTTATACGTTATACGTTATACGTTATACGTTATACATTATACGTTATACGTTTTACGTTATTCGTTATACGTTATACATTATACGTTATACGGTATACGTTATAAGCTATACGTTATACGTTATACGTTATACGTTATACGTTATTCGTTATACGTTATACGTTATACATTATACGTTATACGGTATACGTTATACGTTATACGTTATACGTTATACGTTACACGTTATACGTTATACGTTATACGGCATACGTGATACATTATACGTTTTACGTTATACGTTATACGTTATACGTTATACGTTATACGTTATACGTTATACGTTATACGTTATACGTTATACGTTATACGTTATTCGTTATACGTTATACGTTACACGTTACACGTTACACGTTATACGTTGTACGTAATACGTTTTACGTTATACGTTATACGTTATACGGTATACGTTATACGTTATACGTTATACGTTATGCGTTATACGTTATACGGTATACGTTATACGCTATACGTTATACGTTATACGTTATACGTTATACGTTATACGTTATACGTTATACGTTATACGTTATACGTTATACGTTATACGTTATACGTTATACGTTATACGTTATACGTTATACGTTATACGTTATACGTTATACGTTATACGTTATACGTTATACGGCATACGTGATACATTATACGTTTCACGTTACACGTAATTCGTTATACGTTATTCATTATACGTTATACGGAATACGTTATACGTTATACGTTATACGTTATACGTTATACGTTATACGTTATACGTTACACGTTACACGTTATACGTTGTACGTAATACGTTATACGTTACACGTTACACGTTATACGTTGTACGTTATATGTTATACGTTATACGTTATACGTTATACGTTATACGTTATACGTTATACGTTATACGCTATACGGCATACGTTATACATTATACGTTTTTCGTTATACGTAATTCGTTATGCGTTATACATTATACGTTATACGATATACGTTCTAGGATATGCGTTATACGTTATACGTTATACGTTATACGTTATGCGTTATACGTTATACGTTATACGTTATACGTTATACGTTATACGTTATACGTTATACGTTATACGTTTACGTTATACGTTATACGTTATACGTTATACGTTATACGTTATACGCTATATGTTATACGCTATACGTTATACGTTATACGTTATACGTTATACGTTTTACGTTATTCGTTATACGTTATACATTATACGTTATACGGTATACGTTATACGTTATACGTTATACGTTATACGTTATACGTTATACGTTATACGTTATACGTTATACGTTATACGTTATACGTTATACGTTATACGTTATACGTTATTCGTTATACGTTATACGTTATACGTTACACGTTACACGTTACACGTTATACGTTGTACGTAATACGTTTTACGTTATACGTTATACGTTATACGTTATACGTTATACGTTATACGTTATACGTTATACGTTATACGTTATACGTTATACGTTATACGTTATACGTTATACGTTATACGTTATACGTTATACATTATACGTTATACGTTTTACGTTATTCGTTATACGTTATACATTATACGTTATACGGTATACGTTATAAGCTATACGTTATACGTTATACGTTATACGTTATACGTTATTCGTTATACGTTATACGTTATACATTATACGTTATACGGTATACGTTATACGTTATACGTTATACGTTATACGTTACACGTTATACGTTATACGTTATACGGCATACGTGATACATTATACGTTTTACGTTATACGTTATACGTTATACGTTATACGTTATACGTTATACGTTATACGTTATACGTTATACGTTATACGTTATACGTTATTCGTTATACGTTATACGTTACACGTTACACGTTACACGTTATACGTTGTACGTAATACGTTTTACGTTATACGTTATACGTTATACGGTATACGTTATACGTTATACGTTATACGTTATGCGTTATACGTTATACGGTATACGTTATACGCTATACATTATACGTTATACGTTATACGTTATACGTTATACGTTATACGTTATACGTTATACGTTATACGTTATACGTTATACGTTATACGTTATACGTTATACGTTATACGTTATACGTTATACGTTATACGTTATACGTTATACGTCATACGTTATACGGCATACGTGATACATTATACGTTTCACGTTACACGTAATTCGTTATACGTTATTCATTATACGTTATACGGAATACGTTATACGTTATACGTTATACGTTATACGTTATACGTTATACGTTATACGTTATACGTTATACATTATACGTTATTCGTTATACGTTATACGTTATACGTTATACGGCATACGTTATACGTTATACGTTTTACGTTATACGTTATACGTTATACGTTATACGTTATACGTTATACGTTATACGTTATACGTTATACGTTATACGTTATACGTTATACGTTATACGTTATACGTTACACGTTATACGTTATACGTTATACGGCATACGTGATACATTATACGTTTTACGTTATACGTTATACGTTATACGTTATACGTTATACGTTATACGTTATACGTTATACGTTATACGTTATACGTTATACGTTATACGTTATACGTTATACGTTATACGTTATACGTTATACGTTATACGTTATACGTTATACGTTATACGTTATACGGTATACGTTATACGCTATACGTTATACGTTATACGTTATACGTTATACGTTATACGTTATACGTTATACGTTATACGCTATACGTTATACGCTATACGTTATACGTTATACGTTATACGGCATACGTGATACATTATACGTTTTACGTTACATGTAATTCGTTATACGTTATACATTATACGTTATACGGAATACGTTATACGCTATACGTTATACGTTATACGTTATACGTTATACGTTATACGTTATACGTTATGCGTTATACGTCATACGTTATACGCTTTACGTTATACGTTATACGTTATACGTTATACGTTATACGTTATACGTTATACGTTATACGGCATATGTGATACATTATACGTTTTACATTATACGTAATTCGTTATACGTTATACATTATACGTTATACGGTATACGTTATACGTTATACTTTATACGTTATACGTTATACGCTATACGTTATACGCTATACGTTATACGTTATACGTTATACGGCATACGTGATACATTATACGTTTTACGTTACACGTAATTCGTTATACGTTATACATTATACGTTATACGGAATACGTTATACGCTATACGTTATACGTTATACGTTATACGTTATACGTTATACGTTATACGTTATACGTTATACGCTATACGTTATACGCTATACGTTATACGTTATACGTTATACGTTATACGTTATACGTTATACGTTATACGTTATACGTTATACGTTATACGTTATACGTTATACGTTATACGTTATTCGTTATACGTTATACGTTATACATTATACGTTATACGGTATACGTTATACGTTATACGTTATACGTTATACGTTACACGTTATACGTTATACGTTATACGGCATACGTGATACATTATACGTTTTACGTTATACGTTATACGTTATACGTTATACGTTATACGTTATACGTTATACGTTATACGTTATACGTTATACGTTATAGGTTATACGTTATTCGTTATACGTTATACGTTACACGTTACACGTTACACGTTATACGTTGTACGTAATACGTTTTACGTTATACGTTATACGTTATACGGTATACGTTATACGTTATACGTTATACGTTATGCGTTATACGTTATACGGTATACGTTATACGCTATACGTTATACGTTATACGTTATACGTTATACGTTATACGTTATACGTTATACGTTATACGTTATACGTTATACGTTATACGTTATACGTTATACGTTATACGTTATACGTTATACGTTATACGTTATACGTTATACGTTATACGTTATACGTTATACGTTATACGGCATACGTGATACATTATACGTTTCACGTTACACGTAATTCGTTATACGTTATTCATTATACGTTTTACGGAATACGTTATACGTTATACGTTATACGTTATACGTTATACGTTATACGTTATACGTTATACGTTATACATTATACGTTATTCGTTATACGTTATACGTTATACGTTATACGTCATACGTTATACGTTATACGTTTTACGTTATTCGTTATACGTTATACATTATACGTTATACGGTATACGTTATATGTTATACGTTGTACGTTGTACGTTATACGTTATACGTTATACGTTTTACGTTATACATTATACGTTATACGTTATACGTTATACGTTATACGTTATACGTTATACGTTATACGTTATACGTTATACGTTATACGTTATACGTTTTACGTTATTCGTTATACGTTATACATTATACGTTATACGGTATACGTTATACGCTATACGTTATACGTTATACGTTATATGTTATACGTTATACGTTATACGTTATACGTTATACGTTATACGTTATTCGTTATTCGTTATACGTTATACGTTACACGTTACACGTTATACGTTGTACGTAATACGTTATACGTTATACGTTATACGTTATACGGTATACGTTATACGTTATTCGTTATACGTTATACGTTATACGTTATGCGTTATACGTTATACAGTATACGTTATACGCTATACGTTATACGTTATACGTTATATGTTATACGTTATACGTTATACGTTATACGTTATACGTTATACGTTATACGTTATACGTTATACGTTATACGTTATACGTTATACGTTATACGTTATACGTTATACGTTACACGTTATACGTTATACGCTATACGTTGTACGTTATACGTTATACGTTATACGTTATACGTTATACGGCATACGTGATACATTATACGTTATACGTTACACGTAATTCGTTATACGTTATACATTATACGTTATACGGAATACGTTATACGTTATACGTTACACGTTACACGTTATACGTTGTACGTAATACGTTATACGTTATACGTTATACGTTATACGTTATACGTTATACGTTATACGTTATACGTTATACGTTATACGTTATACGTTATACGTTATACGTTATACGTTATACGTTATACGTTATACGTACATTATACGTTATACGTTTTACGTTTTTCGTTATACGTTATACGTTATACGGTATACGTTATACGCTATACGTTATACGTTACACGTTATACGTTATACGTTATACGTTATACGTTATACGTTATACGTTATACGGCATATGTGATACATTATAAGTTTTACGTTATACGTAATTCGTTATACGTTATAAATTATACGTTATACGGTATACGTTATACGTTATACTTTATACGTTATACGTTATACGCTATACGTTATACGCTATACGTTATACGTTATACGTTATACGTTATACGTTATACGTTATACGTTATACGTTATACGTTATACGTTATACGTTATACGTTATACGTTATACGTTATACGTTATACGTTATACGTTATACGTTATACGGCATACGTGATACATTATACGTTTCACGTTACACGTAATTCGTTATACGTTATTCATTATACGTTATACGGAATACGTTATACGTTATACGTTATACGTTATACGTTATACGTTATACGTTATACGTTATACGTTATACATTATACGTTATTCGTTATACGTTATACGTTATACGTTATACGTCATACGTTATACGTTATACGTTTTACGTTATTCGTTATACGTTATACATTATACGTTATACGGTATACGTTATATGTTATACGTTGTACGTTGTACGTTATACGTTATACGTTATACGTTTTACGTTATACATTATACGTTATACGTTATACGTTATACGTTATACGTTATACGTTATACGTTATACGTTATACGTTATACGTTATACGTTATACGTTTTACGTTATTCGTTATACGTTATACATTATACGTTATACGGTATACGTTATACGCTATACGTTATACGTTATACGTTATATGTTATACGTTATACGTTATACGTTATACGTTATACGTTATACGTTATTCGTTATTCGTTATACGTTATACGTTACACGTTACACGTTATACGTTGTACGTAATACGTTATACGTTATACGTTATACGTTATACGGTATACGTTATACGTTATTCGTTATACGTTATACGTTATACGTTATGCGTTATACGTTATACAGTATACGTTATACGCTATACGTTATACGTTATACGTTATATGTTATACGTTATACGTTATACGTTATACGTTATACGTTATACGTTATACGTTATACGTTATATGTTATACGTTATACGTTATACGTTATACGTTATACGTTATACGTTATACGTTATACGTTACACGTTATACGTTATACGCTATACGTTGTACGTTATACGTTATACGTTATACGTTATACGTTATACGGCATACGTGATACATTATACGTTATACGTTACACGTAATTCGTTATACGTTATACATTATACGTTATACGGAATACGTTATACGTTATACGTTACACGTTACACGTTATACGTTGTACGTAATACGTTATACGTTATACGTTATACGTTATACGTTATACGTTATACGTTATACGTTATACGTTATACGTTATACGTTATACGTTATACGTTATACGTTATACGTTATACGTTATACGTTATACGTTATACGTACATTATACGTTATACGTTTTACGTTTTTCGTTATACGTTATACGTTATACGGTATACGTTATACGCTATACGTTATACGTTACACGTTATACGTTATACGTTATACGTTATACGTTATACGTTATACGTTATACGTTATACGTTATACGTTATTCATTATACGTTTTACGGAATACGTTATACGTTATACGTTATACGTTATACGTTATACGTTATACGTTATACGTTATACGTTATACATTATACGTTATACGTTATACGTTATACGTTATACGTTATACGTTATACGTTATACGTTTTACGTTATTCGTTATACGTTATACATTATACGTTATACGGTATACGTTATACGCTATACGTTATACGTTATACGTTATATGTTATACGTTATACGTTATACGTTATACGTTATACGTTATACGTTATACGTTATACGTTATACGTTATACGTTATACGTTATAGGTTATACGTTATTCGTTATACGTTATACGTTACACGTTACACGTTACACGTTATACGTTGTACGTAATACGTTTTACGTTATACGTTATACGTTATACGGTATACGTTATACGTTATACGTTATACGTTATGCGTTATACGTTATACGGTATACGTTATACGCTATACGTTATACGTTATACGTTATACGTTATACGTTATACGTTATACGTTATACGTTATACGTTATACGTTATACGTTATACGTTATACGTTATACGTTATACGTTATACGTTATACGTTATACGTTATACGTTATACGTTATACGTTATACGTTATACGTTATACGGCATACGTGATACATTATACGTTTCACGTTACACGTAATTCGTTATACGTTATTCATTATACGTTTTACGGAATACGTTATACGTTATACGTTATACGTTATACGTTATACGTTATACGTTATACGTTATACGTTATACATTATACGTTATTCGTTATACGTTATACGTTATACGTTATACGTCATACGTTATACGTTATACGTTTTACGTTATTCGTTATACGTTATACATTATACGTTATACGGTATACGTTATATGTTATACGTTGTACGTTGTACGTTATACGTTATACGTTATACGTTTTACGTTATACATTATACGTTATACGTTATACGTTATACGTTATACGTTATACGTTATACGTTATACGTTATACGTTATACGTTATACGTTATACGTTTTACGTTATTCGTTATACGTTATACATTATACGTTATACGGTATACGTTATACGCTATACGTTATACGTTATACGTTATATGTTATACGTTATACGTTATACGTTATACGTTATACGTTATACGTTATTCGTTATTCGTTATACGTTATACGTTACACGTTACACGTTATACGTTGTACGTAATACGTTATACGTTATACGTTATACGTTATACGGTATACGTTATACGTTATTCGTTATACGTTATACGTTATACGTTATGCGTTATACGTTATACAGTATACGTTATACGCTATACGTTATACGTTATACGTTATATGTTATACGTTATACGTTATACGTTATACGTTATACGTTATACGTTATACGTTATACGTTATACGTTATACGTTATACGTTATACGTTATACGTTATACGTTATACGTTACACGTTATACGTTATACGCTATACGTTGTACGTTATACGTTATACGTTATACGTTATACGTTATACGGCATACGTGATACATTATACGTTATACGTTACACGTAATTCGTTATACGTTATACATTATACGTTATACGGAATACGTTATACGTTAAACGTTACACGTTACACGTTATACGTTGTACGTAATACGTTATACGTTATACGTTATACGTTATACGTTATACGTTATACGTTATACGTTATACGTTATACGTTATACGTTATACGTTATACGTTATACGTTATACGTTATACGTTATACGTTATACGTACATTATACGTTATACGTTTTACGTTTTTCGTTATACGTTATACGTTATACGGTATACGTTATACGCTATACGTTATACGTTACACGTTATACGTTATACGTTATACGTTATACGTTATACGTTATACGTTATACGGCATATGTGATACATTATAAGTTTTACGTTATACGTAATTCGTTATACGTTATAAATTATACGTTATACGGTATACGTTATACGTTATACTTTATACGTTATACGTTATACGCTATACGTTATACGCTATACGTTATACGTTATACGTTATACGTTATACGTTATACGTTATACGTTATACGTTATACGTTATACGTTATACGTTATACGTTATACGTTATACGTTATACGTTATACGTTATACGTTATACGTTATACGGCATACGTGATACATTATACGTTTCACGTTACACGTAATTCGTTATACGTTATTCATTATACGTTATACGGAATACGTTATACGTTATACGTTATACGTTATACGTTATACGTTATACGTTATACGTTATACGTTATACATTATACGTTATTCGTTATACGTTATACGTTATACGTTATACGTCATACGTTATACGTTATACGTTTTACGTTATTCGTTATACGTTATACATTATACGTTATACGGTATACGTTATATGTTATACGTTGTACGTTGTACGTTATACGTTATACGTTATACGTTTTACGTTATACATTATACGTTATACGTTATACGTTATACGTTATACGTTATACGTTATACGTTATACGTTATACGTTATACGTTATACGTTATACGTTTTACGTTATTCGTTATACGTTATACATTATACGTTATACGGTATACGTTATACGCTATACGTTATACGTTATACGTTATATGTTATACGTTATACGTTATACGTTATACGTTATACGTTATACGTTATTCGTTATTCGTTATACGTTATACGTTACACGTTACACGTTATACGTTGTACGTAATACGTTATACGTTATACGTTATACGTTATACGGTATACGTTATACGTTATTCGTTATACGTTATACGTTATACGTTATGCGTTATACGTTATACAGTATACGTTATACGCTATACGTTATACGTTATACGTTATATGTTATACGTTATACGTTATACGTTATACGTTATACGTTATACGTTATACGTTATACGTTATATGTTATACGTTATACGTTATACGTTATACGTTATACGTTATACGTTATACGTTATACGTTACACGTTATACGTTATACGCTATACGTTGTACGTTATACGTTATACGTTATACGTTATACGTTATACGGCATACGTGATACATTATACGTTATACGTTACACGTAATTCGTTATACGTTATACATTATACGTTATACGGAATACGTTATACGTTATACGTTACACGTTACACGTTATACGTTGTACGTAATACGTTATACGTTATACGTTATACGTTATACGTTATACGTTATACGTTATACGTTATACGTTATACGTTATACGTTATACGTTATACGTTATACGTTATACGTTATACGTTATACGTTATACGTTATACGTTATACGTACATTATACGTTATACGTTTTACGTTTTTCGTTATACGTTATACGTTATACGGTATACGTTATACGCTATACGTTATACGTTACACGTTATACGTTATACGTTATACGTTATACGTTATACGTTATACGTTATACGTTATACGTTATACGTTATACGTTATTCGTTATACGTTATACGTTACACGTTACAGGTTATACGTTGTACGTAATACGTTATACGCTATACGTTATACGCTATACGTTATACGTTATACGTTATACGGCATACGTGATACATTATACGTTTTACGTTACACGTAATTCGTTATACGTTATACATTATACGTTATACGGAATACGTTATACGCTATACGTTATACGTTATACGTTATACGTTATACGTTATACGTTATACGTTATGCGTTATACGTCATACGTTATACGCTTTACGTTATACGTTATACGTTATACGTTATACGTTATACGTTATACGTTATACGTTATACGTTATACGTTATACGTTATACGTTATACGTTATACGTTATACGTTATACGTTATACGTTATACGTTATACGTTATACGTTATACGTTATACGTTATACGTTATACGTTATACGTTATACGGCATATGTGATACATTATACGTTTTACGTTATACGTAATTCGTTATACGTTATAAATTATACGTTATACGGTATACGTTATACGTTATACTTTATACGTTATACGTTATACGTTATACGTTATACGTTATACGTTATACGTTATACGTTATACGTTATACGTTATACGTTATACGTTATACGTTATACGTTTTACGTTATTCGTTATACGTTATACATTATACGTTATGCGGTATACGTTATACGCTATACGTTATACGTTATACGTTATACGTTATACGTTATACGTTATACGTTATACGTTATACGGCATATGTGATACATTATACGTTTTACGTTATACGTAATTCGTTATACGTTATAAATTATACGTTATACGGTATACGTTATACGTTATACTTTATACGTTATACGTTATACGTTATACGTTATACGTTATACGTTATACGTTATACGTTTTACGTTATACGTAATTCGTTATACGTTATAAATTATACGTTATACGGTATACGTTATACGTTATACTTTATACGTTATACGTTATACGTTATACGTTATACGTTATACGTTATACGTTATACGTTATACGTTATACGTTATACGTTATACGTTATACGTTATACGTTTTACGTTATTCGTTATACGTTATACATTATACGTTATGCGGTATACGTTATACGCTATACGTTATACGTTATACGTTATACGTTATACGTTATACGTTATACGTTATACGTTATACGGCATATGTGATACATTATACGTTTTACGTTATACGTAATTCGTTATACGTTATAAATTATACGTTATACGGTATACGTTATACGTTATACTTTATACGTTATACGTTATACGTTATACGTTATACGGCATATGTGATACATTATACGTTTTACGTTATACGTAATTCGTTATACGTTATAAATTATACGTTATACGGTATACGTTATACGTTATACTTTATACGTTATACGTTATACGCTATACGTTATACGCTATACGTTATACGTTATACGTTATACGTTATACGTTATACGTTATACGTTATACGTTATACGTTATACGTTATACGCTATACGTTATACGTTATACGTTATACGTTATACGTTATACGTTATACGTTATACGTTATACGTTATACGTTATACGTTATACGTTATACGTTATACGTTATACGTTATACGTTATACGTTATACGTTATACGTTATACGTTATACGTTATACGTTATACGTTATACGTTATACGTTATACGTTATACGTTATACGTTATACGTTATACGTTACACGCTATACGTTATACGTTATACGTTATACGTTATACGTTATACGTTATACGGCATACGTGATACATTATACGTTTTACGTTACACGTAATTCGTTATACGTTATACATTATACGTTATACGGAATACGTTATACGCTATACGTTATACGTTATACGTTATACGTTATACGTTACACGTTACACGTTACACGTTACACGTTACACGTTACACGTTACACGTTACACGTTACACGTTACACGTTACACGTTACACGTTACACGTTACACGTTATACGTTATACGCTATACGTTATACGCTATACGTTATACGTTATACGTTATACGTCATACGTTATACGTTATACGTTATACGTTATACGTTATACGTTATACGTTATACGTTATACGTTATACGTTATACGTTACACGTTATACGTTATACGCTATACGTTATACGTTAGACGTTATACGTTATACGTTATACGTTATACGTTATACGGCATATGTGATACATTATACGTTTTACGTTATACGTAATTCGTTATACGTTATACATTATACGTTATACGGTATACGTTATACGTTATACGTTATACGTTATACGCTATACGTTATACGCTATACGTTATACGTTATACGTTATACGGCATACGTGATACATTATACGTTTTACGTTACACGTAATTCGTTATACGTTATACATTATACGTTATACGGAATACGTTATACGCTATACGTTATACGTTATACGTTATACGTTATACGTTATACGTTATACGTTATACGTTATACGTTATACGTTATACGTTATACGTTATACGTTATACGTTATACGTTATACGTTATACGTTATACGTTATACGTTATACGTTATACGTTATACGTTATACGTTATACGTTATACGTTATACGTTATACGTCACACGTTATACGTTATACGCTATACGTTATACGTTATACGTTATACGTTATACGTTATACGTTATACGGCATACGTGATACATTATACGTTTTACGTTACACGTTACACGTTATACGTTGTACGTAATACGTTATACGTTATACGGAATACGTTATACGTTATACGTTACACGTTACACGTTATACGATGTACGTAATACGTTATACGTTATACGTTATACGTTATACGTTATACGTTATACGTTATACGTTATACGTTATACGTTATAAGTACATTATACGTTATACGTTCTACGTTTTGCGTTATACGTTATACATTATACGTTATACGGTATACGTTATACGCTATACGTTATACGTTACACGTTATACGTTATAAGTACATTATACGTTATACGTTATACGTTATACGTTATACGTTATACGTTATACGTTATACGTTATACGTTACACGTTATACGTTATACGCTATACGTTATACGTTATACGTTATACGTTATACGTTATACGTTATACGTTATACGGCATACGTGATACATTATACGTTTTACGTTACACGTAGTTCGTTATACGTTATACATTATACGTTATACGGAATACGTTATACGCTATACGTTATACGTTATACGTTATACGTTATACGTTATACGTTATACGTTATGCGTTATACGTCATACGTTATACGCTTTACGTTATACGTTATACGTTATACGTTATACGTTATACGTTATACGTTATACGTTATACGGCATATGTGATACATTATACGTTTTACGTTATACGTAATTCGTTATACGTTATAAATTATACGTTATACGGTATACGTTATACGTTATACTTTATACGTTATACGTTATACGCTATACGTTATACGCTATACGTTATACGTTATACGTTATACGGCATACGTGATACATTATACGTTTTACGTTACACGTAATTCGTTATACGTTATACATTATACGTTATACGGAATACGTTATACGCTATACGTTATACGTTATACGTTATACGTTATACGTTATACGTTATACGTTATACGTTATACGTTATACGTTATACGCTATACGTTATACGTTATACGTTATACGTTATACGTTATACGTTATACGTTATACGTTATACGTTATACGTTATACGTTATACGTTATACGTTATACGTTATACGTTATACGTTATACGTTATACGTTATACGTTATACGTTATACGTTATACGTTATACGTTATACGTTATACGTTATACGTTATACGGCATACGTGATACATTATACGTTTTACGTTACACGTTACACGTTATACGTTGTACGTAATACGTTATACGTTATACGGAATACGTTATACGTTATACGTTACACGTTACACGTTATACGATGTACGTAATACGTTATACGTTATACGTTATACGTTATACGTTATACGATATACGTTATACGTTATACGTTATACGTTATAAGTACATTATACGTTATACGTTCTACGTTTTGCGTTATACGTTATACATTATACGTTATACGGTATACGTTATACGCTATACGTTATACGTTACACGTTATACGTTATAAGTACATTATACGTTATACGTTATACGTTATACGTTATACGTTATACGTTATACGTTATACGTTATACGTTACACGTTATACGTTATACGCTATACGTTATACGTTATACGTTATACGTTATACGTTATACGTTATACGTTATACGGCATACGTGATACATTATACGTTTTACGTTACACGTAGTTCGTTATACGTTATACATTATACGTTATACGGAATACGTTATACGTTATACGTTACACGTTACACGTTATACGTTGTACGTAATACGTTATACGTTATACGGAATACGTTATACGTTATACGTTACACGTTACACGTTATACGATGTACGTAATACGTTATACGTTATACGTTATACGTTATACGTTATACGTTATACGTTATACGTTATACGTTATACGTTATACGTTATACATTATACGTTATACGTTTTACGTTATTCGTTATACGTTATACGGCATACGTGACACATTATACGTTTTACGTTATACGTAATTCGTTATACGTTACACGTTATACGTTATACGCTATACGTTATACGTTATACGTTATACGTTATACGTTATACGTTATACGGCATACGTGATACATTATACGTTTTACGTTATACGTAATTCGTTATACGTTATACATTATACGTTATACGGTATACGTTCTAGGATATGCGATATACGTTATACGTCATACGTTAAGCGTTATACGTTATACGTTATACGTTATACGTTATACGTTATACATTATACGTTATTCGTTATACGTTATACGTTATACGTTATACGTTATACGTTATACGTTATTCGTTATACGTTATACGTTACACGTTACACGTTAAACGTTGTACGTAATACGTTATACGTTATACGTTATACGCTATACGGTATACGTTATACGTTATTCGTTATACGTTATACGTTATACGTTATACGTTATACGTTATACGTTATACGTTATACATTTTACGTTATACGTTATACGTTATACGTTATACATTATACGTTATACGATATACGTTCTAGGATATGCGTTATACGTTATACGTTATACGTTAAGCGTTATACGTTATACGTTATACGTTATACGTTATACGTTATACGTTATACGTTATACGTTATACGTTATACGTTATACGTTATACGTTATACGCTTTACGTTATACGTTATACGTTATACGTTATACGTTATACGTTATACGTTATACGTTATTCGTTATACGTTATACGTTATACCTTATACGTTATACGTTATACGTTACACGTTATACGTTATACGTTATAAGTTATACGTTATTCGTCATATGTTATACCTTATACGTTATACGCTATACGTTATACGTTATACGTTATACGTTATACGTTATACGTTATACGTTATGCGTTATACGTCATACGTTATACGCTTTACGTTATACGTTATACGTTATACGTTATACTTTATACGTTATACGTTATTCGTTATACGTTATACGTTATACGTTATACGTTATACGTTATACGTTACACGTTATACGTTATACGTTTTACGTTATTCGTCATATGTTATACCTTATACGTTATACGCTATACGTTATACGTTATACGTTATACGTTATACGGCATACGTTATACATTATACGTATTTCGTTATACGTAATTCGTTATGCGTTATACATTATACGTTATACGATATACGTTCTAGGATATGCGTCATACGTTATACGTTATACGTTAAGCGTTATACGTTATACGTTATACGTTATACGTTATACGTTATACGTTACACGTTATACGTTATACGCTATACGTTATACGTTATACGTTATACGTTATACGTTATACGGCATACGTGACACATTATACGTTTTACGTTATACGTAATTCGTTATACGTTACACGTTATACGTTATACGCTATACGTTATACGTTATACGTTATACGCTATGCGTTATACGTTATACGGCATACGTGATACATTATACGTTTTACGTTATACGTAATTCGTTATACGTTATACATTATACGTTGTACGGTATACGTTATACGTTTTACGTTATACGTTATTCGTTATACGTTATACGTTATACGTTATACGTCATACGTTATACGTTATACGTTATACGTTATACGTTATACGTTGTACGTCATACGATATACGTTATACGTTATTCGTTATACGTTATACGTTATACGTTATACGTTATACGTTATTCGTCATATGTTATACCTTATACGTTATACGCTATACGTTATACGTTATACGTTATACGTTATACGGCATACGTTATACATTATACGTTTTTCGTTATACGTAATTCGTTATGCGTTATACATTATACGTTATACGATATACGTTCTAGGATATGCGTTATACGTTATACGTTATACGTTAAGCGTTATACGTTTTACGTTATACGTTATACGTTATACGTTATACGTTGTACGTCATACGATATACGTTATACGTTATACGTTATAAGTTATAAGTTATACGTTATACGTTATACGTTATACGTTTTACGTTATACGTTATACGTTATACGTTATACGTTATACGTTATACGTTATACGTTATACGTTATACGTTATACGTTGTACGTCATACGATATACGTTATACGTTATTCGTTATACGTTATACGTTATACGTTATACGTTATACGTTATACGTTATACGTTATTCGTCATATGTTATACCTTATACGTTATACGCTATACGTTATACGTTATACGTTATACGTTATACGGCATACGTTATACATTATACGTTTTTCGTTATACGTAATTCGTTATGCGTTATACATTATACGTTATACGATATACGTTCTAGGATATGCGTTATACGTTATACGTTATACGTTAAGCGTTATACGTTATACGTTATACGTTATACGTTATACGTTATACGTTACACGTTATACGTTATACGCTATACGTTATACGTTATACGTTATACGTTATACGTTATACGGCATACGTGACACATTATACGTTTTACGTTATACGTAATTCGTTATACGTTACACGTTATACGTTAAACGCTATACGTTATACGTTATACGTTATACGTTATACGTTATACGTTATACGGCGTACGTGATACATTATACGTTTTACGTTATACGTAATTCGTTCTACGTTATACATTATACGTTATACGGTATACGTTATACGTTATTCGTTATACGTTATACGTTATACGTTATACGTTATACGTTATACGTTATACGTTATACGTTTTACGTTATACGTTATTCGTTATACGTTATACGTTATACGTTATACGTCATACGTTATACGTTATACGTTTTACGTTATTCGTTATACGTTATACGTCATACGTTATACGCTTTACGTTATACGTTATACGTTATACGTTATACGTTATACGTTATACGTTATACGTTATTCGTTATACGTTATACGTTATACGTTATACGTTATACGTTATACGTTACACGTTATACGTTATACGTTATACGTTATTCGTCATATGTTATACCTTATACGTTATACGCTATACGTTATACGTTATACGTTATACGTTATACGGCATACGTTATACATTATACGTTTTTCGTTATACGTAATTCGTTATGCGTTTTACATTATACGTTATACGATATACGTTCTAGGATATGCGTTATACGTTATACGTTATACGTTAAGCGTTATACGTTATACGTTATACGTTATACGTTATACGTTATACGTTATACGTTATACGTTATACGTTATACGTTTACGTTATACGTTATACGTTATACGTTATACGTTATACGTTATACGCTATATGTTATACGCTATACGTTATACGTTATACGTTATACGTTATACGTTATACGTTATACGTTATACGTTATACGGCATACGTTATACATTATACGTTTTTCGTTATTCGTTATACGTTATACGTTATACGTTATACGTTATACGTTATACGTTATACGTTATACGTTTACGTTATACGTTATACGTTATACGTTATACGTTATACGTTATACGCTATATGTTATACGCTATACGTTATACGTTATACGTTATACGTTATACGTTATACGTTGTACGTCATACGTTTTACGTTATACGTTATACGTGTTGCGGTATACGTTATACGTTATTCGTTATACGTTATACGTTATACGTTATACGTTATACGTTATACGTTATACGTTATACGTTATACGTTATACGGTATACGTTATACGCTATACGTTATACGTTATACGTTATACGTTATACGTTATACGTTATACGGTATACGTTATACGTTATACGTTATACGTTTTACGTTATACGTTATACGTTATACGTTATACGTTATACGTTATACGTTATACGTTATACGTTATACGGTATACGTTATACGCTATACGTTATACGTTATACGTTATACGTTATACGTTATACGTTATACGGTATACGTTATACGTTATACGTTATACGTTATACGTTATACGTTATACGTTATACGTTATACGTTATACGTTATACGTTATACGTTATACGTTATACGTTATACGTTACACGTTACACGTTACACGTTACACGTTATACGTTATACGCTATATGTTATACGCTATACGTTATACGTTATACGTTATACGTTATACGTTATACGTTATACGGTATACGTTATACGTTATACGTTATACGTTATACGTTGTACGTTATATGTTGTACGTTATACGATAAACGTTATACGTTATACGTTATAAGTTATAAGTTATACGTTATACGTTATACGTTATACGTTATACGTTATACGTTATACGTTATACGTTATACGTTATACGTTATACGTTATACGTTATACGTTATACGTAATGCGTTATACGTCATACGTTATACGCTTTACGTTATACGTTATACGTTATACGTTATACGTTATACGTTATACGTTATTCGTTATACGTTATACGTTATACGTTATACGTTATACGTTATACGTTATACGTTACACGTTATACGTTATACGTTATACGTTATTCGTCATATGTTATACCTTATACGTTAAGCGTTATACGTTATACGTTATACGTTATACGTTATACGTTATACGTTTTACGTTATACGTTATTCGTTATACGTCATACGTTATACGTTATACGTCATACGTTATACGTTATACGTTTTACGTTATTCGTTATACGTTATACGTTATACGTTATACGTTATACGTTATACGTTATACGTTATACGTTTACGTTATACGCTATACGTTATACGTTATACGTTATACGTTATACGCTATATGTTATACGCTATACGTTATACGTTATACGTTATACGTTATACGTTGTACGTCATACGTTTTACGTTATACGTTATACGTGATGCGGTATACGTTATACGTTATTCGTTATACGTTATTCGTTATACGTTATACGTTATACGTTATACGTTATACGTTATACGGTATACGTTATACGCTATACGTTATACGTTATACGTTATACGTTATACGTTATACGTTATACGGTATACGTTATACGTTATACGTTATACGTTATACGTTATACGTTATACGTTATACGTTATACGTTATACGTTATACGTTATACGTTATACGTTATACGTTATACGTTATACGTTATACGTTATACGTTACACGTTACACGTTACACGTTACACGTTATACGTTATACGCTATATGTTATACGCTATACGTTGTACGTTATACGTTATACGTTATACGTTATACGTTATACGTTTTACGTTATACGTTATACGTTATACGTTATACGTTATACGTTATACGTTATACGTTATACGTTATACGTTGTACGTTATATGTTGTACGTTATACGATAAACGTTATACGTTATACGTTATAAGTTATAAGTTATACGTTATACGTTATACGTTATACGTTATACGTTATACGTTATACGTTATACGTTATACGTTATACGTTATACGTTATACGTTATGCGTTATACGTCATACGTTATACGCTTTACGTTATACGTTATACGTTATACGTTATACGTTATACGTTATACGTTATTCGTTATACGTTATACGTTATACGTTATACGTTATACGTTATACGTTACACGTTATACGCTATACGTTATACGTTATTCGTCATATGTTATACCTTATACGTTATACGCTATACGTTATACGTTATACGTTATACGTTATACGGCATACGTTATACATTATACGCTTTTCGTTATACGTAATTCGTTATGCGTTATACATTATACGTTATACGATATACGTTCTAGGATATGCGTTATACGTTATACGTTGTACGTTAAGCGTTATACGTTATACGTTATACGTTATACGTTATACGTTATACGTTATACGTTATACGTTATACGTTATACGTTTACGTTATACGTTATACGTTATACGTTATACGTTATACGTTATACGCTATATGTTATACGCTATACGTTATACGTTATACGTTATACGTTATACGTTGTACGTCATACGTTTTACGTTATACGTTATACGTTATACGGTATACGTTATACGTTATTCGTTATACGTTATACGTTATACGTTATACGTTATACATTATACGTTATACGGTATACGTTATACCCTATACGTTATACGTTATACGTTATACGTTATACGTTATACGTTATTCGGTATACGTTATACGTTATACGTTATACGTTATACGTTATACGTTATACGTTATACGTTATACGTTATACGTTATACGTTATACGTTATACGTTATACGTTATACGTTACACGTTACACGTTACACGTTACACGTTATACGTTATACGCTATATGTTATACGCTATACGTTATACGTTATACGTTATACGTTATACGTTATACGTTATACGTTATACGTTATACGTTGTACGTTATACGTTATACGTTATACGTTATACGTTATACGTTACACGTTATACGTTATACGCTATACGTTATACGTTATACGTTATACGTTATACGTTATACGTTATACGGCATATGTGATACATTATACGTTTTACGTTATACGTAATTCGTTATACGTTATACATTATACGTTATACGGTATACGTTATACGTTATACGTTACACGTTACACGTTATACGTTGTACGTAATACGTTATACGTTATACGTTATACGTTATACGTTATACGTTATACGTTATACGTTATACGTTATACGTTATACGTTATACGTTATACGTTATACGTTATACGTTGTACGTTATACGTTGTACGTTATACGATAAACGTTATACGTTATACGTTATAAGTTATAAGTCATACGTTATACGTTATACGTTATACGTTATACATTATACGTTATACGTTTTACGTTATTCGTTATGCGTTATACATTATACGTTATACGGTATACGTTATTCGCTATACGTTATACGTTATACGTTATACGTTATACGTTATACGTTATACGTTATACGTTATACGTTATACGTTATACGTTATACGTTATACGTTATACGTTATACGTTATACGTTATACGTTATACGTTATACGTTATACGTTATACGGCATACGTTATACGTTATACGTTGTACGTCATACGATATACGTTATACGTTATACGTTATACGTTATACGTTATAAGTTATAAGTTATACGTTATACGTAATTCGTTATACGTTACACGTTATACGTTATACGCTATACGTTATACGTTATACGTTATACGTTATACGTTATACGTTATACGGCATACGTGGTACATTATACGTTTTACGTTATACGTAATTCGTTATACGTTATACATTATACGTTATACGGTATACGTTATACGTTATACGTTATACATTTTACGTTATACGTTATACGTTATACGTTATACGTTATACGTTATACGTTATACGTTATACGTTATACGTTATACGTTGTACGTTATATGTTGTACGTTATACGATAAACGTTATACGTTATACGTTATAAGTTATAAGTTATACGTTATACGTTATACGTTATACGTTATACGTTATACGTTATACGTTATACGTTATACGTTATACGTTATACGTTATACGTTGTACGTTTTACGTTAAACGTTATTCGTTATACGTTATACGTTATACGTTATACGTCATACGTTATACGTTATACGTTTTACGTTATTCGTTATACGTTATACATTATACGTTATACGGTATACGTTGTACGTTATACGTTGTACATTGTACGTTATACGTTATACGTTATACGTTTTACGTTGTACGTTATACGTTATACGTTATACGTTATACGTTATACGTTATACGTTATACGTTATACGTTATACGTTATACGTTATACGTAATACGTTATACGTTATACGTTATACGTTATACGTTATACGTTATACGTTATACGTTATACGTTATACGTTATACGTTATTCGTTATACGTTATACGTTACACGTTACACGTTAAACGTTGTACGTAATACGTTATACGTTATACGTTATACGCTATACGGTATACGTTATACGTTATTCGTTATACGTTATACGTTATACGTTATACGTTATACGTTATACGTTATACGTTATACATTTTACGTTATACGTTATACGTTATACGTTATACATTATACGTTATACGATATACGTTCTAGGATATGCGTTATACGTTATACGTTATACGTTAAGCGTTATACGATATACGTTATACGTTATACGTTATACGTTATACGTTATACGTTATACGTTATACGTTATACGTTATACGTTATACGTTATACGTTATACGCTTTACGTTATACGTTATACGTTATACGTTATACGTTATACGTTATACGTTATACGTTATTCGTTATACGTTATACGTTATACCTTATACGTTATACGTTATACGTTACACGTTATACGTTATACGTTATAAGTTATACGTTATTCGTCATATGTTATACCTTATACGTTATACGCTATACGTTATACGTTATACGTTATACGTTATACGTTATACGTTATACGTTATGCGTTATACGTCATACGTTATACGCTTTACGTTATACGTTATACGTTATACGTTATACGTTATACTTTATACGTTATACGTTATTCGTTATACGTTATACGTTATACGTTATACGTTATACGTTATACGTTACACGTTATACGTTATACGTTTTACGTTATTCGTCATATGTTATACCTTATACGTTATACGCTATACGTTATACGTTATACGTTATACGTTATACGGCATACGTTATACATTATACGTTTTTCGTTATACGTAATTCGTTATGCGTTATACATTATACGTTATACGATATACGTTCTAGGATATGCGTCATACGTTATACGTTATACGTTAAGCGTTATACGTTATACGTTATACGTTATACGTTATACGTTATACGTTACACGTTATACGTTATACGCTATACGTTATACGTTATACGTTATACGTTATACGTTATACGGCATACGTGACACATTATACGTTTTACGTTATACGTAATTCGTTATACGTTACACGTTATACGTTATACGCTATACGTTATACGTTATACGTTATACGCTATACGTTATACGTTATACGGCATACGTGATACATTATACGTTTTACGTTATACGTAATTCGTTATACGTTATACATTATACGTTGTACGGTATACGTTATACGTTTTACGTTATACGTTATTCGTTATACGTTATACGTTATACGTTATACGTCATACGTTATACGTTATACGTTATACGTTATACGTTATACGTTGTACGTCATACGATATACGTTATACGTTATTCGTTATACGTTATACGTTATACGTTATACGTTATACGTTATTCGTCATATGTTATACCTTATACGTTATACGCTATACGTTATACGTTATACGTTATACGTTATACGGCATACGTTATACATTATACGTTTTTCGTTATACGTAATTCGTTATGCGTTATACATTATACGTTATACGATATACGTTCTAGGATATGCGTTATACGTTATACGTTATACGTTAAGCGTTATACGTTTTACGTTATACGTTATACGTTATACGTTATACGTTGTACGTCATACGATATACGTTATACGTTATACGTTATAAGTTATAAGTTATACGTTATACGTTATACGTTATACGTTTTACGTTATACGTTATACGTTATACGTTTTACGTTATACGTTATACGTTATACGTTATACGTTATACGTTATACGTTATACGTTATACGTTATACGGTATACGTTATACGCTATACGTTATACGTTATACGTTATACGTTATACGTTATACGTTATACGGTATACGTTATACGTTATACGTTATACGTTATACGTTATACGTTATACGTTATACGTTATACGTTATACGTTATTCGTTATACGTTATACGTTACACGTTACACGTTAAACGTTGTACGTAATACGTTATACGTTATACGTTATACGTTATACATTTTACGTTATACGTTATACGTTATACGTTATACGTTATACGTTATACGTTATACGTTATACGTTATACGTTATACGTTGTACGTTATATGTTGTACGTTATACGATAAACGTTATACGTTATACGGCATACGTTATACGTTATACGTTGTACGTCATACGATATACGTTATACGTTATACGTTATACGTTATACGTTATAAGTTATAAGTTATACGTTATACGTAATTCGTTATACGTTACACGTTATACGTTATACGCTATACGTTATACGTTATACGTTATACGTTATACGTTATACGTTATACGGCATACGTGATACATTATACGTTTTACGTTATACGTAATTCGTTATACGTTATACATTATACGTTATACGGTATACGTTATACGTTATACGTTATACATTTTACGTTATACGTTATACGTTATACGTTATACGTTATACGTTATACGTTATACGTTATACGTTATACGTTATACGTTGTACGTTATATGTTGTACGTTATACGATAAACGTTATACGTTATACGTTATAAGTTATAAGTTATACGTTATACGTTATACGTTATACCTTATACGTTATACGTTATACGTTATACGTTATACGTTATACGTTATACGTTATACGTTATACGTTTTACGTTAAACGTTATTCGTTATACGTTATACGTTATACGTTATACGTCATACGTTATACGTTATACGTTTTACGTTATTCGTTATACGTTATACATTATACGTTATACGGTATACGTTATACGTTATACGTTGTACATTGTACGTTATACGTTATACGTTATACGTTTTACGTTGTACGTTATACGTTATACGTTATACGTTATACGTTATACGTTATACGTTATACGTTATACGTTATACGTTATACGTTATACGTTATACGTTATACGTTATACGTTATACGTTATACGTTATACGTTATACGTTATACGTTATACGTTATACGTTATACGTTATACGTTATACGTTATTCGTTATACGTTATACGTTACACGTTACACGTTAAACGTTGTACGTAATACGTTATACGTTATACGTTATACGTTATACATTTTACGTTATACGTTATACGTTATACGTTATACGTTATACGTTATACGTTATACGTTATACGTTATACGTTATACGTTGTACGTTATATGTTGTACGTTATACGATAAACGTTATACGTTATACGTTATAAGTTATAAGTTATACGTTATACGTTATACGTTATACGTTATACGTTATACGTTATACGTTATACGTTATACGTTATACGTTATACGTTATACGTTATACGTTATACGTTATACGTTATACGTTATACGTTATACGTTATTCGTTATACGTTATACGTTACACGTTACACGTTAAACGTTGTACGTAATACGTTATACGTTATACGTTATACGTTATACGTTATACGTTATACGTTATACGTTATACGTTATACGTTATACGTTATTCGTTATATGTTGTACGTTATACGATAAACGTTATACGTTATACGTTATAAGTTATAAGTTATACGTTATACGTTATACGTTATACGTTATACGTTATACGTTATACGTTATACGTTATACGTTATACGTTATACGTTATACGTTATACGTTATACGTTATACGTTATACGTTATACGTTATACGTTATTCGTTATACGTTATACGTTACACGTTACACGTTAAACGTTGTACATTGTACGTTATACGTTATACGTTGTACGTCATACGATAAACGTTATACGTTATACGTTATAAGTTATAAGTTATACGTTATACGTTATACGTTATACGTTATACGTTATACGTTATACGTTATGCGTTATACGTCATACGTTATACGCTTTACGTTATACGTTATACGTTATACGTTATACTTTATACGTTATACGTTATTCGTTATACGTTATACGTTATACGTTATACGTTATACGTTATACGTTACACGTTATACGTTATACGTTTTACGTTATTCGTCATATGTTATACCTTATACGTTATACGCTATACGTTATACGTTATACGTTATACGTTATACGGCATACGTTATACGTTATACGCTATACGTTATACGTTATACGGCATACGTGATACATTATACGTTTTACGTTATACGTAATTCGTTATACGTTATACATTATACGTTGTACGGTATACGTTATACGTTTTACGTTATAGGTTATTCGTTATACGTTATACGTTATACGTTATACGTTATACGTTATACGTTATACGTTATACGGCATACGTGACACATTATACGTTTTACGTTATACGTAATTCGTTATACGTTACACGTTATACGTTATACGTTATACGTTACACGTTATACGTTATACGCTATACGTTATACGTTATACGTTATACGTTATACGTTATACGGCATACGTGACACATTATACGTTTTACGTTATACGTAATTCGTTATACGTTACACGTTATACGTTATACGCTATACGTTATACGTTATACGTTATACGCTATACGTTATACGTTATACGGCATACGTGATACATTATACGTTTTACGTTATACGTAATTCGTTGTACGTTATACATTATACGTTGTACGGTATACGTTATACGTTTTACGTTATACGTTATTCGTTATACGTTATACGTTATACGTTATACGTCATACGTTATACGTTATACGTTTTACGTTATTCGTTATACGTTATACATTATACGTTATACGGTATACGTTATACGTTATACGTTGTACATTGTACGTTATACGTTATACGTTTTACGTTATACGTTATACGCTATACGTTATACGTTATACGTTTTACGTTATACGTTATACGTTATACGTTATACGTTGTACGTCATACGATATACGTTATACGTTATACGTTATAAGTTATAAGTTATACGTTATACGTTATACGTTATACGTTTTACGATATACGTTATACGTTATACGTTATACGTTATACGTTATACGTTATACGTTATACGTTATACGTTATACGTTATACGTTATACGTTACACGTTATACGTTATACGCTATACGTTATACGTTATACGTTATACGTTATACGTTATACGGCATACGTGACACATTATACGTTTTACGTTATACGTAATTCGTTATACGTTACACGTTATACGTTATACGTTATTCGTTATACGTTATACGTTATACGTTTTACGTTATACGTTATACGTTATACGTTATACGTTATACGTTTTACGTTATACGTTATACGTTATACGTTATACGTTGTACGTCATACGATATACGTTATACGTTATACGTTATAAGTTATAAGTTATACGTTATACGTTATACGTTATACGTTTTACGATATACGTTATACGTTATACGTTATACGTTATACGTTGTACGTTATACGTTGAACGTTATACGATAAACGTTATACGTTATACGTTATAAGTTATAAGTCATACGTTATACGTTATACGTTATACGTTATACATTATACGTTATACGTTTTACGTTATTCGTTATGCGTTATACATTATACGTTATACGGTATACGTTATACGCTATACGTTATACGTTATACGTTATACGTTATACGTTATACGTTATACGTTATACGTTATACGTTATACGTTATACGTTATACGTTATACGTTATACGTTATACGTTATACGTTATACGTTATACGTTATACGTTATACGTTATACGTTATACGTTATACGTTATACGTTATACGTTATACGTTATACGTTATACGGCATACGTTATACGTTATACGTTGTACGTTTTACGTTATACGTTATTCGTTATACGTCATACGTTATACGTTATACGTCATACGTTATACGTTATACGTTTTACGTTATTCGTTATACGTTATACATTATACGTTATACGGTATACGCTATACGTTATACGTTATACGTTATACGTTATACGGCATACGTTATACATTATACGTTTTTCGTTATACGTAATTCGTTATGCGTTATACATTATACGTTATACGATATACGTTCTAGGATATGCGTTATACGTTATACGTTATACGTTAAGCGTTATACGTTATACGTTATACGTTATACGTTATACGTTATACGTTTTACGTTATACGTTATTCGTTATACGTCATACGTTATACGTTATACGTCATACGTTATACGTTATACGTTTTACGTTATTCGTTATACGTTATACATTATACGTTATACGGTATACGTTATACGTTATACGTTGTACATTGTACGTTATACGTTATACGTTGTACGTCATACGATAAACGTTATACGTTATACGTTATAAGTTATAAGTTATACGTTATACGTTATACGTTATACGTTATACGTTATACGCTATACGTTATACGTTATACGTTATACGTTATACGTTATACGTTATACGTTATACGGCATACGTGATACATTATACGTTTTACGTTATACGTAATTCGTTATACGTTATACATTATACGTTATACGGTATACGTTATACGTTATACGTTATACATTTTACGTTATACGTTTTACGTTAAACGTTATCCGTTATACGTTATACGTTATACGTTATACTTCATACGTTATACGTTATACGTTTTACGTTATTCGTTATACGTTATACGCTATATGTTATACGCTATACGTTATACGTTATACGTTATACGTTATACGTTGTACGTCATACGTTTTACGTTATACGTTATACGTTATACGGTATACGTTATACGTTATTCGTTATACGTTATACGTTATACGTTATACGTTATACATTATACGTTATACGGTATACGTTATACGTTATACGTTATACGTTTACGTTATACGTTATACGTTATACGTTATACGCTATACGGTATACGTTATACGTTATTCGTTATACGTTATACGTTATACGTTATACGTTATACGTTATACGTTATACGTTATACATTTTACGTTATACGTTATACGTTATACGTTATACATTATACGTTATACGATATACGTTCTAGGATATGCGTTATACGTTATACGTTATACGTTAAGCGTTATACGATATACGTTATACGTTATACGTTATACGTTATACGTTATACGTTATACGTTATACGTTATACGTTATACGTTATACGTTATACGTTATACGCTTTACGTTATACGTTATACGTTATACGTTATACGTTATACGTTATACGTTATACGTTATTCGTTATACGTTATACATTATACGTTATACGGTATACGTTATACCCTATACGTTATACGTTATACGTTATACGTTATACGTTATACGTTATTCGGTATACGTTATACGTTATACGTTATACGTTATTCGCTATACGTTATACGTTATACGTTATACGTTATACGTTATACGTTATACGTTATACGTTTTACGTTATTCGTTATACGTTATACGCTATATGTTATACGCTATACGTTATACGTTATACGTTATACGTTATACGTTGTACGTCATACGTTTTACGTTATACGTTATACGTTATACGTTATACGTTATACGTTATACGTTATACGTTATACGTTATACGTTATGCGTTATACGTCATACGTTATACGCTTTACGTTATACGTTATACGTTATACGTTATACGTTATACGTTATACGTTATTCGTTATACGTTATACGTTATACGTTATACGTTATACGTTATACGTTACACGTTATACGCTATACGTTATACGTTATTCGTCATATGTTATACCTTATACGTTATACGCTATACGTTATACGTTATACGTTATACGTTATACGGCATACGTTATACATTATACGCTTTTCGTTATACGTAATTCGTTATGCGTTATACATTATACGTTATACGATATACGTTCTAGGATATGCGTTATACGTTATACGTTGTACGTTAAGCGTTATACGTTATACGTTATACGTTATACGTTATACGTTATACGTTATACGTTATACGTTATACGTTATACGTTTACGTTATACGTTATACGTTATACGTTATACGTTATACGTTATACGCTATATGTTATACGCTATACGTTATACGTTATACGTTATACGTTATACGTTGTACGTCATACGTTTTACGTTATACGTTATACGTTATACGGTATACGTTATACGTTATTCGTTATACGTTATACGTTATACGTTATACGTTATACATTATACGTTATACGGTATACGTTATACCCTATACGTTATACGTTATACGTTATACGTTATACGTTATACGTTATTCGGTATACGTTATACGTTATACGTTATACGTTATACGTTATACGTTATACGTTATACGTTATACGTTATACGTTATACGTTATACGTTATACGTTATACGTTATACGTTACACGTTACACGTTACACGTTACACGTTATACGTTATACGCTATATGTTATACGCTATACGTTATACGTTATACGTTATACGTTATACGTTATACGTTATACGTTATACGTTATACGTTGTACGTTATACGTTATACGTTATACGTTATACGTTATACGTTACACGTTATACGTTATACGCTATACGTTATACGTTATACGTTATACGTTATACGTTATACGTTATACGGCATATGTGATACATTATACGTTTTACGTTATACGTAATTCGTTATACGTTATACATTATACGTTATACGGTATACGTTATACGTTATACGTTACACGTTACACGTTATACGTTGTACGTAATACGTTATACGTTATACGTTATACGTTATACGTTATACGTTATACGTTATACGTTATACGTTATACGTTATACGTTATACGTTATACGTTATACGTTATACGTTGTACGTTATACGTTGTACGTTATACGATAAACGTTATACGTTATACGTTATAAGTTATAAGTCATACGTTATACGTTATACGTTATACGTTATACATTATACGTTATACGTTTTACGTTATTCGTTATGCGTTATACATTATACGTTATACGGTATACGTTATTCGCTATACGTTATACGTTATACGTTATACGTTATACGTTATACGTTATACGTTATACGTTATACGTTATACGTTATACGTTATACGTTATACGTTATACGTTATACGTTATACGTTATACGTTATACGTTATACGTTATACGTTATACGGCATACGTTATACGTTATACGTTGTACGTCATACGATATACGTTATACGTTATACGTTATACGTTATACGTTATAAGTTATAAGTTATACGTTATACGTAATTCGTTATACGTTACACGTTATACGTTATACGCTATACGTTATACGTTATACGTTATACGTTATACGTTATACGTTATACGGCATACGTGATACATTATACGTTTTACGTTATACGTAATTCGTTATACGTTATACATTATACGTTATACGGTATACGTTATACGTTATACGTTATACATTTTACGTTATACGTTATACGTTATACGTTATACGTTATACGTTATACGTTATACGTTATACGTTATACGTTATACGTTGTACGTTATATGTTGTACGTTATACGATAAACGTTATACGTTATACGTTATAAGTTATAAGTTATACGTTATACGTTATACGTTATACGTTATACGTTATACGTTATACGTTATACGTTATACGTTATACGTTATACGTTATACGTTGTACGTTTTACGTTAAACGTTATTCGTTATACGTTATACGTTATACGTTATACGTCATACGTTATACGTTATACGTTTTACGTTATTCGTTATACGTTATACATTATACGTTATACGGTATACGTTGTACGTTATACGTTGTACATTGTACGTTATACGTTATACGTTATACGTTTTACGTTGTACGTTATACGTTATACGTTATACGTTATACGTTATACGTTATACGTTATACGTTATACGTTATACGTTATACGTTATACGTAATACGTTATACGTTATACGTTATACGTTATACGTTATACGTTATACGTTATACGTTATACGTTATACGTTATACGTTATTCGTTATACGTTATACGTTACACGTTACACGTTAAACGTTGTACGTAATACGTTATACGTTATACGTTATACGCTATACGGTATACGTTATACGTTATTCGTTATACGTTATACGTTATACGTTATACGTTATACGTTATACGTTATACGTTATACATTTTACGTTATACGTTATACGTTATACGTTATACATTATACGTTATACGATATACGTTCTAGGATATGCGTTATACGTTATACGTTATACGTTAAGCGTTATACGATATACGTTATACGTTATACGTTATACGTTATACGTTATACGTTATACGTTATACGTTATACGTTATACGTTATACGTTATACGTTATACGCTTTACGTTATACGTTATACGTTATACGTTATACGTTATACGTTATACGTTATACGTTATTCGTTATACGTTATACGTTATACCTTATACGTTATACGTTATACGTTACACGTTATACGTTATACGTTATAAGTTATACGTTATTCGACATATGTTATACCTTATACGTTATACGCTATACGTTATACGTTATACGTTATACGTTATACGTTATACGTTATACGTTATGCGTTATACGTCATACGTTATACGCTTTACGTTATACGTTATACGTTATACGTTATACGTTATACTTTATACGTTATACGTTATTCGTTATACGTTATACGTTATACGTTATACGTTATACGTTATACGTTACACGTTATACGTTATACGTTTTACGTTATTCGTCATATGTTATACCTTATACGTTATACGCTATACGTTATACGTTATACGTTATACGTTATACGGCATACGTTATACATTATACGTTTTTCGTTATACGTAATTCGTTATGCGTTATACATTATACGTTATACGATATACGTTCTAGGATATGCGTCATACGTTATACGTTATACGTTAAGCGTTATACGTTATACGTTATACGTTATACGTTATACGTTATACGTTACACGTTATACGTTATACGCTATACGTTATACGTTATACGTTATACGTTATACGTTATACGGCATACGTGACACATTATACGTTTTACGTTATACGTAATTCGTTATACGTTACACGTTATACGTTATACGCTATACGTTATACGTTATACGTTATACGCTATACGTTATACGTTATACGGCATACGTGATACATTATACGTTTTACGTTATACGTAATTCGTTATACGTTATACATTATACGTTGTACGGTATACGTTATACGTTTTACGTTATACGTTATTCGTTATACGTTATACGTTATACGTTATACGTCATACGTTATACGTTATACGTTATACGTTATACGTTATACGTTGTACGTCATACGATATACGTTATACGTTATTCGTTATACGTTATACGTTATACGTTATACGTTATACGTTATTCGTCATATGTTATACCTTATACGTTATACGCTATACGTTATACGTTATACGTTATACGTTATACGGCATACGTTATACATTATACGTTTTTCGTTATACGTAATTCGTTATGCGTTATACATTATACGTTATACGATATACGTTCTAGGATATGCGTTATACGTTATACGTTATACGTTAAGCGTTATACGTTTTACGTTATACGTTATACGTTATACGTTATACGTTGTACGTCATACGATATACGTTATACGTTATACGTTATAAGTTATAAGTTATACGTTATACGTTATACGTTATACGTTTTACGTTATACGTTATACGTTATACGTTTTACGTTATACGTTATACGTTATACGTTATACGTTATACGTTATACGTTATACGTTATACGTTATACGGTATACGTTATACGCTATACGTTATACGTTATACGTTATACGTTATACGTTATACGTTATACGGTATACGTTATACGTTATACGTTATACGTTATACGTTATACGTTATACGTTATACGTTATACGTTATACGTTATTCGTTATACGTTATACGTTACACGTTACACGTTAAACGTTGTACGTAATACGTTATACGTTATACGTTATACGTTATACATTTTACGTTATACGTTATACGTTATACGTTATACGTTATACGTTATACGTTATACGTTATACGTTATACGTTATACGTTGTACGTTATATGTTGTACGTTATACGATAAACGTTATACGTTATACGGCATACGTTATACGTTATACGTTGTACGTCATACGATATACGTTATACGTTATACGTTATACGTTATACGTTATAAGTTATAAGTTATACGTTATACGTAATTCGTTATACGTTACACGTTATACGTTATACGCTATACGTTATACGTTATACGTTATACGTTATACGTTATACGTTATACGGCATACGTGATACATTATACGTTTTACGTTATACGTAATTCGTTATACGTTATACATTATACGTTATACGGTATACGTTATACGTTATACGTTATACATTTTACGTTATACGTTATACGTTATACGTTATACGTTATACGTTATACGTTATACGTTATACGTTATACGTTATACGTTGTACGTTATATGTTGTACGTTATACGATAAACGTTATACGTTATACGTTATAAGTTATAAGTTATACGTTATACGTTATACGTTATACCTTATACGTTATACGTTATACGTTATACGTTATACGTTATACGTTATACGTTATACGTTATACGTTTTACGTTAAACGTTATTCGTTATACGTTATACGTTATACGTTATACGTCATACGTTATACGTTATACGTTTTACGTTATTCGTTATACGTTATACATTATACGTTATACGGTATACGTTATACGTTATACGTTGTACATTGTACGTTATACGTTATACGTTATACGTTTTACGTTGTACGTTATACGTTATACGTTATACGTTATACGTTATACGTTATACGTTATACGTTATACGTTATACGTTATACGTTATACGTTATACGTTATACGTTATACGTTATACGTTATACGTTATACGTTATACGTTATACGTTATACGTTATACGTTATACGTTATACGTTATACGTTATTCGTTATACGTTATACGTTACACGTTACACGTTAAACGTTGTACGTAATACGTTATACGTTATACGTTATACGTTATACATTTTACGTTATACGTTATACGTTATACGTTATACGTTATACGTTATACGTTATACGTTATACGTTATACGTTATACGTTGTACGTTATATGTTGTACGTTATACGATAAACGTTATACGTTATACGTTATAAGTTATAAGTTATACGTTATACGTTATACGTTATACGTTATACGTTATACGTTATACGTTATACGTTATACGTTATACGTTATACGTTATACGTTATACGTTATACGTTATACGTTATACGTTATACGTTATACGTTATTCGTTATACGTTATACGTTACACGTTACACGTTAAACGTTGTACGTAATACGTTATACGTTATACGTTATACGTTATACGTTATACGTTATACGTTATACGTTATACGTTATACGTTATACGTTATTCGTTATATGTTGTACGTTATACGATAAACGTTATACGTTATACGTTATAAGTTATAAGTTATACGTTATACGTTATACGTTATACGTTATACGTTATACGTTATACGTTATACGTTATACGTTATACGTTATACGTTATACGTTATACGTTATACGTAATACGTTATACGTTATACGTTATACGTTATACGTTATACGTTATACGTTATACGTTATACGTTATACGTTATACGTTATTCGTTATACGTTATACGTTACACGTTACACGTTAAACGTTGTACGTAATACGTTATACGTTATACGTTATACGCTATACGGTATACGTTATACGTTATTCGTTATACGTTATACGTTATACGTTATACGTTATACGTTATACGTTATACGTTATACATTTTACGTTATACGTTATACGTTATACGTTATACATTATACGTTATACGATATACGTTCTAGGATATGCGTTATACGTTATACGTTATACGTTAAGCGTTATACGATATACGTTATACGTTATACGTTATACGTTATACGTTATACGTTATACGTTATACGTTATACGTTATACGTTATACGTTATACGTTATACGCTTTACGTTATACGTTATACGTTATACGTTATACGTTATACGTTATACGTTATACGTTATTCGTTATACGTTATACGTTATACCTTATACGTTATACGTTATACGTTACACGTTATACGTTATACGTTATAAGTTATACGTTATTCGACATATGTTATACCTTATACGTTATACGCTATACGTTATACGTTATACGTTATACGTTATACGTTATACGTTATACGTTATGCGTTATACGTCATACGTTATACGCTTTACGTTATACGTTATACGTTATACGTTATACGTTATACTTTATACGTTATACGTTATTCGTTATACGTTATACGTTATACGTTATACGTTATACGTTATACGTTACACGTTATACGTTATACGTTTTACGTTATTCGTCATATGTTATACCTTATACGTTATACGCTATACGTTATACGTTATACGTTATACGTTATACGGCATACGTTATACATTATACGTTTTTCGTTATACGTAATTCGTTATGCGTTATACATTATACGTTATACGATATACGTTCTAGGATATGCGTCATACGTTATACGTTATACGTTAAGCGTTATACGTTATACGTTATACGTTATACGTTATACGTTATACGTTACACGTTATACGTTATACGCTATACGTTATACGTTATACGTTATACGTTATACGTTATACGGCATACGTGACACATTATACGTTTTACGTTATACGTAATTCGTTATACGTTACACGTTATACGTTATACGCTATACGTTATACGTTATACGTTATACGCTATACGTTATACGTTATACGGCATACGTGATACATTATACGTTTTACGTTATACGTAATTCGTTATACGTTATACATTATACGTTGTACGGTATACGTTATACGTTTTACGTTATACGTTATTCGTTATACGTTATACGTTATACGTTATACGTCATACGTTATACGTTATACGTTATACGTTATACGTTATACGTTGTACGTCATACGATATACGTTATACGTTATTCGTTATACGTTATACGTTATACGTACGTTATACGTTGTACGTCATACGATATACGTTATACGTTATTCGTTATACGTTATACGTTATACGTTATACGTTATACGTTATTCGTCATATGTTATACCTTATACGTTATACGCTATACGTTATACGTTATACGTTATACGTTATACGGCATACGTTATACATTATACGTTTTTCGTTATACGTAATTCGTTATGCGTTATACATTATACGTTATACGATATACGTTCTAGGATATGCGTTATACGTTATACGTTATACGTTAAGCGTTATACGTTTTACGTTATACGTTATACGTTATACGTTATACGTTGTACGTCATACGATATACGTTATACGTTATACGTTATAAGTTATAAGTTATACGTTATACGTTATACGTTATACGTTTTACGTTATACGTTATACGTTATACGTTTTACGTTATACGTTATACGTTATACGTTATACGTTATACGTTATACGTTATACGTTATACGTTATACGGTATACGTTATACGCTATACGTTATACGTTATACGTTATACGTTATACGTTATACGTTATACGGTATACGTTATACGTTATACGTTATACGTTATACGTTATACGTTATACGTTATACGTTATACGTTATACGTTATTCGTTATACGTTATACGTTACACGTTACACGTTAAACGTTGTACGTAATACGTTATACGTTATACGTTATACGTTATACATTTTACGTTATACGTTATACGTTATACGTTATACGTTATACGTTATACGTTATACGTTATACGTTATACGTTATACGTTGTACGTTATATGTTGTACGTTATACGATAAACGTTATACGTTATACGGCATACGTTATACGTTATACGTTGTACGTCATACGATATACGTTATACGTTATACGTTATACGTTATACGTTATAAGTTATAAGTTATACGTTATACGTAATTCGTTATACGTTACACGTTATACGTTATACGCTATACGTTATACGTTATACGTTATACGTTATACGTTATACGTTATACGGCATACGTGATACATTATACGTTTTACGTTATACGTAATTCGTTATACGTTATACATTATACGTTATACGGTATACGTTATACGTTATACGTTATACATTTTACGTTATACGTTATACGTTATACGTTATACGTTATACGTTATACGTTATACGTTATACGTTATACGTTATACGTTGTACGTTATATGTTGTACGTTATACGATAAACGTTATACGTTATACGTTATAAGTTATAAGTTATACGTTATACGTTATACGTTATACCTTATACGTTATACGTTATACGTTATACGTTATACGTTATACGTTATACGTTATACGTTATACGTTTTACGTTAAACGTTATTCGTTATACGTTATACGTTATACGTTATACGTCATACGTTATACGTTATACGTTTTACGTTATTCGTTATACGTTATACATTATACGTTATACGGTATACGTTATACGTTATACGTTGTACATTGTACGTTATACGTTATACGTTATACGTTTTACGTTGTACGTTATACGTTATACGTTATACGTTATACGTTATACGTTATACGTTATACGTTATACGTTATACGTTATACGTTATACGTTATACGTTATACGTTATACGTTATACGTTATACGTTATACGTTATACGTTATACGTTATACGTTATACGTTATACGTTATACGTTATACGTTATTCGTTATACGTTATACGTTACACGTTACACGTTAAACGTTGTACGTAATACGTTATACGTTATACGTTATACGTTATACATTTTACGTTATACGTTATACGTTATACGTTATACGTTATACGTTATACGTTATACGTTATACGTTATACGTTATACGTTGTACGTTATATGTTGTACGTTATACGATAAACGTTATACGTTATACGTTATAAGTTATAAGTTATACGTTATACGTTATACGTTATACGTTATACGTTATACGTTATACGTTATACGTTATACGTTATACGTTATACGTTATACGTTATACGTTATACGTTATACGTTATACGTTATACGTTATACGTTATTCGTTATACGTTATACGTTACACGTTACACGTTAAACGTTGTACGTAATACGTTATACGTTATACGTTATACGTTATACGTTATACGTTATACGTTATACGTTATACGTTATACGTTATACGTTATTCGTTATATGTTGTACGTTATACGATAAACGTTATACGTTATACGTTATAAGTTATAAGTTATACGTTATACGTTATACGTTATACGTTATACGTTATACGTTATACGTTATACGTTATACGTTATACGTTATACGTTATACGTTATACGTTATACGTTATACGTTATACGTTATACGTTATACGTTATTCGTTATACGTTATACGTTACACGTTACACGTTAAACGTTGTACATTGTACGTTATACGTTATACGTTGTACGTCATACGATAAACGTTATACGTTATACGTTATAAGTTATAAGTTATACGTTATACGTTATACGTTATACGTTATACGTTATACGTTATACGTTATGCGTTATACGTCATACGTTATACGCTTTACGTTATACGTTATACGTTATACGTTATACTTTATACGTTATACGTTATTCGTTATACGTTATACGTTATACGTTATACGTTATACGTTATACGTTACACGTTATACGTTATACGTTTTACGTTATTCGTCATATGTTATACCTTATACGTTATACGCTATACGTTATACGTTATACGTTATACGTTATACGGCATACGTTATACGTTATACGCTATACGTTATACGTTATACGGCATACGTGATACATTATACGTTTTACGTTATACGTAATTCGTTATACGTTATACATTATACGTTGTACGGTATACGTTATACGTTTTACGTTATAGGTTATTCGTTATACGTTATACGTTATACGTTATACGTTATACGTTATACGTTATACGTTATACGGCATACGTGACACATTATACGTTTTACGTTATACGTAATTCGTTATACGTTACACGTTATACGTTATACGTTATACGTTACACGTTATACGTTATACGCTATACGTTATACGTTATACGTTATACGTTATACGTTATACGGCATACGTGACACATTATACGTTTTACGTTATACGTAATTCGTTATACGTTACACGTTATACGTTATACGCTATACGTTATACGTTATACGTTATACGCTATACGTTATACGTTATACGGCATACGTGATACATTATACGTTTTACGTTATACGTAATTCGTTGTACGTTATACATTATACGTTGTACGGTATACGTTATACGTTTTACGTTATACGTTATTCGTTATACGTTATACGTTATACGTTATACGTCATACGTTATACGTTATACGTTTTACGTTATTCGTTATACGTTATACATTATACGTTATACGGTATACGTTATACGTTATACGTTGTACATTGTACGTTATACGTTATACGTTTTACGTTATACGTTATACGCTATACGTTATACGTTATACGTTTTACGTTATACGTTATACGTTATACGTTATACGTTGTACGTCATACGATATACGTTATACGTTATACGTTATAAGTTATAAGTTATACGTTATACGTTATACGTTATACGTTTTACGATATACGTTATACGTTATACGTTATACGTTATACGTTATACGTTATACGTTATACGTTATACGTTATACGTTATACGTTATACGTTACACGTTATACGTTATACGCTATACGTTATACGTTATACGTTATACGTTATACGTTATACGTTATACGTTATACGTTATACGTTATACGTTATACGTTATACGTTATACGTTATACGTTATACGGCATACGTTATACGTTATACGTTGTACGTTTTACGTTATACGTTATTCGTTATACGTCATACGTTATACGTTATACGTCATACGTTATACGTTATACGTTTTACGTTATTCGTTATACGTTATACATTATACGTTATACGGTATACGCTATACGTTATACGTTATACGTTATACGTTATACGGCATACGTTATACATTATACGTTTTTCGTTATACGTAATTCGTTATGCGTTATACATTATACGTTATACGATATACGTTCTAGGATATGCGTTATACGTTATACGTTATACGTTAAGCGTTATACGTTATACGTTATACGTTATACGTTATACGTTATACGTTTTACGTTATACGTTATTCGTTATACGTCATACGTTATACGTTATACGTCATACGTTATACGTTATACGTTTTACGTTATTCGTTATACGTTATACATTATACGTTATACGGTATACGTTATACGTTATACGTTGTACATTGTACGTTATACGTTATACGTTGTACGTCATACGATAAACGTTATACGTTATACGTTATAAGTTATAAGTTATACGTTATACGTTATACGTTATACGTTATACGTTATACGCTATACGTTATACGTTATACGTTATACGTTATACGTTATACGTTATACGTTATACGGCATACGTGATACATTATACGTTTTACGTTATACGTAATTCGTTATACGTTATACATTATACGTTATACGGTATACGTTATACGTTATACGTTATACATTTTACGTTATACGTTTTACGTTAAACGTTATCCGTTATACGTTATACGTTATACGTTATACTTCATACGTTATACGTTATACGTTTTACGTTATTCGTTATACGTTATACATTATACGTTATACGGTATACGTTATACGTTATACGTTGTACATTGTACGTTATACGTTATACGTTATACGTTTTACGTTGTACGTTATACGTTATACGTTATACGTTATACGTTATACGTTATACGTTATACGTTATACGTTATACGTTATACGTTATACGTTATACGTTATACGTTATACGTTATACGTTATACGTTATACGTTATACGTTATACGTTATACGTTATACGTTATACGTTATACGTTATTCGTTATACGTTATACGTTACACGTTACACGTTAAACGTTGTACGTAATACGTTATACGTTATACGTTATATGTTATACATTTTACGTTATACGTTATACGTTATACGTTATACGTTATACGTTATACGTTATACGTTATACGTTATACGTTATACGTTGTACGTTATATGTTGTACGTTATACGATAAACGTTATACGTTATACGTTATAAGTTATAAGTTATACGTTATACGTTATACGTTATACGTTATACGTTATACGTTATACGTTATTCGTTATACGTTATACGTTATGCGTTATACGTCATACGTTATACGCTTTACGTTATACGTTATACGTTATACGTTATACGTTATACGTTATACGTTATTCGTTATACGTTATACGTTATACGTTATACCTTATACGTTATACGTTATACGTTACACGTTATACGTTATACGTTATAAGTTATACGTTATTCGTCATATGTTATACCTTATACGTTATACGCTATACGTTATACGTTATACGTTATACGTTATACGGCATACGTTATACATTATACGTTTTTCGTTATACGTAATTCGTTATGCGTTATACATTATACGTTATACGATATACGTTCTAGGATATGCGTTATACGTTATACGTTATACGTTAAGCGTTATACGTTATACGTTATACGTTATACGTTATACGTTATACGTTTTACGTTATACGTTATTCGTTATACGTCATACGTTATACGTTATACGTCATACGTTATACGTTATACGTTTTACGTTATTCGTTATACGTTATACATTATACGTTATACGGTATACGTTATACGTTATACGTTGTACATTGTACGTTATACGTTATACGTTGTACGTCATTCGATAAACGTTATACGTTATACGTTATAAGTTATAAGTTATAAGTTATACGTTATACGTTATACGTTATACGTTATACGTTATACGTTATACGTTATGCGTTATACGTCATACGTTATACGCTTTACGTTATACGTTATACGTTATACGTTATACTTTATACGTTATACGTTATTCGTTATACGTTATACGTTATACGTTATACGTTATACGTTATACGTTACACGTTATACGTTATACGTTTTACGTTATTCGTCATATGTTATACCTTATACGTTATACGCTATACGTTATACGTTATACGTTATACGTTATACGGCATACGTTATACATTATACGTTTTTCGTTATACGTAATTCGTTATGCGTTATACATTATACGTTATACGATATACGTTCTAGGATATGCGTCATACGTTATACGTTATACGTTAAGCGTTATACGTTATACGTTATACGTTATACGTTATACGTTATACGTTACACGTTATACGTTATACGCTATACGTTATACGTTATACGTTATACGTTATACGTTATACGGCATACGTGACACATTATACGTTTTACGTTATACGTAATTCGTTATACGTTACACGTTATACGTTATACGCTATACGTTATACGTTATACGTTATACGCTATACGTTATACGTTATACGGCATACGTGATACATTATACGTTTTACGTTATACGTAATTCGTTATACGTTATACATTATACGTTGTACGGTATACGTTATACGTTTTACGTTATACGTTATTCGTTATACGTTATACGTTATACGTTATACGTCATACGTTATACGTTATACGTTTTACGTTATTCGTTATACGTTATACATTATACGTTATACGGTATACGTTATACGTTATACGTTGTACATTGTACGTTATACGTTATACGTTATACGTTTTACGTTATACGTTATACGTTATACGTTATACGTTATACGTTATACGTTTTACGTTATACGTTATACGTTATACGTTATACGTTGTACGTCATACGATATACGTTATACGTTATACGTTATAAGTTATAAGTTATACGTTATACGTTATACGTTATACGTTTTACGATATACGTTATACGTTATACGTTATACGTTATACGTTATACGTTATACGTTATACGTTATACGTTATACGTTATACGTTATACGTTATACGTTACACGTTATACGTTATACGCTATACGTTATACGTTATACGTTATACGTTATACGTTATACGGCATACGTGACACATTATACGTTTTACGTTATACGTAATTCGTTATACGTTACACGTTATACGTTATACGCTATACGTTATACGTTATACGTTATACGCTATACGTTATACGTTATACGGCATACGTGATACATTATACGTTTTACGTTATACGTAATTCGTTATACGTTATACATTATACGTTGTACGGTATACGTTATACGTTTTACGTTATACGTTATTCGTTATACGTTATACGTTATACGTTATACGTTATACGTTATACGTTATACGTTTTACGTTATTCGTTATACGTTATACATTATACGTTATACGGTATACGTTATACGTTATACGTTGTACATTGTACGTTATACGTTATACGTTATACGTTTTACGTTATTCGTTATACGTTATACGTTATACGTTATACGTTTTACGTTATACGTTATACGTTATACGTTATACGTTATACGTTGTACGTCATACGATATACGTTATACGTTATACGTTATAAGTTATAAGTTATACGTTATACGTTATACGTTATACGTTTTACGATATACGTTATACGTTATACGTTATACGTTATACGTTATACGTTATACGTTATACGTTATACGTTATACGTTATACGTTGTACGTCATACGATGTACGTTATACGTTATTCGTTATACGTTATACGTTATACGTTATACGTTATACGTTATACGTTATACGTTATTCGTCATATGTTATACCTTATACGTTATACGCTATACGTTATACGTTATACGTTACACGTTATACGTTATACGCTATACGTTATACGTTATACGTTATACGCTATACGTTATACGTTATACGGCATACGTGATACATTATACGTTTTACGTTATACGTAATTCGTTATACGTTATACATTATACGTTGTACGGTATACGTTATACGTTTTACGTTATACGTTATTCGTTATACGTTATACGTTATACGTTATACGTCATACGTTATACGTTATACGTTTTACGTTATTCGTTATACGTTATACATTATACGTTATACGGTATACGTTATACGTTATACGTTGTACATTGTACGTTATACGTTATACGTTATACGTTTTACGTTATACGTTATACGTTATACGTTATACGTTATACGTTATACGTTTTACGTTATACGTTATACGTTATACGTTATACGTTGTACGTCATACGATATACGTTATACGTTATACGTTATAAGTTATAAGTTATACGTTATACGTTATACGTTATACGTTTTACGATATACGTTATACGTTATACGTTATACGTTATACGTTATACGTTATACGTTATACGTTATACGTTATACGTTATACGTTATACGTTATACGTTACACGTTATACGTTATACGCTATACGTTATACGTTATACGTTATACGTTATACGTTATACGGCATACGTGACACATTATACGTTTTACGTTATACGTAATTCGTTATACGTTACACGTTATACGTTATACGCTATACGTTATACGTTATACGTTATACGCTATACGTTATACGTTATACGGCATACGTGATACATTATACGTTTTACGTTATACGTAATTCGTTATACGTTATACATTATACGTTGTACGGTATACGTTATACGTTTTACGTTATACGTTATTCGTTATACGTTATACGTTATACGTTATACGTTATACGTTATACGTTATACGTTTTACGTTATTCGTTATACGTTATACATTATACGTTATACGGTATACGTTATACGTTATACGTTGTACATTGTACGTTATACGTTATACGTTATACGTTTTACGTTATTCGTTATACGTTATACGTTATACGTTATACGTTTTACGTTATACGTTATACGTTATACGTTATACGTTATACGTTGTACGTCATACGATATACGTTATACGTTATACGTTATAAGTTATAAGTTATACGTTATACGTTATACGTTATACGTTTTACGATATACGTTATACGTTATACGTTATACGTTATACGTTATACGTTATACGTTATACGTTATACGTTATACGTTATACGTTGTACGTCATACGATGTACGTTATACGTTATTCGTTATACGTTATACGTTATACGTTATACGTTATACGTTATACGTTATACGTTATTCGTCATATGTTATACCTTATACGTTATACGCTATACGTTATACGTTATACGTTATACGTTATACGGCATACGTTATACATTATACGTTTTTCGTTATACGTAATTCGTTATGCGTTATACATTATACGTTATACGATATACGTTCTAGGATATGCGTTATACGTTATACGTTATACGTTAAGCGTTATACGTTATACGTTATACGTTATACGTTATACGTTATACGTTACACGTTATGCGTTATACGCTATACGTTATACGTTATAGGTTATACGTTATACGTTATACGGCATACGTGACAGATTATACGTTTTACGTTATACGTAATTCGTTATACGTTACACGTTATACGTTATACGCTATACGTTATACGTTATACGTTATACGTTATACGTTATACGTTATACGTTATACGTTATACGGCGTACGTGATACATTATACGTTTTACGTTATACGTAATTCGTTATACGTTATACATTATACGTTATACGGTATACGTTATACGTTATTCGTTATACGTTATACGTTATACGTTATACGTTATACGTTATACGTTATACGTTATACGTTATACGTTTTACGTTTTACGTTATTCGTTATACGTTATACGTTATACGTTATACGTCATACGTTATACGTTATACGTTTTACGTTATTCGTTATACGTTATACATTATACGTTATACGGTATACGTTATACGTTATACGTTGTACATTGTACGTTATACGTTATACGTTATACGTTTTACGTTGTACGTTATACGTTATACGTTATACGTTATACGTTTTACGTTATACGTTATACGTTATACGTTATACGTTATACGTTATACGTTATACGTTATACGTTATACGTTATACGTTATACGTTATACGTTATACGTTATACGTTATACGTTATACGTTATACGTTATACGTTATACGTTATACGTTATACGTTATACGTTATTCGTTATACGTTATACGTTACACGTTACACGTTAAACGTTGTACGTAATACGTTATACGTTATACGTTATACGCTATACGGTATACGTTATACGTTATTCGTTATACCTTATACGTCATACGTTATACGTTATACGTTATACGTTATACGTCATACGTTTTACGTTATACGTTATACGTTATACGTTATACGTTATACGTTATACGTTATACGTTATACGTTATACGTTATACGTTATACGTTATACGTTATACGTTGTACGTTATATGTTGTACGTTATACGATAAACGTTATACGTTATACGTTATAAGTTATAAGTTATACGTTATACGTTATACGTTATACGTTATACGTTATACGTTATACGTTATACGTTATGCGTTATACGTCATACGTTATACGCTTTACGTTATACGTTATACGTTATACGTTATACTTTATACGTTATACGTTATACGTTATACGTTACACGTTATACGTTATACGCTATACGTTATACGTTATACGTTATACGTTATACGTTATACGGCATACGTGACACATTATACGTTTTACGTTATACGTAATTCGTTATACGTTACACGTTATACGTTATACGCTATACGTTATACGTTATACGTTATACGTTATACGTTATACGTTATACGTTATACGTTATACGTTATACGTTATATGTTATACGGTATACGTTATACGTTATACGTTGTATATTGTACGTTATACGTTATACGTTGTACGTCATACGATAAACGTTATACGTTATACGTTATACGTTATACGTTATACGTTATTCGTTATACGTTATACGTTATACCTTATACGTTATACGTTATACGTTACACGTTATACGTTATACGTTATACGTTATACGTTATACGTTATTCGTCATATGTTATACCTTATACGTTATACGCTATACGTTATACGTTATACGTTATACGTTATACGGCATACGTTATACGTTATACGTTATACGTTATACGGCATACGTTATACGTTATACGCTATACGTTATACGTTATACGGCATACGTGATACATTATACGTTTTACGTTATACGTAATTCGTTATACGTTATACATTATACGTTGTACGGTATACGTTATACGTTTTACGTTATACGTTATTCGTTATACGTTATACGTTATACGTTATACGTTATACGTTAAACGTTATACGTTATACGTTATACGTTATACGGTATACGTTATACGTTATACGTTGTACATTGTACGTTATACGTTATACGTTGTACGTCATACGATAAACGTTATACGTTATACGTTATAAGTTATAAGTTATACGTTATACGTTATACGTTATACGTTATACGTTATACGTTATACGTTATGCGTTATACGTCATACGTTATACGCTTTACGTTATACGTTATACGTTATACGTTATACTTTATACGTTATACGTTATTCGTTATACGTTATACGTTATACGTTATACGTTATACGTTATACGTTACACGTTATACGTTATACGTTTTACGTTATTCGTCATATGTTATACCTTATACGTTATACGCTATACGTTATACGTTATACGTTATACGTTATACGGCATACGTTATACGTTATACGCTATACGTTATACGTTATACGGCATACGTGATACATTATACGTTTTACGTTATACGTAATTCGTTATACGTTATACATTATACGTTGTACGGTATACGTTATACGTTTTACGTTATACGTTATTCGTTATACGTTATACGTTATACGTTATACGTTATACGTTATACGTTATACGTTATACGGCATACGTGACACATTATACGTTTTACGTTATACGTAATTCGTTATACGTTACACGTTATACGTTATACGTTATACGTTACACGTTATACGTTATACGCTATACGTTATACGTTATACGTTATACGTTATACGTTATACGGCATACGTGACACATTATACGTTTTACGTTATACGTAATTCGTTATACGTTACACGTTATACGTTATACGCTATACGTTATACGTTATACGTTATACGCTATACGTTATACGTTATACGGCATACGTGATACATTATACGTTTTACGTTATACGTAATTCGTTATACGTTATACATTATACGTTGTACGGTATACGTTATACGTTTTACGTTATACGTTATTCGTTATACGTTATACGTTATACGTTATACGTCATACGTTATACGTTATACGTTTTACGTTATTCGTTATACGTTATACATTATACGTTATACGGTATACGTTATACGTTATACGTTGTACATTGTACGTTATACGTTATACGTTATACGTTTTACGTTATACGTTATCTGTTATACGTTATACGTTATACGTTTTACGTTATACGTTATACGTTATACGTTATACGTTGTACGTCATACGATATACGTTATACGTTATACGTTTTACGATATACGTTATACGTTATACGTTATACGTTATACGTTATACGTTATACGTTATACGTTATACGTTATACGTTATACGTTGTACGTCATACGATGTACGTTATACGTTATTCGTTATACGTTATACGTTATACGTTATACGTTATACGTTATACGTTATACGTTATTCGTCATATGTTATACCTTATACGTTATACGCTATACGTTATACGTTATACGTTACACGTTATACGTTATACGCTATACGTTATACGTTATACGTTATACGCTATACGTTATACGTTATACGGCATACGTGATACATTATACGTTTTACGTTATACGTAATTCGTTATACGTTATACATTATACGTTGTACGGTATACGTTATACGTTTTACGTTATACGTTATTCGTTATACGTTATACGTTATACGTTATACGTCATACGTTATACGTTATACGTTTTACGTTATTCGTTATACGTTATACATTATACGTTATACGGTATACGTTATACGTTATACGTTGTACATTGTACGTTATACGTTATACGTTATACGTTTTACGTTATACGTTATACGTTATACGTTATACGTTATACGTTATACGTTTTACGTTATACGTTATACGTTATACGTTATACGTTGTACGTCATACGATATACGTTATACGTTATACGTTATAAGTTATAAGTTATACGTTATACGTTATACGTTATACGTTTTACGATATACGTTATACGTTATACGTTATACGTTATACGTTATACGTTATACGTTATACGTTATACGTTATACGTTATACGTTATACGTTATACGTTACACGTTATACGTTATACGCTATACGTTATACGTTATACGTTATACGTTATACGTTATACGGCATACGTGACACATTATACGTTTTACGTTATACGTAATTCGTTATACGTTACACGTTATACGTTATACGCTATACGTTATACGTTATACGTTATACGCTATACGTTATACGTTATACGGCATACGTGATACATTATACGTTTTACGTTATACGTAATTCGTTATACGTTATACATTATACGTTGTACGGTATACGTTATACGTTTTACGTTATACGTTATTCGTTATACGTTATACGTTATACGTTATACGTTATACGTTATACGTTATACGTTTTACGTTATTCGTTATACGTTATACATTATACGTTATACGGTATACGTTATACGTTATACGTTGTACATTGTACGTTATACGTTATACGTTATACGTTTTACGTTATTCGTTATACGTTATACGTTATACGTTATACGTTTTACGTTATACGTTATACGTTATACGTTATACGTTATACGTTGTACGTCATACGATATACGTTATACGTTATACGTTATAAGTTATAAGTTATACGTTATACGTTATACGTTATACGTTTTACGATATACGTTATACGTTATACGTTATACGTTATACGTTATACGTTATACGTTATACGTTATACGTTATACGTTATACGTTGTACGTCATACGATGTACGTTATACGTTATTCGTTATACGTTATACGTTATACGTTATACGTTATACGTTATACGTTATACGTTATTCGTCATATGTTATACCTTATACGTTATACGCTATACGTTATACGTTATACGTTATACGTTATACGGCATACGTTATACATTATACGTTTTTCGTTATACGTAATTCGTTATGCGTTATACATTATACGTTATACGATATACGTTCTAGGATATGCGTTATACGTTATACGTTATACGTTAAGCGTTATACGTTATACGTTATACGTTATACGTTATACGTTATACGTTACACGTTATGCGTTATACGCTATACGTTATACGTTATACGTTATACGTTATACGTTATACGGCATACGTGACACATTATACGTTTTACGTTATACGTAATTCGTTATACGTTACACGTTATACGTTATACGCTATACGTTATACGTTATACGTTATACGTTATACGTTATACGTTATACGTTATACGTTATACGGCGTACGTGATACATTATACGTTTTACGTTATACGTAATTCGTTATACGTTATACATTATACGTTATACGGTATACGTTATACGTTATTCGTTATACGTTATACGTTATACGTTATACGTTATACGTTATACGTTATACGTTATACGTTATACGTTTTACGTTTTACGTTATTCGTTATACGTTATACGTTATACGTTATACGTCATACGTTATACGTTATACGTTTTACGTTATTCGTTATACGTTATACATTATACGTTATACGGTATACGTTATACGTTATACGTTGTACATTGTACGTTATACGTTATACGTTATACGTTTTACGTTGTACGTTATACGTTATACGTTATACGTTATACGTTTTACGTTATACGTTATACGTTATACGTTATACGTTATACGTTATACGTTATACGTAATTCGTTATACGTTACACGTTATACGTTATACGTTATACGTTACACGTTATACGTTATACGCTATACGTTATACGTTATACGTTATACGTTATACGTTATACGGCATACGTGACACATTATACGTTTTACGTTATACGTAATTCGTTATACGTTACACGTTATACGTTATACGCTATACGTTATACGTTATACGTTATACGCTATACGTTATACGTTATACGGCATACGTGATACATTATACGTTTTACGTTATACGTAATTCGTTATACGTTATACATTATACGTTGTACGGTATACGTTATACGTTTTACGTTATACGTTATTCGTTATACGTTATACGTTATACGTTATACGTCATACGTTATACGTTATACGTTTTACGTTATTCGTTATACGTTATACATTATACGTTATACGGTATACGTTATACGTTATACGTTGTACATTGTACGTTATACGTTATACGTTATACGTTTTACGTTATACGTTATCTGTTATACGTTATACGTTATACGTTTTACGTTATACGTTATACGTTATACGTTATACGTTGTACGTCATACGATATACGTTATACGTTATACGTTTTACGATATACGTTATACGTTATACGTTATACGTTATACGTTATACGTTATACGTTATACGTTATACGTTATACGTTATACGTTGTACGTCATACGATGTACGTTATACGTTATTCGTTATACGTTATACGTTATACGTTATACGTTATACGTTATACGTTATACGTTATTCGTCATATGTTATACCTTATACGTTATACGCTATACGTTATACGTTATACGTTACACGTTATACGTTATACGCTATACGTTATACGTTATACGTTATACGCTATACGTTATACGTTATACGGCATACGTGATACATTATACGTTTTACGTTATACGTAATTCGTTATACGTTATACATTATACGTTGTACGGTATACGTTATACGTTTTACGTTATACGTTATTCGTTATACGTTATACGTTATACGTTATACGTCATACGTTATACGTTATACGTTTTACGTTATTCGTTATACGTTATACATTATACGTTATACGGTATACGTTATACGTTATACGTTGTACATTGTACGTTATACGTTATACGTTATACGTTTTACGTTATACGTTATACGTTATACGTTATACGTTATACGTTATACGTTTTACGTTATACGTTATACGTTATACGTTATACGTTGTACGTCATACGATATACGTTATACGTTATACGTTATAAGTTATAAGTTATACGTTATACGTTATACGTTATACGTTTTACGATATACGTTATACGTTATACGTTATACGTTATACGTTATACGTTATACGTTATACGTTATACGTTATACGTTATACGTTATACGTTATACGTTACACGTTATACGTTATACGCTATACGTTATACGTTATACGTTATACGTTATACGTTATACGGCATACGTGACACATTATACGTTTTACGTTATACGTAATTCGTTATACGTTACACGTTATACGTTATACGCTATACGTTATACGTTATACGTTATACGCTATACGTTATACGTTATACGGCATACGTGATACATTATACGTTTTACGTTATACGTAATTCGTTATACGTTATACATTATACGTTGTACGGTATACGTTATACGTTTTACGTTATACGTTATTCGTTATACGTTATACGTTATACGTTATACGTTATACGTTATACGTTATACGTTTTACGTTATTCGTTATACGTTATACATTATACGTTATACGGTATACGTTATACGTTATACGTTGTACATTGTACGTTATACGTTATACGTTATACGTTTTACGTTATTCGTTATACGTTATACGTTATACGTTATACGTTTTACGTTATACGTTATACGTTATACGTTATACGTTATACGTTGTACGTCATACGATATACGTTATACGTTATACGTTATAAGTTATAAGTTATACGTTATACGTTATACGTTATACGTTTTACGATATACGTTATACGTTATACGTTATACGTTATACGTTATACGTTATACGTTATACGTTATACGTTATACGTTATACGTTGTACGTCATACGATGTACGTTATACGTTATTCGTTATACGTTATACGTTATACGTTATACGTTATACGTTATACGTTATACGTTATTCGTCATATGTTATACCTTATACGTTATACGCTATACGTTATACGTTATACGTTATACGTTATACGGCATACGTTATACATTATACGTTTTTCGTTATACGTAATTCGTTATGCGTTATACATTATACGTTATACGATATACGTTCTAGGATATGCGTTATACGTTATACGTTATACGTTAAGCGTTATACGTTATACGTTATACGTTATACGTTATACGTTATACGTTACACGTTATGCGTTATACGCTATACGTTATACGTTATACGTTATACGTTATACGTTATACGGCATACGTGACACATTATACGTTTTACGTTATACGTAATTCGTTATACGTTACACGTTATACGTTATACGCTATACGTTATACGTTATACGTTATACGTTATACGTTATACGTTATACGTTATACGTTATACGGCGTACGTGATACATTATACGTTTTACGTTATACGTAATTCGTTATACGTTATACATTATACGTTATACGGTATACGTTATACGTTATTCGTTATACGTTATACGTTATACGTTATACGTTATACGTTATACGTTATACGTTATACGTTATACGTTTTACGTTTTACGTTATTCGTTATACGTTATACGTTATACGTTATACGTCATACGTTATACGTTATACGTTTTACGTTATTCGTTATACGTTATACATTATACGTTATACGGTATACGTTATACGTTATACGTTGTACATTGTACGTTATACGTTATACGTTATACGTTTTACGTTGTACGTTATACGTTATACGTTATACGTTATACGTTTTACGTTATACGTTATACGTTATACGTTATACGTTATACGTTATACGTTATACGTTATACGTTATACGTTATACGTTATACGTTATACGTTATACGTTATACGTTATACGTTATACGTTATACGTTATACGTTATACGTTATACGTTATACGTTATACGTTATTCGTTATACGTTATACGTTACACGTTACACGTTAAACGTTGTACGTAATACGTTATACGTTATACGTTATACGCTATACGGTATACGTTATACGTTATTCGTTATACCTTATACGTCATACGTTATACGTTATACGTTATACGTTATACGTCATACGTTTTACGTTATACGTTATACGTTATACGTTATACGTTATACGTTATACGTTATACGTTATACGTTATACGTTATACGTTATACGTTATACGTTATACGTTGTACGTTATATGTTGTACGTTATACGATAAACGTTATACGTTATACGTTATAAGTTATAAGTTATACGTTATACGTTATACGTTATACGTTATACGTTATACGTTATACGTTATACGTTATGCGTTATACGTCATACGTTATACGCTTTACGTTATACGTTATACGTTATACGTTATACTTTATACGTTATACGTTATACGTTATACGTTACACGTTATACGTTATACGCTATACGTTATACGTTATACGTTATACGTTATACGTTATACGGCATACGTGACACATTATACGTTTTACGTTATACGTAATTCGTTATACGTTACACGTTATACGTTATACGCTATACGTTATACGTTATACGTTATACGTTATACGTTATACGTTATACGTTATACGTTATACGTTATACGTTATACGTTATACGGTATACGTTATACGTTATACGTTGTATATTGTACGTTATACGTTATACGTTGTACGTCATACGATAAACGTTATACGTTATACGTTATACGTTATACGTTATACGTTATTCGTTATACGTTATACGTTATACCTTATACGTTATACGTTATACGTTACACGTTATACGTTATACGTTATACGTTATACGTTATACGTTATTCGTCATATGTTATACCTTATACGTTATACGCTATACGTTATACGTTATACGTTATACGTTATACGGCATACGTTATACGTTATACGTTATACGTTATACGGCATACGTTATACGTTATACGCTATACGTTATACGTTATACGGCATACGTGATACATTATACGTTTTACGTTATACGTAATTCGTTATACGTTATACATTATACGTTGTACGGTATACGTTATACGTTTTACGTTATACGTTATTCGTTATACGTTATACGTTATACGTTATACGTTATACGTTAAACGTTATACGTTATACGTTATACGTTATACGGTATACGTTATACGTTATACGTTGTACATTGTACGTTATACGTTATACGTTGTACGTCATACGATAAACGTTATACGTTATACGTTATAAGTTATAAGTTATACGTTATACGTTATACGTTATACGTTATACGTTATACGTTATACGTTATGCGTTATACGTCATACGTTATACGCTTTACGTTATACGTTATACGTTATACGTTATACTTTATACGTTATACGTTATTCGTTATACGTTATACGTTATACGTTATACGTTATACGTTATACGTTACACGTTATACGTTATACGTTTTACGTTATTCGTCATATGTTATACCTTATACGTTATACGCTATACGTTATACGTTATACGTTATACGTTATACGGCATACGTTATACGTTATACGCTATACGTTATACGTTATACGGCATACGTGATACATTATACGTTTTACGTTATACGTAATTCGTTATACGTTATACATTATACGTTGTACGGTATACGTTATACGTTTTACGTTATACGTTATTCGTTATACGTTATACGTTATACGTTATACGTTATACGTTATACGTTATACGTTATACGGCATACGTGACACATTATACGTTTTACGTTATACGTAATTCGTTATACGTTACACGTTATACGTTATACGTTATACGTTACACGTTATACGTTATACGCTATACGTTATACGTTATACGTTATACGTTATACGTTATACGGCATACGTGACACATTATACGTTTTACGTTATACGTAATTCGTTATACGTTACACGTTATACGTTATACGCTATACGTTATACGTTATACGTTATACGCTATACGTTATACGTTATACGGCATACGTGATACATTATACGTTTTACGTTATACGTAATTCGTTATACGTTATACATTATACGTTGTACGGTATACGTTATACGTTTTACGTTATACGTTATTCGTTATACGTTATACGTTATACGTTATACGTCATACGTTATACGTTATACGTTTTACGTTATTCGTTATACGTTATACATTATACGTTATACGGTATACGTTATACGTTATACGTTGTACATTGTACGTTATACGTTATACGTTATACGTTTTACGTTATACGTTATCTGTTATACGTTATACGTTATACGTTTTACGTTATACGTTATACGTTATACGTTATACGTTGTACGTCATACGATATACGTTATACGTTATACGTTATAAGTTATAAGTTATACGTTATACGTTATACGTTATACGTTTTACGATATACGTTATACGTTATACGTTATACGTTATACGTTATACGTTATACGTTATACGTTATACGTTATACGTTATACGTTATACGTTACACGTTATACGTTATACGCTATACGTTATACGTTATACGTTATACGTTATACGTTATACGGCATACGTGACACATTATACGTTTTACGTTATACGTAATTCGTTATACGTTACACGTTATACGTTATACGATATACGTTATACGTTATACGTTATACGCTATACGTTATACGTTATACGGCATACGTGATACATTATACGTTTTACGTTATACGTAATTCGTTATACGTTATACATTATACGTTGTACGGTATACGTTATACGTTTTACGTTATACGTTATTCGTTATACGTTATACGTTATACGTTATACGTCATACGTTATACGTTATACGTTTTACGTTATTCGTTATACGTTATACATTATACGTTATACGGTATACGTTATACGTTATACGTTGTACATTGTACGTTATACGTTATACGTTATACGTTTTACGTTATACGTTATACGTTATACGTTATACGTTATACGTTTTACGTTATACGTTATACGTTATACGTTATACGTTGTACGTCATACGATATACGTTATACGTTATACGTTATAAGTTATAAGTTATACGTTATACGTTATACGTTATACGTTTTACGATATACGTTATACGTTATACGTTATACGTTATACGTTGTACGTTATACGTTGTACGTTATACGATAAACGTTATACGTTATACGTTATAAGTTATAAGTCATACGTTATACGTTATACGTTATACGTTATACATTATACGTTATACGTTTTACGTTATTCGTTATGCGTTATACATTATACGTTATACGGTATACGTTATACGCTATACGTTATACGTTATACGTTATACGTTATACGTTATACGTTATACGTTATACGTTATACGTTATAGGTTATACGTTATACGTTATACGTTATACGTTATACGTTATACGTTATACGTTATACGTTATACGTTATACGTTATACGTTATACGTTATACGTTATACGTTATACGTTATACGTTATACGGCATACGTTATACGTTATACGTTGTACGTCATACGATATACGTTATACGTTATACGTTATAAGTTATAAGTTATACGTTATACGTAATTCGTTATACGTTACACGTTATACGTTATACGCTATACGTTATACGTTATACGTTATACGTTATACGTTATACGTTATACGGCATACGTGATACATTATACGTTTTACGTTATACGTAATTCGTTATACGTTATACATTATACGTTATACGGTATACGTTATACGTTATACGTTATACATTTTACGTTATACGTTATACGTTATACGTTATACGTTATACGTTATACGTTATACGTTATACGTTATACGTTATACGTTGTACGTCATATGTTGTACGTTATACGATAAACGTTATACGTTATACGTTATAAGTTATAAGTTATACGTTATACGTTATACGTTATACCCTATACGTTATACGTTATACGTTATACGTTATACGTTATACGTTATACGTTATACGTTATACGTTTTACGTTAAACGTTATCCGTTATACGTTATACGTTATACGTTATACGTCATACGTTATACGTTATACGTTTTACGTTATTCGTTATACGTTATACGTTATACGTTACACGTTATACGTTATACGTTATACGTTATACGTTATACGTTATACGTTATACGTTATACGTTATACGTTATACGTTATGCGTTATACGTCATACGTTATACGCTTTACGTTATACGTTATACGTTATACGTTATACGTTATACGTTATACGTTATTCGTTATACGTTATACGTTGTACCTTATACGTTATACGTTATACGTTACACGTTATACGTTATACGTTATAAGTTATACGTTATTCGTCATATGTTATACCTTATACGTTATACGCTATACGTTATACGTTATACGTTATACGTTATACGGCATACGTTATACATTATACGTTTTTCGTTATACGTCATACGTTATACGTTATACGTCATACGTTATACGTTATACGTTTTACGTTATTCGTTATACGTTATACATTATACGTTATACGGTATACGTTATACGTTATACGTTGTACATTGTACGTTATACGTTATACGTTGTACGTCATACGATAAACGTTATACGTTATACGTTATAAGTTATAAGTTATACGTTATACGTTATACGTTATACGTTATACGTTATACGTTATACGTTATGCGTTATACGTCATACGTTATACGCTTTACGTTATACGTTATACGTTATACGTTATACTTTATACGTTATACGTTATTCGTTATACGTTATACGTTATACGTTATACGTTATCCGTTATACGTTACACGTTATACGTTATACGTTTTACGTTATTCGTCATATGTTATAACTTATACGTTATACGCTATACGTTATACGTTATACGTTATACGTTATACGGCATACGTTATACATTATACGTTTTTCGTTATACGTAATTCGTTATGCGTTATACATTATACGTTATACGATATACGTTCTAGGATATGCGTCATACGTTATACGTTATACGTTAAGCGTTATACGTTATACGTTATACGTTATACGTTATACGTTATACGTTACACGTTATACGTTATACGCTATACGTTATACGTTATACGTTATACGTTATACGTTATACGGCATACGTGACACATTATACGTTTTACGTTATACGTAATTCGTTATACGTTACACGTTATACGTTATACGTTACACGTTATACGTTATACGTTATACGCTATACGTTATACGTTATACGTTATACGTTATACGTTATACGGCATACGTGACACATTATACGTTTTACGTTATACGTAATTCGTTATACGTTATACGCTATACGTTATACGTTATACGTTATACGTTATACGGCATACGTTATACATTATACGTTTTTCGTTATACGTAATTCGTTATGCGTTATACATTATACGTTATACGATATACGTTCTAGGATATGCGTTATACGTTATACGTTATACGTTAAGCGTTATACGTTATGCGTTATACGTCATACGTTATACGCTTTACGTTATACGTTATACGTTATACGTTATACTTTATACGTTATACGTTATTCGTTATACGTTATACGTTATACGTTATACGTTATACGTTATACGTTACACGTTATACGTTATACGTTATACGTTATTCGTCATATGTTATACCTTATACGTTATACGCTATACGTTATACGTTATACGTTATACGTTATACGTTATACGTTATACGTTATGCGTTATACGTCATACGTTATACGCTTTACGTTATACGTTATACGTTATACGTTATACGTTATACTTTATACGTTATACGTTATTCGTTATACGTTATACGTTATACGTTATACGTTATACGTTATACGTTATACGTCATACGTTATACGCTTTACGTTATACGTTATACGTTATACGTTATACTTTATACGTTATACGTTATTCGTTATACGTTATACGTTATACGTTATACGTTATACGCTATACGTTACACGTTATACGTTATACGTTATACGTTATTCGTCATATGTTATACCTTATACGTTATACGCTATACGTTATACGTTATACGTTATTCGTCATATGTTATACGTTATGCGTTATACGTCATACGTTATACGCTTTACGTTATACGTTATACGTTATACGTTATACTTTATACGTTATACGTTATTCGTTATACGTTATACGTTATACGTTATACGTTATACGTTTTACGTTATACGTTATTCGTTATACGTCATACGTTATACGTTATACGTCATACGTTATACGTTATACGTTTTACGTTATTCGTTATACGTTATACATTATACATTATACGTTATACGGTATACGTTATACGTTATACGTTGTACATTGTACGTTATACGTTATACGTTGTACGTCATACGATAAACGTTATACGTTATACGTTATAAGTTATAAGTTATACGTTATACGTTATACGTTATACGTTATACGTTATACGTTATACGTTATACGGCATACGTGATACATTATACGTTTTACGTTATATGTAATTCGTTATACGTTATACATTATACGTTGTACGGTATACGTTATACGTTTTACGTTATACGTTATTCGTTATACGTTATACGTTATACGTTATACGTTATACGTTAAACGTTATACGTTATACGTTATACGTTATACGGTATACGTTATACGTTATACGTTGTACATTGTACGTTATACGTTATACGTTGTACGTCATACGATAAACGTTATACGTTATACGTTATAAGTTATAAGTTATACGTTATACGTTATACGTTATACGTTATACGTTATACGTTATACGTTATGCGTTATACGTCATACGTTATACGCTTTACGTTATACGTTATACGTTATACGTTATACTTTATACGTTATACGTTATTCGTTATACGTTATACGTTATACGTTATACGTTATACGTTATACGTTACACGTTATACGTTATACGTTTTACGTTATTCGTCATATGTTATACCTTATACGTTATACGCTATACGTTATACGTTATACGTTATACGTTATACGGCATACGTTATACGTTATACGCTATACGTTATACGTTATACGGCATACGTGATACATTATACGTTTTACGTTATACGTAATTCGTTATACGTTATACATTATACGTTGTACGGTATACGTTATACGTTTTACGTTATACGTTATTCGTTATACGTTATACGTTATACGTTATACGTTATACGTTATACGTTATACGTTATACGGCATACGTGACACATTATACGTTTTACGTTATACGTAATTCGTTATACGTTACACGTTATACGTTATACGTTATACGTTACACGTTATACGTTATACGCTATACGTTATACGTTATACGTTATACGTTATACGTTATACGGCATACGTGACACATTATACGTTTTACGTTATACGTAATTCGTTATACGTTACACGTTATACGTTATACGCTATACGTTATACGTTATACGTTATACGCTATACGTTATACGTTATACGGCATACGTGATACATTATACGTTTTACGTTATACGTAATTCGTTATACGTTATACATTATACGTTGTACGGTATACGTTATACGTTTTACGTTATACGTTATTCGTTATACGTTATACGTTATACGTTATACGTCATACGTTATACGTTATACGTTTTACGTTATTCGTTATACGTTATACATTATACGTTATACGGTATACGTTATACGTTATACGTTGTACATTGTACGTTATACGTTATACGTTATACGTTTTACGTTATACGTTATCTGTTATACGTTATACGTTATACGTTTTACGTTATACGTTATACGTTATACGTTATACGTTGTACGTCATACGATATACGTTATACGTTATACGTTTTACGATATACGTTATACGTTATACGTTATACGTTATACGTTATACGTTATACGTTATACGTTATACGTTATACGTTATACGTTGTACGTCATACGATGTACGTTATACGTTATTCGTTATACGTTATACGTTATACGTTATACGTTATACGTTATACGTTATACGTTATTCGTCATATGTTATACCTTATACGTTATACGCTATACGTTATACGTTATACGTTACACGTTATACGTTATACGCTATACGTTATACGTTATACGTTATACGCTATACGTTATACGTTATACGGCATACGTGATACATTATACGTTTTACGTTATACGTAATTCGTTATACGTTATACATTATACGTTGTACGGTATACGTTATACGTTTTACGTTATACGTTATTCGTTATACGTTATACGTTATACGTTATACGTCATACGTTATACGTTATACGTTTTACGTTATTCGTTATACGTTATACATTATACGTTATACGGTATACGTTATACGTTATACGTTGTACATTGTACGTTATACGTTATACGTTATACGTTTTACGTTATACGTTATACGTTATACGTTATACGTTATACGTTATACGTTTTACGTTATACGTTATACGTTATACGTTATACGTTGTACGTCATACGATATACGTTATACGTTATACGTTATAAGTTATAAGTTATACGTTATACGTTATACGTTATACGTTTTACGATATACGTTATACGTTATACGTTATACGTTATACGTTATACGTTATACGTTATACGTTATACGTTATACGTTATACGTTATACGTTATACGTTACACGTTATACGATATACGCTATACGTTATACGTTATACGTTATACGTTATACGTTATACGGCATACGTGACACATTATACGTTTTACGTTATACGTAATTCGTTATACGTTACACGTTATACGTTATACGCTATACGTTATACGTTATACGTTATACGCTATACGTTATACGTTATACGGCATACGTGATACATTATACGTTTTACGTTATACGTAATTCGTTATACGTTATACATTATACGTTGTACGGTATACGTTATACGTTTTACGTTATACGTTATTCGTTATACGTTATACGTTATACGTTATACGTTATACGTTATACGTTATACGTTTTACGTTATTCGTTATACGTTATACATTATACGTTATACGGTATACGTTATACGTTATACGTTGTACATTGTACGTTATACGTTATACGTTATACGTTTTACGTTATTCGTTATACGTTATACGTTATACGTTATACGTTTTACGTTATACGTTATACGTTATACGTTATACGTTATACGTTATACGTTGTACGTCATACGATATACGTTATACGTTATACGTTATAAGTTATAAGTTATACGTTATACGTTATACGTTATACGTTTTACGATATACGTTATACGTTATACGTTATACGTTATACGTTATACGTTATACGTTATACGTTATACGTTATACGTTATACGTTGTACGTCATACGATGTACGTTATACGTTATTCGTTATACGTTATACGTTATACGTTATACGTTATACGTTATACGTTATACGTTATTCGTCATATGTTATACCTTATACGTTATACGCTATACGTTATACGTTATACGTTATACGTTATACGGCATACGTTATACATTATACGTTTTTCGTTATACGTAATTCGTTATGCGTTATACATTATACGTTATACGATATACGTTCTAGGATATGCGTTATACGTTATACGTTATACGTTAAGCGTTATACGTTATACGTTATACGTTATACGTTATACGTTATACGTTACACGTTATGCGTTATACGCTATACGTTATACGTTATACGTTATACGTTATACGTTATACGGCATACGTGACACATTATACGTTTTACGTTATACGTAATTCGTTATACGTTACACGTTATACGTTATACGCTATACGTTATACGTTATACGTTATACGTTATACGTTATACGTTATACGTTATACGTTATACGGCGTACGTGATACATTATACGTTTTACGTTATACGTAATTCGTTATACGTTATACATTATACGTTATACGGTATACGTTATACGTTATTCGTTATACGTTATACGTTATACGTTATACGTTATACGTTATACGTTATACGTTATACGTTATACGTTTTACGTTTTACGTTATTCGTTATACGTTATACGTTATACGTTATACGTCATACGTTATACGTTATACGTTTTACGTTATTCGTTATACGTTATACATTATACGTTATACGGTATACGTTATACGTTATACGTTGTACATTGTACGTTATACGTTATACGTTATACGTTTTACGTTGTACGTTATACGTTATACGTTATACGTTATACGTTTTACGTTATACGTTATACGTTATACGTTATACGTTATACGTTATACGTTATACGTTATACGTTATACGTTATACGTTATACGTTATACGTTATACGTTATACGTTATACGTTATACGTTATACGTTATACGTTATACGTTATACGTTATACGTTATACGTTATTCGTTATACGTTATACGTTACACGTTACACGTTAAACGTTGTACGTAATACGTTATACGTTATACGTTATACGCTATACGGTATACGTTATACGTTATTCGTTATACCTTATACGTCATACGTTATACGTTATACGTTATACGTTATACGTCATACGTTTTACGTTATACGTTATACGTTATACGTTATACGTTATACGTTATACGTTATACGTTATACGTTATACGTTATACGTTATACGTTATACGTTATACGTTGTACGTTATATGTTGTACGTTATACGATAAACGTTATACGTTATACGTTATAAGTTATAAGTTATACGTTATACGTTATACGTTATACGTTATACGTTATACGTTATACGTTATACGTTATGCGTTATACGTCATACGTTATACGCTTTACGTTATACGTTATACGTTATACGTTATACTTTATACGTTATACGTTATACGTTATACGTTACACGTTATACGTTATACGCTATACGTTATACGTTATACGTTATACGGCATACGTGACACATTATACGTTTTACGTTATACGTAATTCGTTATACGTTACACGTTATACGTTATACGCTATACGTTATACGTTATACGTTATACGTTATACGTTATACGTTATACGTTATACGTTATACGTTATACGTTATACGTTATACGGTATACGTTATACGTTATACGTTGTATATTGTACGTTATACGTTATACGTTGTACGTCATACGATAAACGTTATACGTTATACGTTATACGTTATACGTTATACGTTATTCGTTATACGTTATACGTTATACCTTATACGTTATACGTTATACGTTACACGTTATACGTTATACGTTATACGTTATACGTTATACGTTATTCGTCATATGTTATACCTTATACGTTATACGCTATACGTTATACGTTATACGTTATACGTTATACGGCATACGTTATACGTTATACGTTATACGTTATACGGCATACGTTATACGTTATACGCTATACGTTATACGTTATACGGCATACGTGATACATTATACGTTTTACGTTATACGTAATTCGTTATACGTTATACATTATACGTTGTACGGTATACGTTATACGTTTTACGTTATACGTTATTCGTTATACGTTATACGTTATACGTTATACGTTATACGTTAAACGTTATACGTTATACGTTATACGTTATACGGTATACGTTATACGTTATACGTTGTACATTGTACGTTATACGTTATACGTTGTACGTCATACGATAAACGTTATACGTTATACGTTATAAGTTATAAGTTATACGTTATACGTTATACGTTATACGTTATACGTTATACGTTATACGTTATACGTTATGCGTTATACGTCATACGTTATACGCTTTACGTTATACGTTATACGTTATACGTTATACTTTATACGTTATACGTTATTCGTTATACGTTATACGTTATACGTTATACGTTATACGTTATACGTTACACGTTATACGTTATACGTTTTACGTTATTCGTCATATGTTATACCTTATACGTTATACGCTATACGTTATACGTTATACGTTATACGTTATACGGCATACGTTATACGTTATACGCTATACGTTATACGTTATACGGCATACGTGATACATTATACGTTTTACGTTATACGTAATTCGTTATACGTTATACATTATACGTTGTACGGTATACGTTATACGTTTTACGTTATACGTTATTCGTTATACGTTATACGTTATACGTTATACGTTATACGTTATACGTTATACGTTATACGGCATACGTGACACATTATACGTTTTACGTTATACGTAATTCGTTATACGTTACACGTTATACGTTATACGTTATACGTTACACGTTATACGTTATACGCTATACGTTATACGTTATACGTTATACGTTATACGTTATACGGCATACGTGACACATTATACGTTTTACGTTATACGTAATTCGTTATACGTTACACGTTATACGTTATACGCTATACGTTATACGTTATACGTTATACGCTATACGTTATACGTTATACGGCATACGTGATACATTATACGTTTTACGTTATACGTAATTCGTTATACGTTATACATTATACGTTGTACGGTATACGTTATACGTTTTACGTTATACGTTATTCGTTATACGTTATACGTTATACGTTATACGTCATACGTTATACGTTATACGTTTTACGTTATTCGTTATACGTTATACATTATACGTTATACGGTATACGTTATACGTTATACGTTGTACATTGTACGTTATACGTTATACGTTATACGTTTTACGTTATACGTTATCTGTTATACGTTATACGTTATACGTTTTACGTTATACGTTATACGTTATACGTTATACGTTGTACGTCATACGATATACGTTATACGTTATACGTTATAAGTTATAAGTTATACGTTATACGTTATACGTTATACGTTTTACGATATACGTTATACGTTATACGTTATACGTTATACGTTATACGTTATACGTTATACGTTATACGTTATACGTTATACGTTATACGTTACACGTTATACGTTATACGCTATACGTTATACGTTATACGTTATACGTTATACGTTATACGGCATACGTGACACATTATACGTTTTACGTTATACGTAATTCGTTATACGTTACACGTTATACGTTATACGATATACGTTATACGTTATACGTTATACGCTATACGTTATACGTTATACGGCATACGTGATACATTATACGTTTTACGTTATACGTAATTCGTTATACGTTATACATTATACGTTGTACGGTATACGTTATACGTTTTACGTTATACGTTATTCGTTATACGTTATACGTTATACGTTATACGTCATACGTTATACGTTATACGTTTTACGTTATTCGTTATACGTTATACATTATACGTTATACGGTATACGTTATACGTTATACGTTGTACATTGTACGTTATACGTTATACGTTATACGTTTTACGTTATACGTTATACGTTATACGTTATACGTTATACGTTTTACGTTATACGTTATACGTTATACGTTATACGTTGTACGTCATACGATATACGTTATACGTTATACGTTATAAGTTATAAGTTATACGTTATACGTTATACGTTATACGTTTTACGATATACGTTATACGTTATACGTTATACGTTATACGTTGTACGTTATACGTTGTACGTTATACGATAAACGTTATACGTTATACGTTATAAGTTATAAGTCATACGTTATACGTTATACGTTATACGTTATACATTATACGTTATACGTTTTACGTTATTCGTTATGCGTTATACATTATACGTTATACGGTATACGTTATACGCTATACGTTATACGTTATACGTTATACGTTATACGTTATACGTTATACGTTATACGTTATACGTTATAGGTTATACGTTATACGTTATACGTTATACGTTATACGTTATACGTTATACGTTATACGTTATACGTTATACGTTATACGTTATACGTTATACGTTATACGTTATACGTTATACGTTATACGGCATACGTTATACGTTATACGTTGTACGTCATACGATATACGTTATACGTTATACGTTATAAGTTATAAGTTATACGTTATACGTAATTCGTTATACGTTACACGTTATACGTTATACGCTATACGTTATACGTTATACGTTATACGTTATACGTTATACGTTATACGGCATACGTGATACATTATACGTTTTACGTTATACGTAATTCGTTATACGTTATACATTATACGTTATACGGTATACGTTATACGTTATACGTTATACATTTTACGTTATACGTTATACGTTATACGTTATACGTTATACGTTATACGTTATACGTTATACGTTATACGTTATACGTTGTACGTCATATGTTGTACGTTATACGATAAACGTTATACGTTATACGTTATAAGTTATAAGTTATACGTTATACGTTATACGTTATACCCTATACGTTATACGTTATACGTTATACGTTATACGTTATACGTTATACGTTATACGTTATACGTTTTACGTTAAACGTTATCCGTTATACGTTATACGTTATACGTTATACGTCATACGTTATACGTTATACGTTTTACGTTATTCGTTATACGTTATACGTTATACGTTACACGTTATACGTTATACGTTATACGTTATACGTTATACGTTATACGTTATACGTTATACGTTATACGTTATACGTTATGCGTTATACGTCATACGTTATACGCTTTACGTTATACGTTATACGTTATACGTTATACGTTATACGTTATACGTTATTCGTTATACGTTATACGTTGTACCTTATACGTTATACGTTATACGTTACACGTTATACGTTATACGTTATAAGTTATACGTTATTCGTCATATGTTATACCTTATACGTTATACGCTATACGTTATACGTTATACGTTATACGTTATACGGCATACGTTATACATTATACGTTTTTCGTTATACGTCATACGTTATACGTTATACGTCATACGTTATACGTTATACGTTTTACGTTATTCGTTATACGTTATACATTATACGTTATACGGTATACGTTATACGTTATACGTTGTACATTGTACGTTATACGTTATACGTTGTACGTCATACGATAAACGTTATACGTTATACGTTATAAGTTATAAGTTATACGTTATACGTTATACGTTATACGTTATACGTTATACGTTATACGTTATGCGTTATACGTCATACGTTATACGCTTTACGTTATACGTTATACGTTATACGTTATACTTTATACGTTATACGTTATTCGTTATACGTTATACGTTATACGTTATACGTTATCCGTTATACGTTACACGTTATACGTTATACGTTTTACGTTATTCGTCATTTGTTATAACTTATACGTTATACGCTATACGTTATACGTTATACGTTATACGTTATACGGCATACGTTATACATTATACGTTTTTCGTTATACGTAATTCGTTATGCGTTATACATTATACGTTATACGATATACGTTCTAGGATATGCGTCATACGTTATACGTTATACGTTAAGCGTTATACGTTATACGTTATACGTTATACGTTATACGTTATACGTTACACGTTATACGTTATACGCTATACGTTATACGTTATACGTTATACGTTATACGTTATACGGCATACGTGACACATTATACGTTTTACGTTATACGTAATTCGTTATACGTTACACGTTATACGTTATACGTTACACGTTATACGTTATACGTTATACGCTATACGTTATACGTTATACGTTATACGTTATACGTTATACGGCATACGTGACACATTATACGTTTTACGTTATACGTAATTCGTTATACGTTATACGCTATACGTTATACGTTATACGTTATACGTTATACGGCATACGTTATACATTATACGTTTTTCGTTATACGTAATTCGTTATGCGTTATACATTATACGTTATACGATATACGTTCTAGGATATGCGTTATACGTTATACGTTATACGTTAAGCGTTATACGTTATGCGTTATACGTCATACGTTATACGCTTTACGTTATACGTTATACGTTATACGTTATACTTTATACGTTATACGTTATTCGTTATACGTTATACGTTATACGTTATACGTTATACGTTATACGTTACACGTTATACGTTATACGTTATACGTTATTCGTCATATGTTATACCTTATACGTTATACGCTATACGTTATACGTTATACGTTATACGTTATACGTTATACGTTATACGTTATGCGTTATACGTCATACGTTATACGCTTTACGTTATACGTTATACGTTATACGTTATACGTTATACTTTATACGTTATACGTTATTCGTTATACGTTATACGTTATACGTTATACGTTATACGTTATACGTTATACGTCATACGTTATACGCTTTACGTTATACGTTATACGTTATACGTTATACTTTATACGTTATACGTTATTCGTTATACGTTATACGTTATACGTTATACGTTATACGCTATACGTTACACGTTATACGTTATACGTTATACGTTATTCGTCATATGTTATACCTTATACGTTATACGCTATACGTTATACGTTATACGTTATTCGTCATATGTTATACGTTATGCGTTATACGTCATACGTTATACGCTTTACGTTATACGTTATACGTTATACGTTATACTTTATACGTTATACGTTATTCGTTATACGTTATACGTTATACGTTATACGTTATACGTTTTACGTTATACGTTATTCGTTATACGTCATACGTTATACGTTATACGTCATACGTTATACGTTATACGTTTTACGTTATTCGTTATACGTTATACATTATACATTATACGTTATACGGTATACGTTATACGTTATACGTTGTACATTGTACGTTATACGTTATACGTTGTACGTCATACGATAAACGTTATACGTTATACGTTATAAGTTATAAGTTATACGTTATACGTTATACGTTATACGTTATACGTTATACGTTATACGTTATACGTTATGCGTTATACGTCATACGTTATACGCTTTACGTTATACGTTATACGTTATACGTTATACTTTATACGTTATACGTTATTCGTTATACGTTAGACGTTATACGTTATACGTTATACGTTATACGTTACACGTTATACGTTATACGTTATACCTTATTCGTCATATGTTATACCTTATACGTTATACGCTATACGTTATACGTTATACGTTATACGTTATACGTTTTTCGTTATACGTAATTCGTTATGCGTTATACATTATACGTTATACGATATACGTTCTAGGATATGCGTCATACGTTATACGTTATACGTTAAGCGTTATACGTTATACGTTATACGTTATACGTTATACGTTATACGTTACACGTTATACGTTATACGCTATACGTTATACGTTATACGTTATACGTTATACGTTATACGGCATACGTGACACATTATACGTTTTACGTTATACGTAATTCGTTATACGTTACACGTTATACGTTATACGCTATACGTTATACGTTATACGTTATACGTTATACGCTATACGTTATACGTTATACGGCATACGTGATACATTATACGTTTTACGTTATACGTAATTCGTTATACGTTATACATTATACGTTGTACGGTATACGTTATACGTTTTACGTTATACGTTATTCGTTATACGTTATACGTTATACGTTATACGTCATACGTTATACGTTATACGTTTTACGTTATTCGTTATACGTTATACATTATACGTTATACGGTATACGTTATACGTTATACGTTATACGTTATACGGCATATGTGATACATTATACGTTTTACGTTATACGTAATTCGTTATACGTTATACATTATACGTTATACGGTATACGTTATACGTTATACGTTACACGTTACACGTTATACGTTGTACGTAACACGTTATACGTTATACGTTATACGTTACACGTTATACGTTATACGTTATACGTTATACGTTATACGTTATACGTTATTCGTTATACGTTCTACGTTACACGTTACACGTTAAACGTTGTACGTAATACGTTATGCGTTATACGGTATACGTTATACGGTATACGTCATACGTTATTCGTTATACGTTATACGTTATACGTTATACGTTATACGTTATACGTTATACGTTATACGTTTTACGTTATACGTTATACGTTATACGTTATACGTTATACGTTATACGTTATACGTTATACGTTATACGTTGTACGTTATACGTTGTACGTTATACGATAAAGGTTATACGTTATACGTTATAAGTTATAAGTTATACGTTATACGTTATACGTTATGCGTTATACGTTATGCGTTATACGTTATGCGTTATACGTCATACGTTATACGCTTTACGTTATACGTTATACGTTATACGTTATACGTTATTCGTTATACGTTATACGTTATACGTTATACGTTATACGGCGTACGTGATACATTATACGTTTTACGTTATACGTAATTCGTTATACGTTATACATTATACGTTATACGGTATACGTTATACGTTATTCGTTATACGTTATACGTTATACGTTATACGTTATACGTTATACGTTATACGTTATACGTTATACGTTTTACGTTATACGTTATACGTTATACGTTATACGTTATACGTTATACGTTATACGTTATACGGCATACGTGACACATTATACGTTTTACGTTATACGTAATTCGTTATACGTTATACGCTATACGTTATACGTTATACGTTTTACGTTATACGGCATACGTTATACATTATACGTTTTTCGTTATACGAAATTCGTTATGCGTTATACATTATACGTTATACGATATACGTTCTAGGATATGCGTTATACGTTATACGTTATACGTTAAGCGTTATACGTTATGCGTTATACGTCATACGTTATACGCTTTACGTTATACGTTATACGTTATACGTTATACTTTATACGTTATACGTTATTCGTTATACGTTATACGTTATACGTTATACGTTATACGTTATACGTTACACGTTATACGTTATACGTTATACGTTATTCGTCATATGTTATACCTTATACGTTATACGCTATACGTTATACGTTATACGTTATACGTTATACGTTATACGTTATACGTTATGCGTTATACGTCATACGTTATACGCTTTACGTTATACGTTATACGTTATACGTTATACGCTATACGTTATACGTTATACGTTATACGTTATACGTTATACGGCATACGTGACACATTATACGTTTTACGTTATACGTAATTCGTTATACGTTATACGCTATACGTTATACGTTATACGTTATACGTTATACGGCATACGTTATACATTATACGTTTTTCGTTATACGTAATTCGTTATGCGTTATACATTATACGTTATACGATATACGTTCTAGGATATGCGTTATACGTTATACGTTATACGTTAAGCGTTATACGTTATGCGTTATACGTCATACGTTATACGCTTTACGTTATACGTTATACGTTATACGTTATACTTTATACGTTATACGTTATTCGTTATACGTTATACGTTATACGTTATACGTTATACGTTATACGTTACACGTTATACGTTATACGTTATACGTTATTCGTCATATGTTATACCTTATACGTTATACGCTATACGTTATACGTTATACGTTATACGTTATACGTTATACGTTATACGTTATGCGTTATACGTCATACGTTATACGCTTTACGTTATACGTTATACGTTATACGTTATACGTTATACTTTATACGTTATACGTTATTCGTTATACGTTATACGTTATACGTTATACGTTATACGTTATACGTTATACGTCATACGTTATACGCTTTACGTTATACGTTATACGTTATACGTTATACTTTATACGTTATACGTTATTCGTTATACGTTATACGTTATACGTTATACGTTATACGCTATACGTTACACGTTATACGTTATACGTTATACGTTATTCGTCATATGTTATACCTTATACGTTATACGCTATACGTTATACGTTATACGTTATTCGTCATATGTTATACGTTATGCGTTATACGTCATACGTTATACGCTTTACGTTATACGTTATACGTTATACGTTATACTTTATACGTTATACGTTATTCGTTATACGTTATACGTTATACGTTATACGTTATACGTTTTACGTTATACGTTATTCGTTATACGTCATACGTTATACGTTATACGTCATACGTTATACGTTATACGTTTTACGTTATTCGTTATACGTTATACATTATACATTATACGTTATACGGTATACGTTATACGTTATACGTTGTACATTGTACGTTATACGTTATACGTTGTACGTCATACGATAAACGTTATACGTTATACGTTATAAGTTATAAGTTATACGTTATACGTTATACGTTATACGTTATACGTTATACGTTATACGTTATACGTTATGCGTTATACGTCATACGTTATACGCTTTACGTTATACGTTATACGTTATACGTTATACTTTATACGTTATACGTTATTCGTTATACGTTAGACGTTATACGTTATACGTTATACGTTATACGTTACACGTTATACGTTATACGTTATACCTTATTCGTCATATGTTATACCTTATACGTTATACGCTATACGTTATACGTTATACGTTATACGTTATACGTTTTTCGTTATACGTAATTCGTTATGCGTTATACATTATACGTTATACGATATACGTTCTAGGATATGCGTCATACGTTATACGTTATACGTTAAGCGTTATACGTTATACGTTATACGTTATACGTTATACGTTATACGTTACACGTTATACGTTATACGCTATACGTTATACGTTATACGTTATACGTTATACGTTATACGGCATACGTGACACATTATACGTTTTACGTTATACGTAATTCGTTATACGTTACACGTTATACGTTATACGCTATACGTTATACGTTATACGTTATACGTTATACGCTATACGTTATACGTTATACGGCATACGTGATACATTATACGTTTTACGTTATACGTAATTCGTTATACGTTATACATTATACGTTGTACGGTATACGTTATACGTTTTACGTTATACGTTATTCGTTATACGTTATACGTTATACGTTATACGTCATACGTTATACGTTATACGTTTTACGTTATTCGTTATACGTTATACATTATACGTTATACGGTATACGTTATACGTTATACGTTATACGTTATACGGCATATGTGATACATTATACGTTTTACGTTATACGTAATTCGTTATACGTTATACATTATACGTTATACGGTATACGTTATACGTTATACGTTACACGTTACACGTTATACGTTGTACGTAACACGTTATACGTTATACGTTATACGTTACACGTTATACGTTATACGTTATACGTTATACGTTATACGTTATACGTTATTCGTTATACGTTCTACGTTACACGTTACACGTTAAACGTTGTACGTAATACGTTATGCGTTATACGGTATACGTTATACGGTATACGTCATACGTTATTCGTTATACGTTATACGTTATACGTTATACGTTATACGTTATACGTTATACGTTATACGTTTTACGTTATACGTTATACGTTATACGTTATACGTTATACGTTATACGTTATACGTTATACGTTATACGTTGTACGTTATACGTTGTACGTTATACGATAAAGGTTATACGTTATACGTTATAAGTTATAAGTTATACGTTATACGTTATACGTTATGCGTTATACGTTATGCGTTATACGTTATGCGTTATACGTCATACGTTATACGCTTTACGTTATACGTTATACGTTATACGTTATACGTTATTCGTTATACGTTATACGTTATACGTTATACGTTATACGGCGTACGTGATACATTATACGTTTTACGTTATACGTAATTCGTTATACGTTATACATTATACGTTATACGGTATACGTTATACGTTATTCGTTATACGTTATACGTTATACGTTATACGTTATACGTTATACGTTATACGTTATACGTTATACGTTTTACGTTATACGTTATACGTTATACGTTATACGTTATACGTTATACGTTATACGTTATACGTTATACGTTATACGTTATACGTTATACGTTATACGTTATACGTTATACGTTATACGTTATACGTTATACGTTATACGTTATACGTTATACGTTATACGTTATACGTTATACGTTATTCGTTATACGTTATACGTTACACGTTACACGTTAAACGTTGTACGTAATACGTTATACGTTATACGTTATACGCTATACGGTATACGTTATACGTTATTCGTTATACCTTATACGTTATACGTTATACGTTATACGTTATACGTTATACGTTATACGTTTTACGTTATACGTTATACGTTATACGTTATACGTTATACGTTATACGTTATACGTTATACGTTATACGTTATACGGTATACGTTATACGTTGTACGTTATATGTTGTACGTTATACGATAAACGTTATACGTTATACGTTATAATTTATAAGTTATACGTTATACGTTATACGTTATACGTTATACGTTATACGTTATACGTTAAACGTTACACGTTACACGTTATACGTTGTACGTAATACGTTTTACGTTATACGTTATATGTTATACGGTATACGTTATACGTTATTCGTTATACGTTATACGTTATACGTTGTACGTTATACGTTGTACGTTATACGATAAACGTTATACGTTATACGTTACACGTTATACGTTATACGTTATACGTTATTCGTCATATGTTATACCTTATACGTTATACGCCATACGTTATACGTTATACGTTATACGTTATACGGCATACGTTATACATTATACGTTTTTCGTTATACGTAATTCGTTATGCGTTATACATTATACGTTGTACGATATACGTTCTAGGATATGCGTTATACGTTATACGTTATACGTTAAGCGTTATACGTTATACGTTATACGTTATACGTTATACGTTATACGTTATACGTTATACGTTATACGTTATACGTTATACGTTTACGTTATACGTTATACGTTATACGTTATACGTTATACGTTCTACGCTGTATGTTATACGCTATACGTTATACGTTATACGTTATACGTTATACGTTATACGCTGTATGTTATACGCTATACGTTATACGTTATACGTTATACGTTATACGTTTTACGTTATTCGTTATACGTTATACATTATACGTTATACGGTATACGTTATACGCTATACGTTATACGTTATACGTTATACGTTATACGTTATACGTTATACGTTATACGTTATACGTTATACGTTATACGTTATACGTTATACGTTATACGTTATACGTTATACGTTATACGTTATACGTTATTCGTTATACGTTATACGTTACACGTTACACGTTACACGTTATACGTTGTACGTAATACGTTTTACGTTATACGTTATATGTTATACGGTATACGTTATACGTTATTCGTTATACGTTATACGTTATACGTTGTACGTTATACGTTGTACGTTATACGATAAACGTTATACGTTATACGTTATAAGTTATAAGTCATACGTTATACGTTATACGTTATACGTTATACATTATACGTTATACGTTTTACGTGATTCGTTATACGTTATGCATTATACGTTATACGGTATACGTTATACGCTATACGTTATACGTTATACGTTATACGTTATACGTTATACGTTATACGTTATACGTTATACGTTATACGTTATACGTTATACGTTATTCGTTATACGTTATACGTTACACGTTACACGTTACACGTTATACGTTGTACGTAATACGTTTTACGTTATACGTTATATGTTATACGGTATACGTTATACGTTATTCGTTATACGTTATACGTTATACGTTATACGTTATACGTTATACGGTAAACGTTATACGCTATAAGTTATACGTTATACGTTATACGTTATACGTTATACGTTATACATTATACGTTATACGTTATACGTTATACGTTATACGTTATACGTTATACGTTATACGTTATACGTTATACGTTATACGTTATACGTTATACGTTATACGTTATACGTTATACGTTAAACGTTATACGTTATACGTTATACGTTATACGTTATACGTTATACGTTATACGTTTACGTTATACGTTATACGTTATACGTTATACGTTATACGTTCTACGCTGTATGTTATACGCTATACGTTATACGTTATACGTTATACGTTATACGTTATACGCTGTATGTTATACGCTATACGTTATACGTTATACGTTATACGTTATACGTTTTACGTTATTCGTTATACGTTATACATTATACGTTATACGGTATACGTTATACGCTATACGTTATACGTTATACGTTATACGTTATACGTTATACGTTATACGTTATACGTTATACGTTATACGTTATACGTTATACGTTATACGTTATACGTTATACGTTATACGTTATACGTTATACGTTATTCGTTATACGTTATACGTTACACGTTACACGTTACACGTTATACGTTGTACGTAATACGTTTTACGTTATACGTTATATGTTATACGGTATACGTTATACGTTATTCGTTATACGTTATACGTTATACGTTGTACGTTATACGTTGTACGTTATACGATAAACGTTATACGTTATACGTTATAAGTTATAAGTCATACGTTATACGTTATACGTTATACGTTATACATTATACGTTATACGTTTTACGTGATTCGTTATACGTTATGCATTATACGTTATACGGTATACGTTATACGCTATACGTTATACGTTATACGTTATACGTTATACGTTATACGTTATACGTTATACGTTATACGTTATACGTTATACGTTATACGTTATTCGTTATACGTTATACGTTACACGTTACACGTTACACGTTATACGTTGTACGTAATACGTTTTACGTTATACGTTATATGTTATACGGTATACGTTATACGTTATTCGTTATACGTTATACGTTATACGTTATACGTTATACGTTATACGGTAAACGTTATACGCTATAAGTTATACGTTATACGTTATACGTTATACGTTATACGTTATACATTATACGTTATACGTTATACGTTATACGTTATACGTTATACGTTATACGTTATACGTTATACGTTATACGTTATACGTTATACGTTATACGTTATACGTTATACGTTATACGTTAAACGTTATACGTTATACGTTATACGTTATACGTTATGCGTTATACGTTATGCGTTATACGTTACACGTTACACGTTACACGTTATACGTTATACGTTATACGTTATACGTAATTCGTTATACGTTATACATTATACGTTATACGGTATACGTTATACGTTATACGTTACACGTTATACGTTACACGTTACACGTTATACGTTGTACGTTATACGTTATACGTTATACGTTGTACGTTATACGTTATACGTTATACGTTATTCGTTATACGTTATACGTTATACGTTATACGTTATTCGTTATACGTTATACGTTACACGTTACACGTTACACGTTATACGTTATACGTTATACGGTATACGTTATACGCTATAAGTTATACGTTATACGTTATACGTTATACGTTATACGTTATACGTTATACGTTATTCGTTATACGTTATACGTTACACGTTATACGTTATACGTTATACGTTATACGTTATACGTTATACGTTTACGTTATACGTTGTACGTTATACGTTATACGTTATACGTTATACGTTATACGTTATACGTTATACGTTATACGTTATACGTTATACGTTATACGTTATACGTTATTCGTTATACGTTATACGTTACACGTTACACGTTACACGTTATACGTTGTACGTAACACGTTTTACGTTATACGTTATATGTTATACGGTATACGTTATACATTATTCGTTATACGTTATACGTTATACGTTGTACGTTATACGTTGTACGTTATACGATAAACGTTATACGTTATACGTTATAAGTTATAAGTCATACGTTATACGTTATACGTTATACGTTATACATTATACGTTATACGTTTTACGTGATTCGTTATACGTTATACATTATACGTTATACGGTATACGTTATACGCTATACGTTATACGTTATACGTTATACGTTATACGTTATACGTTATACGTTATACGTTATACGTTATACGTTATACGTTATACGTTACACGTTATTCGTTATACGTTATACGTTACACGTTACACGTTACACGTTATACGTTGTACGTAATACGTTTTACGTTATACGTTATATGTTATACGGTATACGTTATACGTTATTCGTTATACGTTATACGTTATACGTTATACGTTATACGTTATACGGTATACGTTATACGCTATAAGTTATACGTTATACGTTATACGTTATACGTTATACGTTATACGTTATACGTTATTCGTTATACGTTATACGTTACACGTTATACGTTATACGTTATACGTTATACGTTATACGTTATACGTTTACGTTATACGTTGTACGTTATACGTTATACGTTATACGTTATACGTTCTACGCTGTATGTTATACGCTATACGTTATACGTTATACGTTATACGTTATACGTTATACGCTGTATGTTATACGCTATACGTTATACGTTATACGTTATACGTTATACGTTTTACGTTATTCGTTATACGTTATACATTATACGTTATACGGTATACGTTATACGCTATACGTTATACGTTATACGTTATACGTTATACGTTATACGTTATACGTTATACGTTATACGTTATACGTTATACGTTATACGTTATACGTTATACGTTATACGTTATACGTTATACGTTATACGTTATACGTTATACGTTATTCGTTATACGTTATACGTTACACGTTACACGTTACACGTTATACGTTGTACGTAATACGTTTTACGTTATACGTTATATGTTATACGGTATACGTTATACGTTATTCGTTATACGTTATACGTTATACGTTATACGTTATACGTTATACGGTATACGTTATACGCTATAAGTTATACGTTATACGTTATACGTTATACGTTATACGTTATACGTTATACGTTATTCGTTATACGTTATACGTTACACGTTATACGTTATACGTTATACGTTATACGTTATACGTTATACGTTTACGTTATACGTTGTACGTTATACGTTATACGTTATACGTTATACGTTCTACGCTGTATGTTATACGCTATACGTTATACGTTATACGTTATACGTTATACGTTATACGCTGTATGTTATACGCTATACGTTATACGTTATACGTTATACGTTATACGTTTTACGTTATTCGTTATACGTTATACATTATACGTTATACGGTATACGTTATACGCTATACGTTATACGTTATACGTTATACGTTATACGTTATACGTTATACGTTATACGTTATACGTTATACGTTATACGTTATACGTTATACGTTATACGTTATACGTTATACGTTATACGTTATACGTTATACGTTATACGTTATTCGTTATACGTTATACGTTACACGTTACACGTTACACGTTATACGTTGTACGTAACACGTTTTACGTTATACGTTATATGTTATACGGTATACGTTATACGTTATTCGTTATACGTTATACGTTATACGTTGTACGTTATACGTTGTACGTTATACGATAAACGTTATACGTTATACGTTATAAGTTATAAGTCATACGTTATACGTTATACGTTATACGTTATACATTATACGTTATACGTTTTACGTGATTCGTTATACGTTATACATTATACGTTATACGGTATACGTTATACGCTATACGTTATACGTTATACGTTATACGTTATACGTTATACGTTATACGTTATACGTTATACGTTATACGTTATACGTTATACGTTATACGTTATTCGTTATACGTTATACGTTACACGTTACACGTTACACGTTATACGTTGTACGTAATACGTTTTACGTTATACGTTATATGTTATACGGTATACGTTATACGTTATTCGTTATACGTTATACGTTATACGTTATACGTTATACGTTATACGGTATACGTTATACGCTATAAGTTATACGTTATACGTTATACGTTATACGTTATACGTTATACGTTATACGTTATACGTTATACGTTATGCGTTATACGTTATGCGTTATACGTTACACGTTACACGTTACACGTTATACGTTATACGCTATACGTTATACGCCATACCTTATACGTTATTCGTTATACGTTATACGTTATACGTTATACGTTATACGTTATACGTTATACGTTATACGTTATACGTTATACGTTTTACGTTATACGTTTTACGTTATACGTTATACGTTATAGGTTATACGTTATACGTTATACGTTATACGTTATACGTTATACGTTATACGTTATACGTTGTACGTCATACGATAAACGTTATACGTTATACGTTATAAGTTATACGTTATATGTTATACGTTATACGTTATACGTTATACGTTATACGTTAACGTTATACGTTATACGTTATGCGTTATACGTCATACGTTATACGCTTTACGTTATACGTTATACGTTATACGTTATACGTTATACGTTATACGTTATTCGTTATACGTTATACGTTATACGTTATACGTTATACGTTATACGTTACACGTTATACGTTATACGTTATACGTTATTCGTCATATGTTATACCTTATACGTTATACGCTATACGTTATACGTTATACGTTATACGTTATACGTTATACGTCATACGTTATACGTTATACGATATACGTTATACGTTATACGTTATACGTTATACGTTATACGTTACACGTTATACGTTATACGCTATACGTTATACGTTATACGTTATACGTTATACGTTATACGGCATACGTGATACATTATACGTTTTACGTTATACGTAATTCGTTATACGTTATACATTATACGTTATACGGTATACGTTATACGTTATACGTTACACGTTACACGTTATACGTTGTACGTTATACGTTATACGTTATACGTTGTACGTTATACGTTATACGTTATACGTTATTCGTTATACGTTATACGTTATACGTTATACGTTATACGTTATACGTTATACGTTATACGTTATACGTTATACGTTATACGTTACACGTTATACGTTATACGCTATACGTTATACGTTATACGTTATACGTTATACGGTATACGTTATACGATATACGTTATACGCTATACGTTATACGTTATACGTTATACGTTATACGTTATACGTTATACGTTATACGTTATACGTTATACGTTATACGTTATACGTTATACGTTATACGTTATACGTTATACGTCATACGTTATACGTTATACGTTATACGTTATACGTTAAACGTTATATGTTATACGTTATACGTTATACGTTATGCGTTATACGTTATACGTTATGCGTTATACGTTATGCGTTATACGTTACACGTTACACGTTACACGTTATACGTTATACGTTATACGTTATACGTTATACGTTATACGTAATTCGTTATACGTTATACATTATACGTTATACGGTATACGTTATACGTTATACGTTATACGTTACACGTTATACGTTACACGTTACACGTTATACGTTATACGTTGTACGTTATACGTTATACGTTATACGTTGTACGTTATACGTTATGCGTTATACGTTATGCGTTATACGTTATGCGTTATACGTTACACGTTACACGTTACACGTTATACGTTATACGTTATACGTTATACGTTATACGTTATACGTAATTCGTTATACGTTATACATTATACGTTATACGGTATACGTTATACGTTATACGTTACACGTTATACGTTACACGTTACACGTTATACGTTGTACGTTATACGTTATACGTTATACGTTGTACGTTATACGTTATACGTTATACGTTATTCGTTATACGTTATACGTTATACGTTATACGTTATACGTTATACGTTATACGTTATACGTTATACGTTATACGTTATACGTTACACGTTACACGTTATACGCTATACGTTATACGTTATACGTTATACGTTATACGGTATACGTTATACGGTATACGTTATACGCTATACGTTATACGTTATACGTTATACGTTATACGTTATACGTTATACGTTATACGTTATACGTTATACGTTATACGTTATACGTTATACGTTATACGTTATACGTTATACGTCATACGTTATACGTTATACGTTATACGTTATACGTTATACGTTATACGTTATACGTTATACGTTATACGTTACACGTTATACGTTATACGTTATACGTTATTCGTCATATGTTATACCTTATACGTTATACGCTATACGTTATACGTTATACGTTATACGTTATACGGCATACGTTATACATTATACGTTTTTCGTTATACGTAATTCGTTATGCGTTATACATTATACGTTGTACGATATACGTTCTAGGATATGCGTTATACGTTATACGTTATACGTTAAGCGTTATACGTTATACGTTATACGTTATACGTTATACGTTATACGTTATACGTTATACGTTATACGTTATACGTTTACGTTATACGTTATACGTTATACGTTATACGTTATACGTTCTACGCTGTATGTTATACGCTATACGTTATACGTTATACGTTATACGTTATACGTTATACGCTGTATGTTATACGCTATACGTTATACGTTATACGTTATACGTTGTACGTTATACGTTGTACGTTATACGATAAACGTTATACGTTATACGTTACACGTTATACGTTATACGTTATACGTTATTCGTCATATGTTATACCTTATACGTTATACGCTATACGTTATACGTTATACGTTATACGTTATACGTTATACGTTACACGTTATACGTTATACGTTATACGTTATTCGTCATATGTTATACCTTATACGTTATACGCTATACGTTATACGTTATACGTTATACGTTATACGTTATACGTCATACGTTATACGTTATACGATATACGTTATACGTTATACGTTATACGTTATACGTTATACGTTACACGTTATACGTTATACGCTATACGTTATACGTTATACGTTATACGTTATACGTTATACGGCATACGTGATACATTATACGTTTTACGTTATACGTAATTCGTTATACGTTATACATTATACGTTATACGGTATACGTTATACGTTATACGTTACACGTTACACGTTATACGTTGTACGTTATACGTTATACGTTATACGTTGTACGTTATACGTTATACGTTATACGTTATTCGTTATACGTTATACGTTATACGTTATACGTTATACGTTATACGTTATACGTTATACGTTATACGTTATACGTTATACGTTACACGTTATACGTTATACGCTATACGTTATACGTTATACGTTATACGTTATACGGTATACGTTATACGGTATACGTTATACGCTATACGTTATACGTTATACGTTATACGTTATACGTTATACGTTATACGTTATACGTTATACGTTATACGTTATACGTTATACGTTATACGTTATACGTTATACGTTATACGTCATACGTTATACGTTATACGTTATACGTTATACGTTATACGTTATACGTTATACGTTATACGTTATACGTTACACGTTATACGTTATACGTTATACGTTATTCGTCATATGTTATACCTTATACGTTATACGCTATACGTTATACGTTATACGTTATACGTTATAAGGCATACGTTATACATTATACGTTTTTCGTTATACGTAATTCGTTATGCGTTATACATTATACGTTGTACGATATACGTTCTAGGATATGCGTTATACGTTATACGTTATACGTTAAGCGTTATACGTTATACGTTATACGTTATACGTTATACGTTATACGTTATACGTTATACGTTATACGTTATACGTTACACGTTACACGTTACACGTTATACGTTGTACGTAATACGTTTTACGTTATACGTTATATGTTATACGGTATACGTTATACGTTATTCGTTATACGTTATACGTTATACGTTGTACGTTATACGTTATACGTTATTCGTCATATGTTATACCTTATACGTTATACGCTATACGTTATACGTTATACGTTATACGTTATACGGCATACGTTATACATTATACGTTTTTCGTTATACGTAATTCGTTATGCGTTATACATTATACGTTGTACGATATACGTTCTAGGATATGCGTTATACGTTATACGTTATACGTTAAGCGTTATACGTTATACGCTATACGTTATACGTTATACGTTATACGTTATACGTTATACGTTATACGTTATACGTTTACGTTATACGTTATACGTTATACGTTATACGTTATACGTTCTACGCTGTATGTTATACGCTATACGTTATACGTTATACGTTATACGTTATACGTTATACGCTGTATGTTATACGCTATACGTTATACGTTATGCCTTATACGTTATACGTTTTACGTTATTCGTTATACGTTATACATTATACGTTATACGGTATACGTTATACGTTATACGTTATACGTTATACGTTATACGTTGCACGTTACACGTTATACGTTGTACGTAATACGTTATAGGTTATACGTTATACGTTATACGGTATACGTTATACGTTATTCGTTATACGTTATACGTTATACGTTATACGTTATACGTTATACGGTATACGTTATACGCTATACGTTATACGTTATACGTTATACGTTATACGTTATACGTTATACGATATACGTTATACGTTATTCGTTATACGTTATACATTATACGTAATACGGTATACGTTATACGTTATACGTTGTACGTTGTACGTTATACGTTATACGTTATACGTCTTACGTTATACATTATACGTTATACGTTATACGTTATTCGTTATACGTTATACGTTACACGTTACACGTTATACGTTGTACGTAATACGTTATACGTTATACGTTATACGTTATACCGTATACGTTATACGTTATTCGTTATACGTTATACGTTATACGTTATGCGTTATACGTTATACGGTATACGTTATACGCTATACGTTATACGTTATACGTTATACGTTATACGTTATACGTTATACGTCATACGTTATACGTTATACGTTATACGTTATACGCTATACGTTACACGTTATACGTTACATGTTATACGTTATACGCTATACGTTATACGTTATACGTTATACGTTATACGTTATACGTTATACGTTATACGTTATACGTTATACGTTATACGTTATACGTTATACGTTATACGTTATTCGTTATACGTTATACGTTACACGATACACGTTAAACGTTGTACGTAATACGTTATACGTTATACGTTATACGTTATACGGTATACGTTATACGTTATTCGTTATACGTTATACGTTATACGTTATACGTTATACGTTATACGTTATACGTTATACGTTATACGTTTTACGTTATACGTTATACGTTATACGTTATACGTTATACGTTACACGTTATACGTTATACGCTATACGTTATACGTTATACGTTATACGTTATACGTTATACGTTATACGGCATACGTGATACATTATACGTTTTACGTTATACGTAATTCGTTATGCGTTATACATTATACGTTATACGGTATACGTTATACGTTATACGTTACACGTTACACGTTATACGTTGTACGTTATACGTTATACGTTATACGTTGTACGTTATACGTTATACGTTATACGTTATACGTTATACGTTTACGTTATACGTTATACGTTATACGTTATACGTTATACTTTATACGTTCTACGCTGTATGTTATACGCTATACGTTATACGTTATACGTTATACGTTATACGTTATACGCTGTATGTTATACGCTATACGTTATACGTTTTACGTTATACGTTATACGTTATACGTTTTACGTTATTCGTTATACGTTATACATTATACGTTATACGGTATACGTTATACGCTATACGTTATACGTTATACGTTATACGTTATACGTTATACGTTATACGTTATACGTTATACGTTATACGTTATACGTTATACGTTATACGTTATACGTTATACGTTATACGTTATACGTTATACGTTATTCGTTATACGTTATACGTTACACGTTACACGTTACACGTTATACGTTGTACGTAATACGTTTTACGTTATACGTTATATGTTATACGGTATACGTTATACGTTATTCGTTATACGTTATACGTTATACGTTGTACGTTATATGTTGTACGATATACGATAAACGTTATACGTTATACGTTATAAGTTATAAGTCATACGTTATACGTTATACGTTATACGTTATACATTATACGTTATACGTTATACGTTATACGTTATACGTTATACGTTATACGTTATACGTTATACGTTATACGTTATACGTTATACGTTATACGTTATACGTTATACGTTATACGTTAAACGTTATACGTTATACGTTATACGTTATACGTTATACGTTATGCGTTATACGTTATGCGTTATACGTTACACGTTACACGTTACACGTTATACGTTATACGCTATACGTTATACGCTATACCTTATACGTTATTCGTTATACGTTATACGTTATACGTTATACGTTATACGTTATACGTTATACGTTATACGTTATACGTTATACGTTTTACGTTATACGTTATACGTTATACGTTATACGTTATACGTTATACGTTATACGTTATACGTTATACGTTATACGTTATACGTTATACGTTATACGTTATACGTTGTACGTCATACGATAAACGTTATACGTTATACGTTATAAGTTATAAGTTATACGTTATATGTTATACGTTATACGTTATACGTTATACGTTATACGTTATACGTTATACGTTATACGTTATGCGTTATACGTCATACGTTATACGCTTTACGTTATACGTTATACGTTATACGTTATACGTTATACGTTATACGTTATTCGTTATACGTTATACGTTATGCGTTATACGTCATACGTTATACGCTTTACGTTATACGTTATACGTTATACGTTATACGTTATTCGTCATATGTTATACCTTATACGTTATACGCTATACGTTATACGTTATACGTTATACGTTATACGGCATACGTTATACATTATACGTTTTTCGTTATACGTAATTCGTTATGCGTTATACATTATACGTTATACGATATACGTTCTAGGATATGCGTTATACGTTATACGTTATACGTTAAGCGTTATACGTTATACGTTATACGTTATACGTTATACGTTATACGTTATACGTTATACGTTACACGTTATACGTTATACGCTATACGTTATACGTTATACGTTATACGTTATACGTTATACGTTATACGTTATACGTTATACGGCATACGTGATACATTATACGTTTTACGTTATACGTAATTCGTTATACGTTATACATTATACGTTATACAGTATACGTTCTAGGATATGCGTTATACGTTATACGTTATACGTTAAGCGTTATACGTTGTACGTTATACGTTATACGTTATACATTATACGTTATTCGTTATACGTTATACGTTATACGTTATACGTCATACGTTATACGTTATACGTTTTACGTTATTCGTTATACGTTATACATTATACGTTATACGGTATACGTTATACGTTATACGTTGTACGTTGTACATTATTCGTTATACGTTATACGTTTTACGTTATACATTATACGTTATACGTTATACGTTATACGTTATACGTTATACGTTATACGTTATACGTTATACGTTATACGTTATACGTTATACATTATACGTTATACGTTTTACGTTATTCGTTATACGTTATACATTATACGTTATACGGTATACGTTATACGCTATACGTTATACGTTATACGTTATACGTTATACGTTATACGTTATACGTTATTCGTTATACGTTATACGTTACACGTTACACGTTATACGTTGTACGTAATACGTTATACGTTATACGTTATACGTTATACGGTATACGTTATACGTTATTCGTTATACGTTATATGTTATCCGTTATGCGCTATACGTTATAAGGTATACGTTATACGCTATACGTTATACGTTATACGTTATTCGTTATACGTTATACATTATACGTTATACGTTATACGTTATACGTTATACGTTATACGTTATACGTTATACGTTATACGTTATACGTTATACGTTATACGTTATACGTTATACGTTACACGTTATACGTTATACGCTATACGTTATACGTTATAGGTTATACGTTATACGTTATACGGCATACGTGATACATTATACGTATTACGTTATACGTAATTCGTTATACGTTATACATTATACGTTATACGGTATACGTTCTAGGATATGCGTTATACGTTATACGTTATACGTTAAGCGTTATACGTTATACGTTATACGTTATACGTTATACGGTATACGTTATACGTTATTCGTTATACGTTATACGTTGTACGTTATGCGTTATACGTTATACGTTATACGTTATACGCTATACGTTATACGTTATACGTTATTCGTTATACGTTATACGTTATACGTTATACGTTATACGTTATACGTTATACGTTATACATTATACGTTATACGTTATTCGTTATACGTTATACGTTATACGTTATACGTTATACGTTATACGTTATACGGTATACGTTATACGCTATACGTTATACGTTATACGTTATACGTTATACGTTATACGTTATACGTTATACGTTATACGTTATACGTTATTCGTAATACGTTTTACGTTATACGTTATACGTTATACGGTATACGTTATACGTTATTCGTTATACGTTATACGTTATACGTTATACGTTATACGTTATACGTTATACGTTATACGGTATACGTTATACGCTATACGTTATACGTTATACGTTATACGTTATACGTTATACGTTATACGTTATACGTTATACGTTATACGTTATACGTTATACGTTATACGTTATACGTTATACGTTATACGTTATACGTTATACGTTATACGTTATACGTTATACGTTATACGTTATACGTTATACGTTATACGTTATACGTTATTCGCTATACGTTATACGTTACACGTTACACGTTATACGTTGTACGTAATACGTTATACGTTATACGTTATACGTTATACGGTATACGTTATACGTTATACGTTATTCGTTATACGTTATACGTTATACGTTATACGTTATACGTTATACGTTATACGTTATACATTATACGTTATACGTTATACGTTATACGTTATACATTATACGTTATACGTTATACGTTATACGGCATACGTTATACGTTATACGGCATACGTGATACATTATACGTTTTACGTTATACGTAATTCGTTATACGTTATGCGTTATACGTTATACGGCATACGTGATACATTATACGTTTTACGTTATACGTAATTCGTTATACGTTATGCGTTATACGTTATACGGTATACGTTATACGCTATACGTTATACGTTATACGTTATACGTTATACGTTATACGTTATTCGCTATACGTTATACGTTACACGTTACACGTTATACGTTGTACGTAATACGTTATACGTTATACGTTATACATTATACGGTATACGTTATACGTTATACGTTATTCGTTATACGTTATACGTTATACGTTATACGTTATACGTTATACGTTATACGGTATACGTTATACGCTATACGTTATACGTGATACGTTATACGTTATACGTTATACGTTATACGTTATACGTTATACGTTATACGTTATACGTTATACGTAATACGTTTTACGTTATACGTTATACGTTATACGGTATACGTTATACGTTATTCGTTATACGTTATACGTTATACGTTATACGTTATACGTTATACGTTATACGTTATACGTTATACGTTATACGTTATACGTTATACGTTATACGGCAAACGTGATACATTATACGTTTTACGTTATACGTAATTCGTTATACGTTATACATTATACGTTATACAGTATACGTTCTAGGATATGCGTTATACGTTTTACGTTATTCGTTATACGTTATACATTATACGTTATACGGTATACGTTATACGTTATACGTTGTACGTTGTACATTATTCGTTATACGTTATACGTTTTACGTTATACATTATACGTTATACGTTATACGTTATACGTTATACGTTATACGTTACACGTTACACGTTATACGTTGTACGTAATACGTTATACGTTATACGTTATACGTTATACGGTATACGTTATACGTTATTCGTTATACGTTATATGTTATCCGTTATGCGCTATACGTTATAAGGTATACGTTATACGCTATACGTTATACGTTACACGTTACACGTTATACGTTGTACGTAATACGTTATACGTTATACGTTATACGTTATACGGTATACGTTATACGTTATACGTTATTCGTTATACGTTATACGTTATACGTTATACGTTATACGTTATACGTTATACGTTATACGTTATACGTTATACGTTATACGGCATACGTGATACATTATACGTATTACGTTATACGTAATTCGTTATACGTTATACATTATACGTTATACGGTATACGTTCTAGGATATGCGTTATACGTTATACGTTATACGTTAAGCGTTATACGTTATACGTTATACGTTATACGTTATACGGTATACGTTATACGTTATTCGTTATACGTTATACGTTATACGTTATACGTTATACGTTATACGTTATACGTTATACGTTATACGTTATACGTTATACGTTATACGTTACACGTTATACGTTATACGCTATACGTCATACGTTATACGTTATACGTTATACGTTATACGGCATACGTGATACATTATACGTATTACGTTATACGTAATTCGTTATACGTTATACATTATACGTTATACGGTATACGTTCTAGGATATGCGTTATACGTTATACGTTATACGTTAAGCGTTATACGTTATACGTTATACGTTATACGTTATACGGTATACGTTATACGTTATTCGTTATACGTTATACGTTATACGTTATGCGTTATACGTTATACGGTATACGTTATACGCTATACGTTATACGTTATACGTTATACGCTATACGTTATACGCTATACGTTATACGTTATACGTTATACGTTATACGTTATACGTTATACGTTATACGTTATACGTTATTCGTTATACGTTATACGTTATACGTTATACGTTATACGTTATACGTTATACGTTATACGTTATACGTTATACGTTATACGTTATACGTTATACGTTATACGTTATTCGTAATACGTTTTACGTTATACGTTATACGTTATACGGTATACGTTATACGTTATTCGTTATACGTTATACGTTATACGTTATACGTTATACGTTATACGTTATACGGTATACGTTATACGCTATACGTTATACGTTATACGTTATACGTTATACGTTATACGTTATACGTTATACGTTATACGTTATACGTTATACGTTATACGTTATACGTTATACGTTATACGTTATACGTTATACGTTATACGTTATACGTTATACGTTATACGTTATACGTTATACGTTATACGTTATACGTTATACGTTATACGTTATACGTTATACGTTATACGTTATACGTTATACGTTATACGTTATACGTTATACGTTATACGTTATACGTTATACGTTATACGTTATACGTTATACGTTATACGTTATACGTTATACGTTATACGTTATACGTTATACGTTATACGTTATACGTTATGCGTTATACGTTACACGTTACGCGTTACACGTTATACGTTATACTCTATATGTTATACGCTATACGTTACACGTTATACGTTATACGCTATACGTTATACGTTATACGTTATACGTTATACGTTATACGTTGTGCGTTATACGTTGTACGTTATACGATAAACGTTATACGTTATACGTTATAAGTTATAAGTTATACGTTATACGTTATACGTTATACGTTATACGTTACACGTTATACGTTATGCGCTATACGTTATACGTTATACGTTATACGTTATACGTTATACGTTATACGTTATACGTTGTGCGTTATACGTTGTACGTTATACGATAAACGTTATACGTTATACGTTATAAGTTATAAGTTATACGTTATACGTTATACGTTATACGTTATACATTATACGTTATACGTTTTACGTTATTCGTTATACGTTATACATTATACGTTATACGGTGTACGTTATACGCTATACGTTATACGTTATACGTTATACGTTATACGTTATACGTTATACGTTATACGTTATACGTTATACGTTATACGTTATTCGTTATACGTTATACGTTACACGTTACCCGTTACACGTTATACGTTGTACGTAATACGTTTTACGTTATACGTTATACATTATACGTTATTCGTTATACGTTATACGTTATACGTTATACGTCATACGTTATACGTTATACGTTTTACGTTATTCGTTATACGTTATACATTATACGTTATACGGTATACGTTATACGTTATACGTTATACGTTATACGTTATACGTTATACGTTATACGTTATACGTTATACGTTATACGTTATACGGCATACGTTATACACTTTACGTTATACGTTATACGTTATACGTTATACGTTATTCGTTATACGTTATACGTTATACGTTATGCGTTATACGTTATACGGTATACGTTATACGCTATACGTTATACGTTATACGTTATACGTTATACGTTATACGTTATACGTTATACGTTATACGTTATACGTTATACGTTATACGTTAGACGTTATACGTTATTCGCTATACGTTATACGTTACACGTTACACGTTATACGTTGTACGTAATACGTTATACGTTATACGTTATACGTTATACGGTATACGTTATACGTTATACGTTATTCGTTATACGTTATACGTTATACGTTATACGTTATACGTTATACGTTATACGGTATACGTTATACGCTATACGTTATACGTTATACGTTATACGTTATACGTTATACGTTATACGTTATACGTTATACGTTATACGTTATACGTTATACGTTACACGTTATACGTTGTACGTAATACGTTATACGTTATACGTTATACGTTATACGTTATACGTTATACGGTATACGTTATACGTTACACGTTACACGTTATACGTTGTACGTAATACGTTATACGTTATACGTTATACGTCATACGTTACACGTTATACGTTATACGCTATACGTTATACGTTAAACGTTATACGTTATACGTTATACGGCATACGTGACACATTATACGTTTTACGTTATACGTAATTCGTTATACGTTTTACGTTATACATTATACGTTATACATTATACGTTATACGTTATACGTTATACGTTATACGTTATACGTTATACGTTATACATTATACGTTATACGTTTTACGTTATTCGTTATACGTTATACATTATACGTTATACGGTATACGTTATACGCTATACGTTATACGTTATACGTTATATGTTATATGTTATACGTTATACGTTATACGTTATACGTTATACGTTATACGTTATTCGTTATACGTTATACGTTACACGTTACACGTTATACGTTGTACGTAATAGGTTATACGTTATACGTTATAAGTTATACGGTATACGTTATACGTTATTCGTTATACGTTATACGTTATACGTTATACGTTATACGTTATACGTTTTACGTTATACGTTATACGTTATACGTTATACGTTACACGTTATACGTTATACGCTATACGTTATACGTTATACGTTATACGTTATACGTTAGACGGCATACGTGATACATTATACGTTTTACCTTATACGTAATTCGTTATACGTTATACATTATACGTTATACGGTATACGTTATACGTTATACGTTACACGTTACACGTTATACGTTGTACGTTATACGTTATACGTTATACGTTGTACGTTATACGTTATACGTTATACGTTATACGTTATACGTTATACGTTATACGCTATACGTTACACGTTATACGTTATACGCTATACGTTATACGTTATACGTTATACGTTATACGTTATACGTTATACGTTATACGTTATACGTTATACGGCATACGTGATACGTTATACGTTATACGTTATACGTTATACGTTATACGTTATACGTTATACGTTACACGTTACACGTTATACGTTGTACGTAATACGTTATACGTTATACGTAATACGTTATACGGTATACGTTATACGTTATTCGTTATACGTTATACGTTATACGTTATACGTTATACGTTATACGTTATACGTTATACGGTATACGTTATACGCTATACGTTACACGTTATACGTTATACGTTATACGTTATACGTTATACGTTATACGTTATACGTTATACGTTATACGTAATACGTTATACGTTATTCGTTATACGTTATACATTATACGTTATACGGTATACGTTATACGTTATACGTTTTACGTTGTACGTTATACGTTATATGTTATACGTTTTACGTTATACATTATACGTTATACGTTATACGTTATACGTTATACGTTATACGGCATATGTGATACATTATACGTTTTACGTTATACGTAATTCGTTATACGTTATACATTATACGTTATACGGTATACGTTATACGTTATACGTTACACGTTACACGTTATACGTTGTACGTAATACGTTATACGTTATACGGTATACGTTATACGTTATTCGTTATACATAATACGTTATACGTTATACGTTATACGTTATACGTTATACGTTATACGTTACACGTTACACGTTATACGTTGTACGTAATACGTTATACGTTATACGTTATACGTCATACGTTACACGTTATACGTTATACGCTATACGTTATACGTTAAACGTTATACGTTATACGTTATACGGCATACGTGACACATTATACGTTTTACGTTATACGTAATTCGTTATACGTTTTACGTTATACATTATACGTTATACATTATACGTTATACGTTATACGTTATACGTTATACGTTATACGTTATACGTTATACGTTATACATTATACGTTATACGTTTTACGTTATTCGTTATACGTTATACATTATACGTTATACGGTATACGTTATACGCTATACGTTATACGTTATACGTTATATGTTATACGTTATACGTTATACGTTATACGTTATACGTTATACGTTATTCGTTATACGTTATACGTTACACGTTACACGTTATACGTTGTACGTAATAGGTTATACGTTATACGTTATAAGTTATACGGTATACGTTATACGTTATTCGTTATACGTTATACGTTATACGTTATACGTTATACGTTATACGTTTTACGTTATACGTTATACGTTATACGTTATACGTTACACGTTATACGTTATACGCTATACGTTATACGTTATACGTTATACGTTATACGTTAGACGGCATACGTGATACATTATACGTTTTACGTTATACGTAATTCGTTATACGTTATACATTATACGTTATACGGTATACGTTATACGTTATACGTTACACGTCATACGTTACACGTTATACGTTATACGCTATACGTTATACGTTATACGTTATACGTTATACGTTAGACGGCATACGTGATACATTATACGTTTTACGTTATACGTAATTCGTTATACGTTATACATTATACGTTATACGGTATACGTTATACGTTATACGTTACACGTTACACGTTATACGTTGTACGTTATACGTTATACGTTATACGTTGTACGTTATACGTTATACGTTATACGTTATACGTTATACGTTATACGTTATACGCTATACGTTACACGTTATACGTTATACGCTATACGTTATACGTTATACGTTATACGTTATACGTTATACGTTATACGTTATACGTTATACGTTATACGGCATACGTGATACGTTATACGTTATACGTTATACGTTATACGTTATACGTTATACGTTATACGTTACACGTTACACGTTATACGTTGTACGTAATACGTTATACGTTATACGTAATACGTTATACGGTATACGTTATACGTTATTCGTTATACGTTATACGTTATACGTTATACGTTATACGTTATACGTTATACGGTATACGTTATACGCTATACGTTACACGTTATACGTTATACGTTATACGTTATACGTTATACGTTATACGTTATACGTTATACGTTATACGTAATACGTTATACGTTATTCGTTATACGTTATACATTATACGTTATACGGTATACGTTATACGTTATACGTTTTACGTTGTACGTTATACGTTATATGTTATACGTTTTACGTTATACATTATACGTTATACGTTATACGTTATTCGTTATACGTTATACGTTACACGTTACACGTTATACGTTGTACGTAATACGTTATACGTTATACGTTATACGTTATACCGTATACGTTATACGTTATTCGTTATACATTATACGTTATACATTATGCGTTATACGTTATACGGTATACGTTATACGCTATACGTTATACGTTATACGTTATACGTTATACGTTATACGTTATACGTTATACGTTATACGTTATACGTTATACGTTATACGTTATACGTTATACGTTACACGTTATACGTTATACGCTATACGTTATACGTTATACGTTATACGTTATACGTTATACGTTATACGTTATACGTTATACGTTATACGTTATACGTTATACGTTATACGTTATACGTTATACGTTATACGTTATTCGTTATACGTTATACGTTACACGATACACGTTAAACGTTGTACGTAATACGTTATACGTTATACGTTATACGTTATACGGTATACGTTATACGTTATTCGTTATACGTTATACGTTATACGTTATACGTTATACGTTATACGTTATACGTTATACGTTATACGTTATACGTTATACGTTATACGTTATACGTTATACGTTATACGTTATACGTTATACGTTATACGTTATACGTTATACGTTATACGTTATACGTTATACGTTATACGTTATACGTTATACGTTATACGTTATACGTTATACGTTATACGTTATACGTTATACGTTATGCGTTACGCGTTACACGTTATACGTTATACTCTATATGTTATACGCTATACGTTACACGTTATACGTTATACGCTATACGTTATACGTTATACGTTATACGTTATACGTTATACGTTGTGCGTTATACGTTGTGCGTTATACGTTGTACGTTATACGATAAACGTTATACGTTATACGTTATAAGTTATAAGTTATACGTTATACGTTATACGTTATACGTTATACGTTACACGTTATACGTTATACGCTATACGTTATACGTTATACGTTATACGTTATACGTTATACGTTATACGTTATACGTTATACGTTGTACGTTATACGATAAACGTTATACGTTATACGTTATAAGTTATAAGTTATACGTTATACGTTATACGTTATACGTTATACATTATACGTTAGACGTTTTACGTTATTCGTTATACGTTATACATTATACGTTATACGGTGTACGTTATACGCTATACGTTATACGTTATACGTTATACGTTATACGTTATACGTTATACGTTATACGTTATACGTTATACGTTATACGTTATACGTTATACGTTATACGTTATACGTTATACGTTATACGTTATACGTTATACGTTATACGTTATACGTTATACGTTATACGTTATGCGTTATACGTTACACGTTACACGTTACGCGTTACACGTTATACGTTATACTCTATATGTTATACGCTATACGTTACACGTTATACGTTATACGCTATACGTTATACGTTATACGTTATACGTTATACGTTATACGTTGTGCGTTATACGTTGTACGTTATACGATAAACGTTATACGTTATACGTTATAAGTTATAAGTTATACGTTATACGTTATACGTTATACGTTATACATTATACGTTATACGTTTTACGTTATTCGTTATACGTTATACATTATACGTTATACGGTGTACGTTATACGCTATACGTTATACGTTATACGTTATACGTTATACGTTATACGTTATACGTTATACGTTATACGTTATACGTTATACGGCATACGTTATACACTTTACGTTATACGTTATACGTTATACGTTATACGTTATTCGTTATACGTTATACGTTATACGTTATGCGTTATACGTTATACGGTATACGTTATACGCTATACGTTATACGTTATACGTTATACGTTATACGTTATACGTTATACGTTATACGTTATACGTTATACGTTATACGTTAGACGTTATACGTTATTCGCTATACGTTATACGTTACACGTTACATGTTATACGTTGTACGTAATACGTTATACGTTATACGTTATACGTTATACGGTATACGTTATACGTTATACGTTATTCGTTATACGTTATACGTTATACGTTATACGTTATACGTTATACGTTATACGGTATACGTTATACGCTATACGTTATACGTTATACGTTATACGTTATACGTTATACGTTATACGTTATACGTTATACGTTATACGTTATACGTTATACGTTATACGTTATACGTTATACGTTATACGTTATACGTTATACGTTATACGTTATACGTTATACGTTATTCGTTATACGTTATACGTTATACGTTATACGTTATACGTTAGACGTTATACGTTATTCGCTATACGTTATACGTTACACGTTACATGTTATACGTTGTACGTAATACGTTATACGTTATACGTTATACGTTATACGGTATACGTTATACGTTATACGTTATTCGTTATACGTTATACGTTATACGTTATACGTTATACGTTATACGTTATACGGTATACGTTATACGCTATACGTTATACGTTATACGTTATACGTTATACGTTATACGTTATACGTTATACGTTATACGTTATACGTTATACGTAATACGTTTTACGTTATACGTTATACGTTATACGGTATACGTTATACGTTATTCGTTATACGTTATACGTTATACGTTATACGTTATACGTTATACGGTATACGTTATACGCTATACGTTATACGTTATACGTTATACGTTATACGTTATACGTTATACGTTATACGTTATACGTTTTACGTTATACGTTATACGTTATACGTTATACGTTATACGTTATACGTTATACGTTATACGTTATACGTTATACGTTATACGTTATACGTTATACGTTATACGTTATACGTTATACGTTATACGTTATACGTTATACGTTATACGTTATACGTTATACGTTATACGTTATACGTTATACGTTATACGTTATACGTTATTCGTTATACGCTATACGTTGCACGTTACACGTTAAACGTTGTACGTTATACGTTATACGTTATTCGTTATACGTTATACGTTACACGTTACCCGTTACCTGTTATACGTTGTACGTAATACGTTTTACGTTATACGTTATACGTTATACGTTATACGTTATACGTTATACGTTATACGTTATACGTTATACGTTATACGTTATACGTTATACGTTATACGTTATACGTTATGCGTTATGCGTTATACGTTACACGTTACGCGTTATACGTTATACGTTATACGTTATACGTTATACGTTATACGTTATACGTTATACGTTATACGCTATACGTTATACGTTATACGTTATACGTTATACGTTATACGTTATACGTTATACGTTATACGTTATAAGTTATACGTTATACGTTATACGTTATACGTTATACGTTATACGTTATACGTTATACGTTATACGTTATACGTTATACGTTATACGTTATACGTTATACGTTATACGTTATACGTTATACGTTATACGTTATACGTTATACGTTATACGTTATACGTTATACGTTATACGTTATACGTTATACGTTATACGTTATACGTTATACGTTATACGTTATAAGTTATACGTTATACGTTATACGTTATACGTTATACGTTATACGTTATACGTTATACGTTATACGTTATACGTTATACGTTATACGTTATACGTTATACGTTATACGTTATACGTTATACGTTATACGTTATACGTTATGCGTTATGCGTTATACGTTACACGTTACGCGTTACACGTTATACGTTATACTCTATATGTTATACGCTATACGTTACACGTTATACGTTATACGCTATACGTTATACGTTATACGTTATACGTTATACGTTATACGTTATACGTTATACGTTATACGTTATACGTTATACGTTATACGTTATACGTTATACGTTATACGTTATACGTTATACGTTATACGTTATACGTTATACGTTATACGTTATACGTTATACGTTATACGTTATGCGTTATGCGTTATACGTTACACGTTACGCGTTACACGTTATACGTTATACTCTATATGTTATACGCTATACGTTACACGTTATACGTTATACGCTATACGTTATACGTTATACGTTATACGTTATACGTTATACGTTGTGCGTTATACGTTGTACGTTATACGTTATACGTTATACGTTATACGTTATACGTTATACGTTATACGTTATTCGTTATACGTTATACGTTATACGTTATACGTTATACGTTATACGTTACACGTTATACGTTATACGTTACACGTTATACGTTATACGCTGTACGTTATACGTTATACGTTATACGTTATACGTTATACGTTATACGGCATATGTGATACATTATACGTTTTACGTTATACGTAATTCGTTATACGTTATACATTATACGTTATACGGTATACGTTATACGTTATACGTTACACGTTACACGTTATACGTTGTACGTAATACGTTATACGTTATACGTTATACGTTATACGTTATACGTTATACGTTATACGTTATACGTTATACGTTATACGTTATACGTTATACGTTATACGTTATACGTTATACGTTATACGTTATTCGTTATACGTTATACGTTACACGTTACACGTTAAACGTTGTACATAATACGTTATACGTTATACGTTATACGTTATACGTTATACGGTATACGTTATACGTTATTCGTTATACATAATACGTTATACGTTATAAGTTATACGTTATACGTTATACATTACACGTTACACGTTATACGTTGTACGTAATACGTTATACGTTATACGTTATACGTTATACGTTATACGGTATACGTTATACGTTATTCGTTATACATAATACGTTATACGTTATACGTTATACGTTATACGTTATACGTTACACGTTACACGTTATACGTTGTACGTAATACGTTATACGTTATACGTTATACGTCATACGTTACACGTTATACGTTATACGCTATACGTTATACGTTAAACGTTATACGTTATACGTTATACGGCATACGTGACACATTATACGTTTTACGTTATACGTAATTCGTTATACGTTTTACGTTATACATTATACGTTATACATTATACGTTATACGTTATACGTTATACGTTATACGTTATACGTTATACGTTATACATTATACGTTATACGTTTTACGTTATTCGTTATACGTTATACATTATACGTTATACGGTATACGTTATACGCTATACGTTATACGTTATACGCTATACGTTATACGTTATACGTTATACGTTATACGTTATACGTTATACGTTATACGTTATACGTTATACGTTATACGTTATACGTTATACGTTATACGTTATTCGTTATACGTTATACGTTACACGATACACGTTAAACGTTGTACGTAATACGTTATACGTTATACGTTATACGTTATACGTTACACGATACACGTTAAACGTTGTACGTAATACGTTATACGTTATACGTTATACGTTATACGGTATACGTTATACGTTATTCGTTATACGTTATACGTTATACGTTATACGTTATACGTTATACGTTATACGTTATACGTTATACGTTATACGTTATACGTTATACGTTATACGTTATACGTTATACGTTATACGTTATACGTTATACGTTATACGTTATACGTTATACGTTATACGTTATACGTTATACGTTATTCGTTATACGTTATACGTTACACGATACACGTTAAACGTTGTACGTAATACGTTATACGTTATACGTTATACGTTATACGGTATACGTTATACGTTATACATTATACGTTATTCGTTATACGTTATACGTTATACGTCATACGTTATACGTTATACGTTTTACGTTATTCGTTATACGTTATACATTATACGTTATACGGTATACGTTATACGTTATACGTTGTACGTTGTACGTTATACGTTATACGTTATACGTTATACGTTATACGTTATACGTTATACGTTATACGTTATACGTTATACGTTATACGTTATACGTTATACGTTATACGTTATACGTTATTCGTTATACGTTATACGTTACACGATACACGTTAAACGTTGTACGTAATACGTTATACGTTATACGTTATACGTTATACGGTATACGTTATACGTTATTCGTTATACGTTATACGTTATACGTTATACGTTATACGTTATACGTTATACGTTATACGTTATACGTTTTACGTTATACGTTATACGTTATACGTTATACGTTATACGTTACACGTTATACGTTATACGCTATACGTTATACGTTATACGTTATACGTTATACGTTATACGGCATACGTGATACATTATACGTTTTACGTTATACGTAATTCGTTATACGTTATACATTATACGTTATACGGTATACGTTATACGTTATACGTTACACGTTACACGTTATACGCTATACGTTATACGTTATACGTTATACGTTATACGTTATACGTTATACGTTATACGTTATACGGCATATGTGATACATTATACGTTTTACGTTATACGTAATTCGTTATACGTTATACATTATACGTTATACGGTATACGTTATACGTTATACGTTACACGTTACACGTTATACGTTGTACGTAATACGTTATACGTTATACGTTATACGTTATACGTTATACGTTATACGTTATACGTTATACGTTATACGTTATACGTTATACGTTATTCGTTATACGTTATACGTTACACGTTACACGTTAAATGTTGTATGTAATACGTTATACGTTATACGTTATACGTTATACGGTATACGTTATACGTTATTCGTTATACGTTATACGTTATACGTTATACGTTATACGTTATACGTTATACGTTATACGTTATTCGTTATACGTTATACGTTACACGTTATACGTTATACGTTATGCGTTATACGTCATACGTTATACGCTTTACGCTATACGTTATACGTTATACGTTATACGTTATACGTTATACGTTATACGTTATACGTTATACGTTATACGGCATATGTGATACATTATACGTTTTACGTTATACGTAATTCGTTATACGTTATACATTATACGTTATACGGTATACGTTATACGTTATACGTTACACGTTACACGTTATACGTTGTACGTAATACGTTATACGTTATACGTTATACGTTATACGTTATACGTTATACGTTATACGTTATACGCTTTACGCTATACGTTATACGTTATACGTTATACGTTATACGTTATACGTTATACGTTATACGGCATATGTGATACATTATACGTTTTACGTTATACGTAATTCGTTATACGTTATACGTTATACGTTATACGTTATACGTTTTACGTTATACGTTATACGTTATACGTTATACGTTATACGTTACACGTTATACGTTACACGTTATACGTTATACGCTATACGTTATACGTTATACGTTATACGTTATACGTTATACGTTATACGTTATACGTTATACGGCATACGTGATACATTATACGTTTTACGTTATACGTAATTCGTTATACGTTATACATTATACGTTATACAGTATACGTTCTAGGATATGCGTTATACGTTATACGTTATACGTTAAGCGTTATACGTTGTACGTTATACGTTATACGTTATACATTATACGTTATTCGTTATACGTTATACGTTATACGTTATACGTCATACGTTATACGTTATACGTTTTACGTTATTCGTTATACGTTATACATTATACGTTATACGGTATACGTTATACGTTATACGTTGTACGTTGTACATTATTCGTTATACGTTATACGTTTTACGTTATACATTATACGTTATACGTTATACGTTATACGTTATACGTTATACGTTATACGTTATACGTTATACGTTATACGTTATACGTTATACATTATACGTTATACGTTTTACGTTATTCGTTATACGTTATACATTATACGTTATACGGTATACGTTATACGCTATACGTTATACGTTATACGTTATACGTTATACGTTATACGTTATACGTTATTCGTTATACGTTATACGTTACACGTTACACGTTATACGTTGTACGTAATACGTTATACGTTATACGTTATACGTTATACGGTATACGTTATACGTTATTCGTTATACGTTATATGTTATCCGTTATGCGCTATACGTTATAAGGTATACGTTATACGCTATACGTTATACGTTATACGTTATTCGTTATACGTTATACATTATACGTTATACGTTATACGTTATACGTTATACGTTATACGTTATACGTTATACGTTATACGTTATACGTTATACGTTATACGTTATACGTTATACGTTACACGTTATACGTTATACGCTATACGTTATACGTTATAGGTTATACGTTATACGTTATACGGCATACGTGATACATTATACGTATTACGTTATACGTAATTCGTTATACGTTATACATTATACGTTATACGGTATACGTTCTAGGATATGCGTTATACGTTATACGTTATACGTTAAGCGTTATACGTTATACGTTATACGTTATACGTTATACGGTATACGTTATACGTTATTCGTTATACGTTATACGTTGTACGTTATGCGTTATACGTTATACGTTATACGTTATACGCTATACGTTATACGTTATACGTTATTCGTTATACGTTATACGTTATACGTTATACGTTATACGTTATACGTTATACGTTATACATTATACGTTATACGTTATTCGTTATACGTTATACGTTATACGTTATACGTTATACGTTATACGTTATACGGTATACGTTATACGCTATACGTTATACGTTATACGTTATACGTTATACGTTATACGTTATACGTTATACGTTATACGTTATACGTTATTCGTAATACGTTTTACGTTATACGTTATACGTTATACGGTATACGTTATACGTTATTCGTTATACGTTATACGTTATACGTTATACGTTATACGTTATACGTTATACGTTATACGGTATACGTTATACGCTATACGTTATACGTTATACGTTATACGTTATACGTTATACGTTATACGTTATACGTTATACGTTATACGTTATACGTTATACGTTATACGTTATACGTTATACGTTATACGTTATACGTTATACGTTATACGTTATACGTTATACGTTATACGTTATACGTTATACGTTATACGTTATACGTTATACGTTATTCGCTATACGTTATACGTTACACGTTACACGTTATACGTTGTACGTAATACGTTATACGTTATACGTTATACGTTATACGGTATACGTTATACGTTATACGTTATTCGTTATACGTTATACGTTATACGTTATACGTTATACGTTATACGTTATACGTTATACATTATACGTTATACGTTATACGTTATACGTTATACATTATACGTTATACGTTATACGTTATACGGCATACGTTATACGTTATACGGCATACGTGATACATTATACGTTTTACGTTATACGTAATTCGTTATACGTTATGCGTTATACGTTATACGGCATACGTGATACATTATACGTTTTACGTTATACGTAATTCGTTATACGTTATGCGTTATACGTTATACGGTATACGTTATACGCTATACGTTATACGTTATACGTTATACGTTATACGTTATACGTTATACGTTATTCGCTATACGTTATACGTTACACGTTACACGTTATACGTTGTACGTAATACGTTATACGTTATACGTTATACGTTATACGGTATACGTTATACGTTATACGTTATTCGTTATACGTTATACGTTATACGTTATACGTTATACGTTATACGTTATACGGTATACGTTATACGCTATACGTTATACGTGATACGTTATACGTTATACGTTATACGTTATACGTTATACGTTATACGTTATACGTTATACGTTATACGTTATACGTAATACGTTTTACGTTATACGTTATACGTTATACGGTATACGTTATACGTTATTCGTTATACGTTATACGTTATACGTTATACGTTATACGTTATACGTTATACGTTATACGTTATACGTTATACGTTATACGTTATACGTTATACGGCAAACGTGATACATTATACGTTTTACGTTATACGTAATTCGTTATACGTTATACATTATACGTTATACAGTATACGTTCTAGGATATGCGTTATACGTTTTACGTTATTCGTTATACGTTATACATTATACGTTATACGGTATACGTTATACGTTATACGTTGTACGTTGTACATTATTCGTTATACGTTATACGTTTTACGTTATACATTATACGTTATACGTTATACGTTATACGTTATACGTTATACGTTATACGTTATACGTTATACATTATACGTTATACGTTTTACGTTATTCGTTATACGTTATACATTATACGTTATACGGTATACGTTATACGCTATACGTTATACGTTATACGTTATACGTTATACGTTATACGTTATACGTTATACGTTATACGTTATTCGTTATACGTTATACGTTACACGTTACACGTTATACGTTGTACGTAATACGTTATACGTTATACGTTATACGTTATACGGTATACGTTATACGTTATTCGTTATACGTTATATGTTATCCGTTATGCGCTATACGTTATAAGGTATACGTTATACGCTATACGTTATACGTTACACGTTACACGTTATACGTTGTACGTAATACGTTATACGTTATACGTTATACGTTATACGGTATACGTTATACGTTATACGTTATTCGTTATACGTTATACGTTATACGTTATACGTTATACGTTATACGTTATACGTTATACGTTATACGTTATACGGCATACGTGATACATTATACGTATTACGTTATACGTAATTCGTTATACGTTATACATTATACGTTATACGGTATACGTTCTAGGATATGCGTTATACGTTATACGTTATACGTTAAGCGTTATACGTTATACGTTATACGTTATACGTTATACGGTATACGTTATACGTTATTCGTTATACGTTATACGTTATACGTTATACGTTATACGTTATACGTTATACGTTATACGTTATACGTTATACGTTATACGTTATACGTTACACGTTATACGTTATACGCTATACGTCATACGTTATACGTTATACGTTATACGTTATACGGCATACGTGATACATTATACGTATTACGTTATACGTAATTCGTTATACGTTATACATTATACGTTATACGGTATACGTTCTAGGATATGCGTTATACGTTATACGTTATACGTTAAGCGTTATACGTTATACGATATACGTTATACGTTATACGGTATACGTTATACGTTATTCGTTATACGTTATACGTTATACGTTATGCGTTATACGTTATACGGTATACGTTATACGCTATACGTTATACGTTATACGTTATACGCTATACGTTATACGTTATACGTTATACGTTATACGTTATACGTTATACGTTATACGTTATACGTTATACGTTATACGTTATACGTTATACGTTATACGTTATACGTTATACGTTATTCGCTATACGTTATACGTTACACGTTACACGTTATACGTTGTACGTAATACGTTATACGTTATACGTTATACGTTATACGGTATACGTTATACGTTATACGTTATTCGTTATACGTTATACGTTATACGTTATACGTTATACGTTATACGTTATACGTTATACGTTATACGTTATACGTTATACGTTATACGTTATACGTTATACGTTATTCGTAATACGTTTTACGTTATACGTTATACGTTATACGGTATACGTTATACGTTATTCGTTATACGTTATACGATATACGTTATACGTTATACGTTATACGTTATACGGTATACGTTATACGCTATACGTTATACGTTATACGTTATACGTTATACGTTATACGTTATACGTTATACGTTATACGTTATACGTTATACGTTATACGTTATACGTTATACGTTATACGTTATACGTTATACGTTATACGTTATACGTTATACGTTATACGTTATACGTTATACGTTATACGTTATACGTTATACGTTATACGTTATACGTTATACGTTATACGTTATACGTTATACGTTATACGTTATACGTTATACGTTATACGTTATACGTTATACGTTATACGTTATACGTTATACGTTATACGTTATTCGTTATACGCTATACGTTGCACGTTACACGTTAAACGTTGTACGTTATACGTTATACGTTATACGGTATACGTTATACGTTATTCGTTATATGTTATACGTTATACGTTATACGTTATACGTTATACGGTATACGTTATACGCTATACGTTATACGTTATACGTTATACGTTATACGTTATACGTTATACGTTATACGTTATACGTTATACGTTATACGTTATACGTTATACGTTATACGTTATACGTTATACGTTATACGTTATACGTTATACGTTATACGTTATACGTTATACGTTATACGTTATACGTTATACGTTATGCGTTATACGTTACACGTTACGCGTTACACGTTATACGTTATACTCTATATGTTATACGCTATACGTTACACGTTATACGTTATACGCTATACGTTATACGTTATACGTTATACGTTATACGTTATACGTTGTGCGTTATACGTTGTACGTTATACGATAAACGTTATACGTTATACGTTATAAGTTATAAGTTATACGTTATACGTTATACGTTATACGTTATACGTTACACGTTATACGTTATGCGCTATACGTTATACGTTATACGTTATACGTTATACGTTATACGTTATACGTTATACGTTATACGTTGTGCGTTATACGTTGTACGTTATACGATAAACGTTATACGTTATACGTTATAAGTTATAAGTTATACGTTATACGTTATACGTTATACGTTATACATTATACGTTATACGTTTTACGTTATTCGTTATACGTTATACATTATACGTTATACGGTGTACGTTATACGCTATACGTTATACGTTATACGTTATACGTTATACGTTATACGTTATACGTTATACGTTATACGTTATACGTTATACGTTATTCGTTATACGTTATACGTTACACGTTACCCGTTACACGTTATACGTTGTACGTAATACGTTTTACGTTATACGTTATACATTATACGTTATTCGTTATACGTTATACGTTATACGTTATACGTCATACGTTATACGTTATACGTTTTACGTTATTCGTTATACGTTATACATTATACGTTATACGGTATACGTTATACGTTATACGTTATACGTTATACGTTATACGTTATACGTTATACGTTATACGTTATACGTTATACGTTATACGTTATACGGCATACGTTATACACTTTACGTTATACGTTATACGTTATACGTTATACGTTATTCGTTATACGTTATACGTTATACGTTATGCGTTATACGTTATACGGTATACGTTATACGCTATACGTTATACGTTATACGTTATACGTTATACGTTATACGTTATACGTTATACGTTATACGTTATACGTTATACGTTAGACGTTATACGTTATTCGCTATACGTTATACGTTACACGTTACACGTTATACGTTGTACGTAATACGTTATACGTTATACGTTATACGTTATACGGTATACGTTATACGTTATACGTTATTCGTTATACGTTATACGTTATACGTTATACGTTATACGTTATACGTTATACGGTATACGTTATACGCTATACGTTATACGTTATACGTTATACGTTATACGTTATACGTTATACGTTATACGTTATACGTTATACGTTATACGTTATACGTTTTACGTTATACGTTATACGTTATACGGTATACGTTATACGTTATTCGTTATACGTTATACGTTATACGTTATACGTTATACGTTATACGGTATACGTTATACGCTATACGTTATACGTTATACGTTATACGTTATACGTTATACGTTATACGTTATACGTTATACGTTATACGTTATACGTTATACGTTATACGTTATACGTTATACGTTATACGTTATACGTTATACGTTATACGTTATACGTTATACGTTATACGTTATACGTTATACGTTATACGTTATACGTTATACGTTATACGTTATACGTTATACGTTATACGTTATACGTTATACGTTATACGTTATACGTTATACGTTATACGTTATACGTTATACGTTATACGTTATACGTTATTCGTTATACGCTATACGTTGCACGTTACACGTTAAACGTTGTACGTTATACGTTATACGTTATTCGTTATACGTTATACGTTACACGTTACCCGTTACCTGTTATACGTTGTACGTAATACGTTTTACGTTATACGTTATACGTTAGAAGGTATACGTTATACGTTATTCGTTATACGTTATACGTTATACGTTATACGTTATACGTTATACGGTATACGTTATACGCTATACGTTATACGTTATACGTTATACGTTATACGTTATACGTTATACGTTATACGTTATACGTTATACGTTATACGTTATACGTTATACGTTATACGTTATACGTTATACGTTATACGTTATACGTTATACGTTATACGTTATACGTTATACGTTATACGTTATACGTTATACGTTATACGTTATACGTTATACGTTATACGTTATACGTTATACGTTATACGTTATACGTTATACGTTATACGTTATGCGTTATGCGTTATACGTTACACGTTACGCGTTACACGTTATACGTTATACTCTATATGTTATACGCTATACGTTACACGTTATACGTTATACGCTATACGTTATACGTTATACGTTATACGTTATACGTTATACGTTGTGCGTTATACGTTGTACGTTATACGATAAACGTTATACGTTATACGTTATAAGTTATAAGTTATACGTTATACGTTATACGTTATACGTTATACATTATACGTTATACGTTATACGTTATACGTTATACGTTATACGTTATACGTTATACGTTATACGTTATTCGTTATACGTTATACGTTATACGTTATACGTTATACGTTATACGTTATACGTTACACGTTATACGTTATACGTTACACGTTATACGTTATACGCTGTACGTTATACGTTATACGTTATACGTTATACGTTATACGTTATACGGCATATGTGATACATTATACGTTTTACGTTATACGTAATTCGTTATACGTTATACATTATACGTTATACGGTATACGTTATACGTTATACGTTACACGTTACACGTTATACGTTGTACGTAATACGTTATACGTTATACGTTATACGTTATACGTTATACGTTATACGTTATACGTTATACGTTATACGTTATACGTTATACGTTATACGTTATACGTTATACGTTATACGTTATACGTTATTCGTTATACGTTATACGTTACACGTTACACGTTAAACGTTGTACGTAATACGTTATACGTTATACGTTATACGTTATACGGTATACGTTATACGTTATTCGTTATACATAATACGTTATACGTTATACGTTATACGTTATACGTTATACGTTACACGTTACACGTTATACGTTGTACGTAATACGTTATACGTTATACGTTATACGTTATACGTTATACGTTATACGGTATACGTTATACGTTATTCGTTATACATAATACGTTATACGTTATACGTTATACGTTATACGTTATACGTTACACGTTACACGTTATACGTTGTACGTAATACGTTATACGTTATACGTTATACGTCATACGTTACACGTTATACGTTATACGCTATACGTTATACGTTAAACGTTATACGTTATACGTTATACGGCATACGTGACACATTATACGTTTTACGTTATACGTAATTCGTTATACGTTTTACGTTATACATTATACGTTATACATTATACGTTATACGTTATACGTTATACGTTATACGTTATACGTTATACGTTATACATTATACGTTATACGTTTTACGTTATTCGTTATACGTTATACATTATACGTTATACGGTATACGTTATACGCTATACGTTATACGTTATACGTTATATGTTATACGTTATACGTTATACGTTATACGTTATACGTTATACGTTATTCGTTATACGTTATACGTTACACGTTAGACGTTATACGTTGTACGTAATAGGTTATACGTTATACGTTATAAGTTATACGGTATACGTTATACGTTATTCGTTATACGTTATACGTTATACGTTATACGTTATACGTTATACGTTTTACGTTATACGTTATACGTTATACGTTATACGTTACACGTTATACGTTATACGCTATACGTTATACGTTATACGTTATACGTTATACGTTAGACGGCATACGTGATACATTATACGTTTTACGTTATACGTAATTCGTTATACGTTATACATTATACGTTATACGGTATACGTTATACGTTATACGTTACACGTTACACGTTATACGTTGTACGTTATACGTTATACGTTATACGTTGTACGTTATACGTTATACGTTATACGTTATACGTTACACGTTACACGTTATACGTTGTACGTAATACGTTATACGTTATACGTAATACGTTATACGGTATACGTTATACGTTATTCGTTATACGTTATACGTTATACGTTATACGTTATACGTTATACGTTATACGGTATACGTTATACGCTATACGTTACACGTTATACGTTATACGTTATACGTTATACGTTATACGTTATACGTTATACGTTATACGTTATACGTAATACGTTATACGTTATTCGTTATACGTTATACATTATACGTTATACGGTATACGTTATACGTTATACGTTTTACGTTGTACGTTATACGTTATATGTTATACGTTTTACGTTATACATTATACGTTATACGTTATACGTTATACGTTATACGTTATACGGCATATGTGATACATTATACGTTTTACGTTATACGTAATTCGTTATACGTTATACATTATACGTTATACGGTATACGTTATACGTTATACGTTACACGTTACACGTTATACGTTGTACGTAATACGTTATACGTTATACGTTATACGTTATACGTTATACGTTATACGTTATACGTTATACGTTATACGTTATACGTTATACGTTATACGTTATACGTTATACGTTATACGTTATACGTTATACGTTATTCGTTATACGTTATACGTTACACGTTACACGTTAAACGTTGTACGTAATACGTTATACGTTATACGTTATACGTTATACGGTATACGTTATACGTTATTCGTTATACATAATACGTTATACGTTATACGTTATACGTTATACGTTATACGTTACACGTTACACGTTATACGTTGTACGTAATACGTTATACGTTATACGTTATACGTTATACGTTATACGTTATACGGTATACGTTATACGTTATTCGTTATACATAATACGTTATACGTTATACGTTATACGTTATACGTTATACGTTACACGTTACACGTTATACGTTGTACGTAATACGTTATACGTTATACGTTATACGTCATACGTTACACGTTATACGTTATACGCTATACGTTATACGTTAAACGTTATACGTTATACGTTATACGGCATACGTGACACATTATACGTTTTACGTTATACGTAATTCGTTATACGTTTTACGTTATACATTATACGTTATACATTATACGTTATACGTTATACGTTATACGTTATACGTTATACGTTATACGTTATACGTTATACATTATACGTTATACGTTTTACGTTATTCGTTATACGTTATACATTATACGTTATACGGTATACGTTATACGCTATACGTTATACGTTATACGTTATATGTTATACGTTATACGTTATACGTTATACGTTATACGTTATACGTTATTCGTTATACGTTATACGTTACACGTTACACGTTATACGTTGTACGTAATAGGTTATACGTTATACGTTATAAGTTATACGGTATACGTTATACGTTATTCGTTATACGTTATACGTTATACGTTATACGTTATACGTTATACGTTTTACGTTATACGTTATACGTTATACGTTATACGTTACACGTTATACGTTATACGCTATACGTTATACGTTATACGTTATACGTTATACGTTAGACGGCATACGTGATACATTATACGTTTTACGTTATACGTTATACGTTATACGTTATACGTTATACGTTATACGTTATACGTTATACGTTATTCGTTATACGTTATACGTTATACGTTATACGTTATACGTTATACGTTATACGGCATACGTGATACGTTATACGTTATACGTTATACGTTATACGTTATACGTTATACGTTATACGTTACACGTTACACGTTATACGTTGTACGTAATACGTTATACGTTATACGTAATACGTTATACGGTATACGTTATACGTTATTCGTTATACGTTATACGTTATACGTTATACGTTATACGTTATACGTTATACGGTATACGTTATACGCTATACGTTACACGTTATACGTTATACGTTATACGTTATACGTTATACGTTATACGTTATACGTTATACGTTATACGTAATACGTTATACGTTATTCGTTATACGTTATACATTATACGTTATACGGTATACGTTATACGTTATACGTTTTACGTTGTACGTTATACGTTATATGTTATACGTTTTACGTTATACATTATACGTTATACGTTATACGTTATTCGTTATACGTTATACGTTACACGTTACACGTTATACGTTGTACGTAATACGTTATACGTTATACGTTATACGTTATACCGTATACGTTATACGTTATTCGTTATACATTATACGTTATACATTATGCGTTATACGTTATACGGTATACGTTATACGCTATACGTTATACGTTATACGTTATACGTTATACGTTATACGTTATACGTTATACGTTATACGTTATACGTTATACGTTATACGTTATACGTTATACGTTACACGTTATACGTTATACGCTATACGTTATACGTTATACGTTATACGTTATACGTTATACGTTATACGTTATACGTTATACGTTATACGTTATACGTTATACGTTATACGTTATACGTTATACGTTATACGTTATTCGTTATACGTTATACGTTACACGATACACGTTAAACGTTGTACGTAATACGTTATACGTTATACGTTATACGTTATACGGTATACGTTATACGTTATTCGTTATACGTTATACGTTATACGTTATACGTTATACGTTATACGTTATACGTTATACGTTATACGTTATACGTTATACGTTATACGTTATACGTTATACGTTATACGTTATACGTTATACGTTATACGTTATACGTTATACGTTATACGTTATACGTTATACGTTATACGTTATACGTTATACGTTATACGTTATACGTTATACGTTATACGTTATACGTTATGCGTTATACGTTACACGTTACGCGTTACACGTTATACGTTATACTCTATATGTTATACGCTATACGTTACACGTTATACGTTATACGCTATACGTTATACGTTATACGTTATACGTTATACGTTATACGTTGTGCGTTATACGTTGTACGTTATACGATAAACGTTATACGTTATACGTTATAAGTTATAAGTTATACGTTATACGTTATACGTTATACGTTATACGTTACACGTTATACGTTATACGCTATACGTTATACGTTATACGTTATACGTTACACGTTACACGTTATACGTTGTACGTAATAGGTTATACGTTATACGTTATAAGTTATACGGTATACGTTATACGTTATTCGTTATACGTTATACGTTATACGTTATACGTTATACGTTATTCGTTATACGTTATACATTATACGTTATACGGTATACGTTATACGCTATACGTTATACGTTATACGTTATATGTTATACGTTATACGTTATACGTTATACGTTATACGTTATACGTTATTCGTTATACGTTATACGTTACACGTTACACGTTATACGTTGTACGTAATAGGTTATACGTTATACGTTATAAGTTATACGGTATACGTTATACGTTATTCGTTATACGTTATACGTTATACGTTATACGTTATACGTTATACGTTTTACGTTATACGTTATACGTTATACGTTATACGTTACACGTTATACGTTATACGCTATACGTTATACGTTATACGTTATACGTTATACGTTAGACGGCATACGTGATACATTATACGTTTTACGTTATACGTAATTCGTTATACGTTATACATTATACGTTATACGGTATACGTTATACGTTATACGTTACACGTTACACGTTATACGTTGTACGTTATACGTTATACGTTATACGTTGTACGTTATACGTTATACGTTATACGTTATACGTTATACGTTATACGTTATACGCTATACGTTACACGTTATACGTTATACGCTATACGTTATACGTTATACGTTATACGTTATACGTTATACGTTATACGTTATACGTTATACGTTATACGGCATACGTGATACGTTATACGTTATACGTTATACGTTATACGTTATACGTTATACGTTATACGTTACACGTTACACGTTATACGTTGTACGTAATACGTTATACGTTATACGTAATACGTTATACGGTATACGTTATACGTTATTCGTTATACGTTATACGTTATACGTTATACGTTATACGTTATACGTTATACGGTATACGTTATACGCTATACGTTACACGTTATACGTTATACGTTATACGTTATACGTTATACGTTATACGTTATACGTTATACGTTATACGTTATACGTTATACGTTATTCGTTATACGTTATACGTTACACGTTACACGTTATACGTTGTACGTAATACGTTATACGTTATACGTTATACGTTATACCGTATACGTTATACGTTATTCGTTATACATTATACGTTATACATTATGCGTTATACGTTATACGGTATACGTTATACGCTTTACGTTATACGTTATACGTTATACGTTATACGTTATACGTTATACGTTATACGTTATACGTTATACGTTATACGTTATACGTTATACGTTATACGTTACACGTTATACGTTATACGCTATACGTTATACGTTATACGTTATACGTTATACGTTATACGTTATACGTTATACGTTATACGTTATACGTTATACGTTATACGTTATACGTTATACGGCATACGTGACACATTATACGTTTTACGTTATACGTTATTCGTTATACGTTATACGTTATACGTTATACGTTATACGTTATACGTTATACGGTATACGTTATACGCTATACGTTACACGTTATACGTTATACGTTATACGTTATACGTTATACGTTATACGTTATACGTTATACGTTATACGTAATACGTTATACGTTATTCGTTATACGTTATACATTATACGTTATACGGTATACGTTATACGTTATACGTTTTACGTTGTACGTTATACGTTATATGTTATACGTTTTACGTTATACATTATACGTTATACGTTATACGTTATACGTTATACGTTATACGGCATATGTGATACATTATACGTTTTACGTTATACGTAATTCGTTATACGTTATACATTATACGTTATACGGTATACGTTATACGTTATACGTTACACGTTACACGTTATACGTTGTACGTAATACGTTATACGTTATACGTTATACGTTATACGTTATACGTTATACGTTATACGTTATACGTTATACGTTATACGTTATACGTTATACGTTATACGTTATACGTTATACGTTATACGTTATACGTTATTCGTTATACGTTATACGTTACACGTTACACGTTAAACGTTGTACGTAATACGTTATACGTTATACGTTATACGTTATACGGTATACGTTATACGTTATTCGTTATACATAATACGTTATACGTTATACGTTATACGTTATACGTTATACGTTACACGTTACACGTTATACGTTGTACGTAATACGTTATACGTTATACGTTATACGTTATACGTTATACGTTATACGGTATACGTTATACGTTATTCGTTATACATAATACGTTATACGTTATACGTTATACGTTATACGTTATACGTTACACGTTACACGTTATACGTTGTACGTAATACGTTATACGTTATACGTTATACGTCATACGTTACACGTTATACGTTATACGCTATACGTTATACGTTAAACGTTATACGTTATACGTTATACGGCATACGTGACACATTATACGTTTTACGTTATACGTAATTCGTTATACGTTTTACGTTATACATTATACGTTATACATTATACGTTATACGTTATACGTTATACGTTATACGTTATACGTTATACGTTATACGTTATACATTATACGTTATACGTTTTACGTTATTCGTTATACGTTATACATTATACGTTATACGGTATACGTTATACGCTATACGTTATACGTTATACGTTATATGTTATACGTTATACGTTATACGTTATACGTTATACGTTATACGTTATTCGTTATACGTTATACGTTACACGTTACACGTTATACGTTGTACGTAATAGGTTATACGTTATACGTTATAAGTTATACGGTATACGTTATACGTTATTCGTTATACGTTATACGTTATACGTTATACGTTATACGTTATACGTTTTACGTTATACGTTATACGTTATACGTTATACGTTACACGTTATACGTTATACGCTATACGTTATACGTTATACGTTATACGTTATACGTTAGACGGCATACGTGATACATTATACGTTTTACGTTATACGTTATACGTTATACGTTATACGTTATACGTTATACGTTATACGTTATACGTTATTCGTTATACGTTATACGTTATACGTTATACGTTATACGTTATACGTTATACGGCATACGTGATACGTTATACGTTATACGTTATACGTTATACGTTATACGTTATACGTTATACGTTACACGTTACACGTTATACGTTGTACGTAATACGTTATACGTTATACGTAATACGTTATACGGTATACGTTATACGTTATTCGTTATACGTTATACGTTATACGTTATACGTTATACGTTATACGTTATACGGTATACGTTATACGCTATACGTTACACGTTATACGTTATACGTTATACGTTATACGTTATACGTTATACGTTATACGTTATACGTTATACGTAATACGTTATACGTTATTCGTTATACGTTATACATTATACGTTATACGGTATACGTTATACGTTATACGTTTTACGTTGTACGTTATACGTTATATGTTATACGTTTTACGTTATACATTATACGTTATACGTTATACGTTATTCGTTATACGTTATACGTTACACGTTACACGTTATACGTTGTACGTAATACGTTATACGTTATACGTTATACGTTATACCGTATACGTTATACGTTATTCGTTATACATTATACGTTATACATTATGCGTTATACGTTATACGGTATACGTTATACGCTATACGTTATACGTTATACGTTATACGTTATACGTTATACGTTATACGTTATACGTTATACGTTATACGTTATACGTTATACGTTATACGTTATACGTTACACGTTATACGTTATACGCTATACGTTATACGTTATACGTTATACGTTATACGTTATACGTTATACGTTATACGTTATACGTTATACGTTATACGTTATACGTTATACGTTATACGTTATACGTTATACGTTATTCGTTATACGTTATACGTTACACGATACACGTTAAACGTTGTACGTAATACGTTATACGTTATACGTTATACGTTATACGTTATACGGTATACGTTATACGTTATTCGTTATACGTTATACGTTATACGTTATACGTTATACGTTATACGTTATACGTTATACGTTATACGTTATACGTTATACGTTATACGTTATACGTTATACGTTATACGTTATACGTTATACGTTATACGTTATACGTTATACGTTATACGTTATACGTTATACGTTATACGTTATACGTTATACGTTATACGTTATACGTTATACGTTATACGTTATACGTTATGCGTTATACGTTACACGTTACGCGTTACACGTTATACGTTATACTCTATATGTTATACGCTATACGTTACACGTTATACGTTATACGCTATACGTTATACGTTATACGTTATACGTTATACGTTATACGTTGTGCGTTATACGTTGTACGTTATACGATAAACGTTATACGTTATACGTTATAAGTTATAAGTTATACGTTATACGTTATACGTTATACGTTATACGTTACACGTTATACGTTATACGCTATACGTTATACGTTATACGTTATACGTTACACGTTACACGTTATACGTTGTACGTAATAGGTTATACGTTATACGTTATAAGTTATACGGTATACGTTATACGTTATTCGTTATACGTTATACGTTATACGTTATACGTTATACGTTATTCGTTATACGTTATACATTATACGTTATACGGTATACGTTATACGCTATACGTTATACGTTATACGTTATATGTTATACGTTATACGTTATACGTTATACGTTATACGTTATACGTTATTCGTTATACGTTATACGTTACACGTTACACGTTATACGTTGTACGTAATAGGTTATACGTTATACGTTATAAGTTATACGGTATACGTTATACGTTATTCGTTATACGTTATACGTTATACGTTATACGTTATACGTTATACGTTTTACGTTATACGTTATACGTTATACGTTATACGTTACACGTTATACGTTATACGCTATACGTTATACGTTATACGTTATACGTTATACGTTAGACGGCATACGTGATACATTATACGTTTTACGTTATACGTAATTCGTTATACGTTATACATTATACGTTATACGGTATACGTTATACGTTATACGTTACACGTTACACGTTATACGTTGTACGTTATACGTTATACGTTATACGTTGTACGTTATACGTTATACGTTATACGTTATACGTTATACGTTATACGTTATACGCTATACGTTACACGTTATACGTTATACGCTATACGTTATACGTTATACGTTATACGTTATACGTTATACGTTATACGTTATACGTTATACGTTATACGGCATACGTGATACGTTATACGTTATACGTTATACGTTATACGTTATACGTTATACGTTATACGTTACACGTTACACGTTATACGTTGTACGTAATACGTTATACGTTATACGTAATACGTTATACGGTATACGTTATACGTTATTCGTTATACGTTATACGTTATACGTTATACGTTATACGTTATACGTTATACGGTATACGTTATACGCTATACGTTACACGTTATACGTTATACGTTATACGTTATACGTTATACGTTATACGTTATACGTTATACGTTATACGTTATACGTTATACGTTATTCGTTATACGTTATACGTTACACGTTACACGTTATACGTTGTACGTAATACGTTATACGTTATACGTTATACGTTATACCGTATACGTTATACGTTATTCGTTATACATTATACGTTATACATTATGCGTTATACGTTATACGGTATACGTTATACGCTTTACGTTATACGTTATACGTTATACGTTATACGTTATACGTTATACGTTATACGTTATACGTTATACGTTATACGTTATACGTTATACGTTATACGTTACACGTTATACGTTATACGCTATACGTTATACGTTATACGTTATACGTTATACGTTATACGTTATACGTTATACGTTATACGTTATACGTTATACGTTATACGTTATACGTTATACGTTATACGTTATACGTTATTCGTTATACGTTATACGTTACACGATACACGTTAAACGTTGTACGTAATACGTTATACGTTATACGTTATACGTTATACGGTATACGTTATACGTTATTCGTTATACGTTATACGTTATACGTTATACGTTATACGTTATACGTTATACGTTATACGTTATACGTTATACGTTATACGTTATACGTTATACGTTATACGTTATACGTTATACGTTATACGTTATACGTTATACGTTATACGTTATACGTTATACGTTATACGTTATACGTTATACGTTATACGTTATACGTTATACGTTATACGTTATACGTTATACGTTATGCGTTATACGTTACACGTTACGCGTTACACGTTATACGTTATACTCTATATGTTATACGCTATACGTTACACGTTATACGTTATACGCTATACGTTATACGTTATACGTTATACGTTATACGTTATACGTTGTGCGTTATACGTTGTACGTTATACGATAAACGTTATACGTTATACGTTATAAGTTATAAGTTATACGTTATACGTTATACGTTATACGTTATACGTTACACGTTATACGTTATACGCTATACGTTATACGTTATACGTTATACGTTATACGTTATACGTTATACGTTATACGTTATACGTTGTACGTTATACGATAAACGTTATACGTTATACGTTATAAGTTATAAGTTATACGTTATACGTTATACGTTATACGTTATACATTATACGTTAGACGTTTTACGTTATTCGTTATACGTTATACATTATACGTTATACGGTGTACGTTATACGCTATACGTTATACGTTATACGTTATACGTTATACGTTATACGTTATACGTTATACGTTATACGTTATACGTTATACGTTATACGTTATACGTTATACGTTATACGTTATACGTTATACGTTATACGTTATACGTTATACGTTATACGTTATACGTTATACGTTATGCGTTATACGTTACACGTTACACGTTACGCGTTACACGTTATACGTTATACTCTATATGTTATACGCTATACGTTACACGTTATACGTTATACGCTATACGTTATACGTTATACGTTATACGTTATACGTTATACGTTGTGCGTTATACGTTGTACGTTATACGATAAACGTTATACGTTATACGTTATAAGTTATAAGTTATACGTTATACGTTATACGTTATACGTTATACATTATACGTTATACGTTTTACGTTATTCGTTATACGTTATACATTATACGTTATACGGTGTACGTTATACGCTATACGTTATACGTTATACGTTATACGTTATACGTTATACGTTATACGTTATACGTTATACGTTATACGTTATACGTTATACGGCATACGTTATACACTTTACGTTATACGTTATACGTTATACGTTATACGTTATTCGTTATACGTTATACGTTATACGTTATGCGTTATACGTTATACGGTATACGTTATACGCTATACGTTATACGTTATACGTTATACGTTATACGTTATACGTTATACGTTATACGTTATACGTTATACGTTATACGTTAGACGTTATACGTTATTCGCTATACGTTATACGTTACACGTTACATGTTATACGTTGTACGTAATACGTTATACGTTATACGTTATACGTTATACGGTATACGTTATACGTTATACGTTATTCGTTATACGTTATACGTTATACGTTATACGTTATACGTTATACGTTATACGGTATACGTTATACGCTATACGTTATACGTTATACGTTATACGTTATACGTTATACGTTATACGTTATACGTTATACGTTATACGTTATACGTTATACGTAATACGTTTTACGTTATACGTTATACGTTATACGGTATACGTTATACGTTATTACTTATACGTTATACGTTATACGTTATACGTTATACGTTATACGGTATACGTTATACGCTATACGTTATACGTTATACGTTATACGTTATACGTTATACGTTATACGTTATACGTTATACGTTATACGTTATACGTTATACGTTATACGTTATACGTTATACGTTATACGTTATACGTTATACGTTATACGTTATACGTTATACGTTATACGTTATACGTTATACGTTATACGTTATACGTTATACGTTATACGTTATACGTTATACGTTATACGTTATACGTTATACGTTATACGTTATACGTTATACGTTATACGTTATACGTTATACGTTATACGTTATTCGTTATACGTTATACGTTATACGTTATACGTTATACGTTAGACGTTATACGTTATTCGCTATACGTTATACGTTACACGTTACATGTTATACGTTGTACGTAATACGTTATACGTTATACGTTATACGTTATACGGTATACGTTATACGTTATACGTTATTCGTTATACGTTATACGTTATACGTTATACGTTATACGTTATACGTTATACGGTATACGTTATACGCTATACGTTATACGTTATACGTTATACGTTATACGTTATACGTTATACGTTATACGTTATACGTTATACGTTATACGTAATACGTTTTACGTTATACGTTATACGTTATACGGTATACGTTATACGTTATTCGTTATACGTTATACGTTATACGTTATACGTTATACGTTATACGTTATACGGTATACGTTATACGCTATACGTTATACGTTATACGTTATACGTTATACGTTATACGTTATACGTTATACGTTATACGTTTTACGTTATACGTTATACGTTATACGTTATACGTTATACGTTATACGTTATACGTTATACGTTATACGTTATACGTTATACGTTATACGTTATACGTTATACGTTATACGTTATACGTTATACGTTATACGTTATTCGTTATACGCTATACGTTGCACGTTACACGTTAAACGTTGTACGTTATACGTTATACGTTATTCGTTATACGTTATACGTTACACGTTACCCGTTACCTGTTATACGTTGTACGTAATACGTTTTACGTTATACGTTATACGTTAGAAGGTATACGTTATACGTTATTCGTTATACGTTATACGTTATACGTTATACGTTATACGTTATACGGTATACGTTATACGCTATACGTTATACGTTATACGTTATACGTTATACGTTATACGTTATACGTTATACGTTATACGTTATACGTTATACGTTATACGTTATACGTTATACGTTATACGTTATACGTTATACGTTATACGTTATACGTTATACGTTATACGTTATACGTTATACGTTATACGTTGTACGTTATACGTTATACGTTATACGTTATACGTTATACGTTATACGTTATACGTTATACGTTATACGTTATACGTTATACGTTATAAGTTATACGTTATACGTTATACGTTATACGTTATACGTTATACGTTATACGTTATACGTTATACGTTATACGTTATACGTTATACGTTATACGTTATACGTTATACGTTATACGTTATACGGTATACGTTACACGTTACACGTTAAACGTTGTACGTAATACGTTATACGTTATACGTTATACGTTATACGGTATACGTTATACGTTATTCGTTATACATAATACGTTATACGTTATACGTTATACGTTATACGTTATACGTTACACGTTACACGTTATACGTTGTACGTAATACGTTATACGTTATACGTTATACGTTATACGTTATACGTTATACGGTATACGTTATACGTTATTCGTTATACATAATACGTTATACGTTATACGTTATACGTTATACGTTATACGTTACACGTTACACGTTATACGTTGTACGTAATACGTTATACGTTATACGTTATACGTCATACGTTACACGTTATACGTTATACGCTATACGTTATACGTTAAACGTTATACGTTATACGTTATACGGCATACGTGACACATTATACGTTTTACGTTATACGTAATTCGTTATACGTTTTACGTTATACATTATACGTTATACATTATACGTTATACGTTATACGTTATACGTTATACGTTATACGTTATACGTTATACGTTATACATTATACGTTATACGTTTTACGTTATTCGTTATACGTTATACATTATACGTTATACGGTATACGTTATACGCTATACGTTATACGTTATACGTTATATGTTATACGTTATACGTTATACGTTATACGTTATACGTTATACGTTATTCGTTATACGTTATACGTTACACGTTACACGTTATACGTTGTACGTAATAGGTTATACGTTATACGTTATAAGTTATACGGTATACGTTATACGTTATTCGTTATACGTTATACGTTATACGTTATACGTTATACGTTATACGTTTTACGTTATACGTTATACGTTATACGTTATACGTTACACGTTATACGTTATACGCTATACGTTATACGTTATACGTTATACGTTATACGTTAGACGGCATACGTGATACATTATACGTTTTACGTTATACGTAATTCGTTATACGTTATACATTATACGTTATACGGTATACGTTATACGTTATACGTTACACGTTACACGTTATACGTTGTACGTTATACGTTATACGTTATACGTTGTACGTTATACGTTATACGTTATACGTTATACGTTATACGTTATACGTTATACGCTATACGTTACACGTTATACGTTATACGCTATACGTTATACGTTATACGTTATACGTTATACGTTATACGTTATACGTTATACGTTATACGTTATACGGCATACGTGATACGTTATACGTTATACGTTATACGTTATACGTTATACGTTATACGTTATACGTTACACGTTACACGTTATACGTTGTACGTAATACGTTATACGTTATACGTAATACGTTATACGGTATACGTTATACGTTATTCGTTATACGTTATACGTTATACGTTATACGTTATACGTTATACGTTATACGGTATACGTTATACGCTATACGTTACACGTTATACGTTATACGTTATACGTTATACGTTATACGTTATACGTTATACGTTATACGTTATACGTAATACGTTATACGTTATTCGTTATACGTTATACATTATACGTTATACGGTATACGTTATACGTTATACGTTTTACGTTGTACGTTATACGTTATATGTTATACGTTTTACGTTATACATTATACGTTATACGTTATACGTTATTCGTTATACGTTATACGTTACACGTTACACGTTATACGTTGTACGTAATACGTTATACGTTATACGTTATACGTTATACCGTATACGTTATACGTTATTCGTTATACATTATACGTTAAACATTATGCGTTATACGTTATACGGTATACGTTATACGCTATACGTTATACGTTATACGTTATACGTTATACGTTATACGTTATACGTTATACGTTATACGTTATACGTTATACGTTATACGTTATACGTTATACGTTACACGTTATACGTTACACGCTATACGTTATACGTTATACGTTATACGTTATACGTTATACGTTATACGTTATACGTTATACGTTATACGTTATACGTTATACGTTATACGTTATACGTTATACGTTATACGTTATTCGTTATACGTTATACGTTACACGATACACGTTAAACGTTGTACGTAATACGTTATACGTTATACGTTATACGTTATACGGTATACGTTATACGTTATTCGTTATACGTTATACGTTATACGTTATACGTTATACGTTATACGTTACACGCTATACGTTATACGTTATACGTTATACGTTATACGTTATACGTTATACGTTATACGTTATACGTTATACGTTATACGTTATACGTTATACGTTATACGTTATACGTTATACGTTATACGTTATACGTTATACGTTATACGTTATACGTTATACGTTATACGTTATCCGTTATACGTTATGCGTTATACGTTACACGTTACGCGTTACACGTTATACGTTATACTCTATATGTTATACGCTATACGTTACACGTTATACGTTATACGCTATACGTTATACGTTATACGTTATACGTTATACGTTATACGTTGTGCGTTATACGTTGTACGTTATACGATAAACGTTATACGTTATACGTTATAAGTTATAAGTTATACGTTATACGTTATACGTTATACGTTATACGTTACACGTTATACGTTATACGCTATACGTTATACGTTATACGTTATACGTTATACGTTATACGTTATACGTTATACGTTATACGTTGTACGTTATACGATAAACGTTATACGTTATACGTTATAAGTTATAAGTTATACGTTATACGTTATACGTTATACGTTATACATTATACGTTATACGTTTTACGTTATACGTTATACGTTATACGTTATACGTTATACGTTATACGTTGTACGTTATACGATAAACGTTATACGTTATACGTTATAAGTTATAAGTTATACGTTATACGTTATACGTTATACGTTATACATTATACGTTAGACGTTTTACGTTATTCGTTATACGTTATACATTATACGTTATACGGTGTACGTTATACGCTATACGTTATACGTTATACGTTATACGTTATACGTTATACGTTATACGTTATACGTTATTCGTTATACGCTATACGTTGCACGTTACACGTTAAACGTTGTACGTTATACGTTATACGTTATTCGTTATACGTTATACGTTACACGTTACCCGTTACCTGTTATACGTTGTACGTAATACGTTTTACGTTATACGTTATACGTTAGAAGGTATACGTTATACGTTATTCGTTATACGTTATACGTTATACGTTATACGTTATACGTTATACGGTATACGTTATACGCTATACGTTATACGTTATACGTTATACGTTATACGTTATACGTTATACGTTATACGTTATACGTTATACGTTATACGTTATACGTTATACGTTATACGTTATACGTTATACGTTATACGTTATACGTTATACGTTATACGTTATACGTTATACGTTATACGTTATACGTTATACGTTATACGTTATACGTTATACGTTATACGTTATACGTTATACGTTATACGTTATACGTTATACGTTATAAGTTATACGTTATACGTTATACGTTATACGTTATACGTTATACGTTATACGTTATACGTTATACGTTATACGTTATACGTTATACGTTATACGTTATACGTTATACGTTATACGTTATACGTTATACGTTATGCGTTATGCGTTATACGTTACACGTTACGCGTTACACGTTATACGTTATACTCTATATGTTATACGCTATACGTTACACGTTATACGTTATACGCTATACGTTATACGTTATACGTTATACGTTATACGTTATGCGTTATGCGTTATACGTTACGCGTTACACGTTATACGTTATTCTCTCTATGTTATACGCTATACGTTACACGTTATACGTTATACGCTATACGTTATACGTTATACGTTATACGTTATACGTTATACGTTGTGCGTTATACGTTGTACGTTATACGATAAACGTTATACGTTATACGTTATAAGTTACAAGTTATACGTTATACGTTATACGTTATACGTTATACATTATACGTTATACGTTATACGTTATACGTTATACGTTATACGTTATACGTTATACGTTATTCGTTATACGTTATACGTTATACGTTATACGTTATACGTTATACGTTACACGTTATACGTTATACGTTACACGTTATACGTTATACGCTGTACGTTATACGTTATACGTTATACGTTATACGTTATACGTTATACGTTATACGTTATACGTTATACGTTATACGTTATACGTTATACGTTATACGTTATACGTTATACGTTATACGTTATACGTTATACGTTATACGTTATACGTTATACGTTATACGTTATACGTTATACGTTATACGTTATACGTTATACGTTATACGTTATACGTTATACGTTATGCGTTATGCGTTATACGTTACACGTTACGCGTTACACGTTATACGTTATACTCTATATGTTATACGCTATACGTTACACGTTATACGTTATACGCTATACGTTATACGTTATACGTTATACGTTATACGTTATACGTTGTGCGTTATACGTTGTACGTTATACGATAAACGTTATACGTTATACGTTATAAGTTATAAGTTATACGTTATACGTTATACGTTATACGTTATACATTATACGTTATACGTTATACGTTATACGTTATACGTTATACGTTATACGTTATACGTTATTCGTTATACGTTATACGTTATACGTTATGCGTTATACGTTATACGTTACACGTTATACGTTATACGTTACACGTTATACGTTATACGCTGTACGTTATACGTTATACGTTATACGTTATACGTTATACGTTATACGGCATATGTGATACATTATACGTTTTACGTTATACGTAATTCGTTATACGTTATACATTATACGTTATACGGTATACGTTATACGTTATACGTTACACGTTACACGTTATACGTTGTACGTAATACGTTATACGTTATACGTTATACGTTATACGTTATACGTTATACGTTATACGTTATACGTTATACGTTATACGTTATACGTTATACGTTATGCGTTATGCGTTATACGTTACACGTTACGCGTTACACGTTATACGTTATACTCTATATGTTATACGCTATACGTTACACGTTATACGTTATACGCTATACGTTATACGTTATACGTTATACGTTATACGTTATACGTTGTGCGTTATACGTTGTACGTTATACGATAAACGTTATACGTTATACGTTATAAGTTATAAGTTATACGTTATACGTTATACGTTATACGTTATACATTATACGTTATACGTTATACGTTATACGTTATACGTTATACGTTATACGTTATACGTTATTCGTTATACGTTATACGTTATACGTTATACGTTATACGTTATACGTTACACGTTATACGTTATACGTTACACGTTATACGTTATACGCTGTACGTTATACGTTATACGTTATACGTTATACGTTATACGTTATACGGCATATGTGATACATTATACGTTTTACGTTATACGTAATTCGTTATACGTTATACATTATACGTTATACGGTATACGTTATACGTTATACGTTACACGTTACACGTTATACGTTGTACGTAATACGTTATACGTTATACGTTATACGTTATACGTTATACGTTATACGTTATACGTTATACGTTATACGTTATACGTTATACGTTATACGTTATACGTTATACGTTATACGTTATTCGTTATACGTTATACGTTACACGTTACACGTTAAACGTTGTACGTAATACGTTATACGTTATACGTTATACGTTATACGTTATACGGTATACGTTATACGTTATTCGTTATACATAATACGTTATACGTTATAAGTTATACGTTATACGTTATACGTTACACGTTACACGTTATACGTTGTACGTAATACGTTATACGTTATACGTTATACGTTATACGTTATACGTTATACGGTATACGTTATACGTTATTCGTTATACATAATACGTTATACGTTATACGTTATACGTTATACGTTATACGTTATACGTTACACGTTACACGTTATACGTTGTACGTAATACGTTATACGTTATACGTTATACGTCATACGTTACACGTTATACGTTATACGCTATACGTTATACGTTAAACGTTATACGTTATACGTTATACGGCATACGTGACACATTATACGTTTTACGTTATACGTAATTCGTTATACGTTTTACGTTATACATTATACGTTATACATTATACGTTATACGTTATACGTTATACGTTATACGTTATACGTTATACGTTATACATTATACGTTATACGTTTTACGTTATTCGTTATACGTTATACATTATACGTTATACGGTATACGTTATACGCTATACGTTATACGTTATACGCTATACGTTATACGTTATACGTTATACGTTATACGTTATACGTTATACGTTATACGTTATACGTTATACGTTATACGTTATACGTTATACGTTATACGTTATTCGTTATACGTTATACGTTACACGATACACGTTAAACGTTGTACGCAATACGTTATACGTTATACGTTATACGTTATACGTTACACGATACACGTTAAACGTTGTACGTAATACGTTATACGTTATACGTTATACGTTATACGGTATACGTTATACGTTATTCGTTATACGTTATACGTTATACGTTATACGTTATACGTTATACGTTATACGTTATACGTTATACGTTATACGTTATACGTTATACGTTATACGTTATACGTTATACGTTATACGTTATACGTTATACGTTATACGTTATACGTTATACGTTATACGTTATTCGTTATACGTTATACGTTACACGATACACGTTAAACGTTGTACGTAATACGTTATACGTTATACGTTATACGTTATACGGTATACGTTATACGTTATACATTATACGTTATTCGTTATACGTTATACGTTATACGTCATACGTTATACGTTATACGTTTTACGTTATTCGTTATACGTTATACATTATACGTTATACGGTATACGTTATACGTTATACGTTGTACGTTGTACGTTATACGTTATACGTTATACGTTATACGTTATACGTTATACGTTATACGTTATACGTTATACGTTATACGTTATACGTTATACGTTATACGTTATACGTTATACGTTATTCGTTATACGTTATACGTTACACGATACACGTTAAACGTTGTACGTAATACGTTATACGTTATACGTTATACGTTATACGGTATACGTTATACGTTATTCGTTATACGTTATACGTTATACGTTATACGTTATACGTTATACGTTATACGTTATACGTTATACGTTATACGTTTTACGTTATACGTTATACGTTATACGTTATACGTTATACGTTACACGTTATACGTTATACGCTATACGTTATACGTTATACGTTATACGTTATACGTTATACGGCATACGTGATACATTATACGTTTTACGTTATACGTAATTCGTTATACGTTATACATTATACGTTATACGGTATACGTTATACGTTATACGTTACACGTTACACGTTATACGTTGTACGTTATACGTTATACGTTATACGTTGTACGTTATACGTTATACGTTATACGTTATTCGTTATACGTTATACGTTATACGTTATACGTTATACGTTATACGTTATACGTTATACGTTATACATTATACGTTATACGTTACACGTTATACGTTATACGTTATACGTTATACGGTATACGTTATACGCTATACGTTATACGTTATACGTTATACGTTATACGTTATACGTGATACGTTATACGTTATACGTTATACGTTATACGTTATACGTTATACGTTATACGTTATACGTTATAGGTTATACGTTATACGTTATACGTTATACGTTATACGTTATACGTTATACGTTATACGTTATACGTTATACGTTACACGTTACACGTTACACGTTACACGTTATACGTTATACGCTATATGTAATACGCTTTACGTTATACGTTATACGTTATACGTTATACGTTATACGTTATACGTTATACGTTATACGTTATACGTTATACGTTATACGTTATACGTTACACGTTATACGTTATACGCTATACGTTATACGTTATACGTTATACGTTATACGTTATACGTTATACGTTATACGTTATACGGCATATGTGATACATTATACGTTTTACGTTATACGTAATTCGTTATACGTTATACATTATACGTTATACGGTATACGTTATACGTTATACGTTACACGTTGCACGTTATACGTTGTACGTAATACGTTATACGTTATACGTTATACGTTATACGTTATACGTTATACGTTATACGTTATACGTTATACGTTATACGTTATACGTTATTCGTTATACGTTATACGTTACACGTTACACGTTACACGTTATACGTTATACGCTATATGTAATACGCTTTACGTTATACGTTATACGTTATACGTTATACGTTATACGTTATACGTTATACGTTATACGTTATACGTTATACGTTATACGTTATACGTTACACGTTATACGTTATACGCTATACGTTATACGTTATACGTTATACGTTATACGTTATACGTTATACGTTATACGTTATACGGCATATGTGATACATTATACGTTTTACGTTATACGTAATTCGTTATACGTTATACATTATACGTTATACGGTATACGTTATACGTTATACGTTACACGTTGCACGTTATACGTTGTACGTAATACGTTATACGTTATACGTTATACGTTATACGTTATACGTTATACGTTATACGTTATACGTTATACGTTATACGTTATACGTTATTCGTTATACGTTATACGTTACACGTTACACGTTATACGTAGTACGTTATACGTTATACGTTATACGTTGTACGTTATACGTTATACGTTATACGTTATTCGTTATACGTTATACGTTATACGTTATACGTTATACGTTATACGTTACACGTTATACGTTATACGTTATACGCTATACGTTATACGTTATACGTTATACGTTATACGTTATACGTTATACGTTATACGTTATACGGCATACGTGACACATTATACGTTTTACGTTATACGTAATTCGTTATACGTTTTACGTTATACATTATACGTTATACATTATACGTTATACGTTATACGTTATACGTTATACGTTATACGTTATACGTTATACATTATACGTTATACGTTTTACGTTATTCGTTATACGTTATACATTATACGTTATACGGTATACGTTATACGCTATACGTTATACGTTATACGCTATACGTTATACGTTATACGTTATACGTTATACGTTATACGTTATACGTTATACGTTATACGTTATACGTTATACGTTATACGTTATACGTTATACGTTATTCGTTATACGTTATACGTTACACGATACACGTTAAACGTTGTACGCAATACGTTATACGTTATACGTTATACGTTATACGTTACACGATACACGTTAAACGTTGTACGTAATACGTTATACGTTATACGTTATACGTTATACGGTATACGTTATACGTTATTCGTTATACGTTATACGTTATACGTTATACGTTATACGTTATACGTTATACGTTATACGTTATACGTTATACGTTATACGTTATACGTTATACGTTATACGTTATACGTTATACGTTATACGTTATACGTTATACGTTATACGTTATACGTTATACGTTATTCGTTATACGTTATACGTTACACGATACACGTTAAACGTTGTACGTAATACGTTATACGTTATACGTTATACGTTATACGGTATACGTTATACGTTATACATTATACGTTATTCGTTATACGTTATACGTTATACGTCATACGTTATACGTTATACGTTTTACGTTATTCGTTATACGTTATACATTATACGTTATACGGTATACGTTATACGTTATACGTTGTACGTTGTACGTTATACGTTATACGTTATACGTTATACGTTATACGTTATACGTTATACGTTATACGTTATACGTTATACGTTATACGTTATACGTTATACGTTATACGTTATACGTTATTCGTTATACGTTATACGTTACACGATACACGTTAAACGTTGTACGTAATACGTTATACGTTATACGTTATACGTTATACGGTATACGTTATACGTTATACGTTGTACGTTATACGTTATACGTTATACGTTATTCGTTATACGTTATACGTTATACGTTATACGTTATACGTTATACGTTATACGTTATACGTTATACATTATACGTTATACGTTACACGTTATACGTTATACGTTATACGTTATACGGTATACGTTATACGCTATACGTTATACGTTATACGTTATACGTTATACGTTATACGTGATACGTTATACGTTATACGTTATACGTTATACGTTATACGTTATACGTTATACGTTATACGTTATAGGTTATACGTTATACGTTATACGTTATACGTTATACGTTATACGTTATACGTTATACGTTATACGTTATACGTTACACGTTACACGTTACACGTTACACGTTATACGTTATACGCTATATGTAATACGCTTTACGTTATACGTTATACGTTATACGTTATACGTTATACGTTATACGTTATACGTTATACGTTATACGTTATACGTTATACGTTATACGTTACACGTTATACGTTATACGCTATACGTTATACGTTATACGTTATACGTTATACGTTATACGTTATACGTTATACGTTATACGGCATATGTGATACATTATACGTTTTACGTTATACGTAATTCGTTATACGTTATACATTATACGTTATACGGTATACGTTATACGTTATACGTTACACGTTGCACGTTATACGTTGTACGTAATACGTTATACGTTATACGTTATACGTTATACGTTATACGTTATACGTTATACGTTATACGTTATACGTTATACGTTATACGTTATTCGTTATACGTTATACGTTACACGTTACACGTTACACGTTATACGTTATACGCTATATGTAATACGCTTTACGTTATACGTTATACGTTATACGTTATACGTTATACGTTATACGTTATACGTTATACGTTATACGTTATACGTTATACGTTATACGTTACACGTTATACGTTATACGCTATACGTTATACGTTATACGTTATACGTTATACGTTATACGTTATACGTTATACGTTATACGGCATATGTGATACATTATACGTTTTACGTTATACGTAATTCGTTATACGTTATACATTATACGTTATACGGTATACGTTATACGTTATACGTTACACGTTGCACGTTATACGTTGTACGTAATACGTTATACGTTATACGTTATACGTTATACGTTATACGTTATACGTTATACGTTATACGTTATACGTTATACGTTATACGTTATTCGTTATACGTTATACGTTACACGTTACACGTTATACGTAGTACGTTATACGTTATACGTTATACGTTGTACGTTATACGTTATACGTTATACGTTATTCGTTATACGTTATACGTTATACGTTATACGTTATACGTTATACGTTACACGTTATACGTTATACGTTATACGCTATACGTTATACGTTATACGTTATACGTTATACGTTATACGTTATACGTTATACGTTATACGGCATACGTGACACATTATACGTTTTACGTTATACGTAATTCGTTATACGTTTTACGTTATACATTATACGTTATACATTATACGTTATACGTTATACGTTATACGTTATACGTTATACGTTATACGTTATACATTATACGTTATACGTTTTACGTTATTCGTTATACGTTATACATTATACGTTATACGTTATACGTTATACGCTATACGTTATACGTTATACGTTATACGTTATACGTTATACGTTATACGTTATACGTTATACGTTATACGTTATACGTTATACGTTATACGTTATACGTTATACGTTACACGTTACACGTTACACGTTACACGTTATACGTTATACGCTATATGTAATACGCTTTACGTTATACGTTATACGTTATACGTTATACGTTATACGTTATACGTTATACGTTATACGTTATACGTTATACGTTATACGTTATACGTTACACGTTATACGTTATACGCTATACGTTATACGTTATACGTTATACGTTATACGTTATACGTTATACGTTATACGTTATACGGCATATGTGATACATTATACGTTTTACGTTATACGTAATTCGTTATACGTTATACATTATACGTTATACGGTATACGTTATACGTTATACGTTACACGTTGCACGTTATACGTTGTACGTAATACGTTATACGTTATACGTTATACGTTATACGTTATACGTTATACGTTATACGTTATACGTTATACGTTATACGTTATACGTTATTCGTTATACGTTATACGTTACACGTTACACGTTAAATGTTGTATGTAATACGTTATACGTTATACGTTATACGTTATACGGTATACGTTATACGTTATTCGTTATACGTTATACGTTATACGTTATACGTTATACGTTATACGTTATACGTTATACGTTATTCGTTATACGTTATACGTTATACGTTACACGTTATACGTTATACGTTATACGCTATACGTTATACGTTATACGTTATACGTTATACGTTATACGGCATACGTGATACATTATACGTTTTACGTTATACGTAATTCGTTATACGTTATACATTATACGTTATACGGTATACGTTATACGTTATACGTTACACGTTACACGTTATACGTTGTACGTTATACGTTATACGTTATACGTTGTACGTTATACGTTATACGTTATACGTTATTCGTTATACGTTATACGTTATACGTTATACGTTATACGTTATACGTTATACGTTATACGTTATACGTTATACGTTACACGTTATACGTTATACGCTTTACGCTATACGTTATACGTTATACGTTATACGTTATACGTTATACGTTATACGTTATACGGCATATGTGATACATTATACGTTTTACGTTATACGTAATTCGTTATACGTTATACATTATACGTTATACGGTATACGTTATACGTTATACGTTACACGTTAAACGTTATACGTTGTACGTAATACGTTATACGTTATACGTTATACGTTATACGTTATACGTTATACGTTATACGTTATACGTTATACGTTATACGTTATACGTTATACGTTATTCGTTATACGTTATACGTTACACGTTACACGTTATACGTAGTACGTTATACGTTATACGTTATACGTTGTACGTTATACGTTATACGTTATACGTTATTCGTTATACGTTATACGTTATACGTTATACGTTATACGTTATACGTTATACGTTATACGTTACACGTTACACGTTATACGTTGTACGTTATACGTTATACGTTATACGTTGTACGTTATACGTTATACGTTATACGTTATTCGTTATACGTTATACGTTATACGTTATACGTTATACGTTATACGTTATACGTTATACGTTATACGTTATTCGTTATACGTTATACGTTACACGATACACGTTAAACGTTGTACGTAATACGTTATGCGTTATACGTTATACGTTATACGGTATACGTTATACGTTATTCGTTATACGTTATACGTTATACGTTATACGTTATACGTTATACGTTATACGTTATACGTTTTACGTTATACGTTATACGTTATACGTTATACGTTATACGTTACACGTTATACGTTATACGTTATACGCTATACGTTATACGTTATACGTTATACGTTATACGTTATACGGCATACGTGATACATTATACGTTTTACGTTATACGTAATTCGTTATACGTTATACATTATACGTTATACGGTATACGTTATACGTTATACGTTATACGTTACACGTTACACGTTATACGTTGTACGTTATACGTTATACGTTATACGTTGTACGTTATACGTTATACGTTATACGTTATTCGTTATACGTTATACGTTATACGTTATACGTTATACGTTATACGTTATACGTTATACGTTATACGTTATACGTTACACGTTATACGTTATACGCTATACGTTATACGTTATACGTTATACGTTATACGTTATACGTTATACGTTATACGTTATACGTTATACGGCATATGTGATACATTATACGTTTTACGTTATACGTAATTCGTTATACGTTATACATTATACGTTATACGGTATACGTTATACGTTATACGTTATACGTTACACGTTACACGTTATACGTTGTACGTAATACGTTATACGTTATACGTTATACGTTATACGTTGTACGTTATACGTTATACGTTATACGTTATACGTTATACGTTATACGTTATACGTTACACGTTACACGTTAAATGTTGTACGTAATACGTTATACGTTATACGTTATACGTTATACGGTATACGTTATACGTTATACGTTATACGTTATACGTTATACGTTATACGTTATACGTTATACGTTATACGTTATACGTTATTCGTTATACGTTATACGTTACACGTTATACGTTATACGTTATGCGTTATACGTCATACGTTATACGCTTTACGCTATACGTTATACGTTATACGTTATACGTTATACGTTATACGTTATACGTTATACGGCATATGTGATACATTATACGTTTTACGTTATACGTAATTCGTTATACGTTATACATTATACGTTATACGGTATACGTTATACGTTATACGTTACACGTTACACGTTATACGTTGTACGTAATACGTTATACGTTATACGTTATACGTTATACGTTATACGTTATACGTTATACGTTATACGTTATACGTTATACGCTATACGTTATACGTTATACGTTATACGTCATTCGTTATACGTTATACGTTACACGATACACGTTAAACGTTGTACGTAATACGTTATACGTTATACGTTATACGTTATACGGTATACGTTATACGTTATTCGTTATACGTTATACGTTATACGTTATACGTTATACGTTATACGTTATACGGTATACGTTATACGTTATACGTTACACGTTACACGTTATACGTTGTACGTTATACGTTATACGTTATACGTTGTACGTTATACGTTATACGTTATACGTTATTCGTTATACGTTATACGTTATACGTTATACGTTATACGTTATACGTTATACGTTATACGTTATACGTTATACGTTACACGTTATACGTTATACGCTTTACGCTATACGTTATACGTTATACGTTATACGTTATACGTTATACGTTATACGTTATACGGCATATGTGATACATTATACGTTTTACGTTATACGTAATTCGTTATACGTTATACATTATACGTTATACGGTATACGTTATACGTTATACGTTACACGTTAAACGTTATACGTTGTACGTAATACGTTATACGTTATACGTTATACGTTATACGTTATACGTTATACGTTATACGTTATACGTTATACGTTATACGTTATACGTTATACGTTATTCGTTATACGTTATACGTTACACGTTACACGTTATACGTAGTACGTTATACGTTATACGTTATACGTTGTACGTTATACGTTATACGTTATACGTTATTCGTTATACGTTATACGTTATACGTTATACGTTATACGTTATACGTTATACGTTATACGTTACACGTTACACGTTATACGTTGTACGTTATACGTTATACGTTATACGTTGTACGTTATACGTTATACGTTATACGTTATTCGTTATACGTTATACGTTATACGTTATACGTTATACGTTATACGTTATACGTTATACGTTATTCGTTATACGTTATACGTTACACGATACACGTTAAACGTTGTACGTAATACGTTATGCGTTATACGTTATACGTTATACGGTATACGTTATACGTTATTCGTTATACGTTATACGTTATACGTTATACGTTATACGTTATACGTTATACGTTATACGTTTTACGTTATACGTTATACGTTATACGTTATACGTTATACGTTACACGTTATACGTTATACGTTATACGCTATACGTTATACGTTATACGTTATACGTTATACGTTATACGGCATACGTGATACATTATACGTTTTACGTTATACGTAATTCGTTATACGTTATACATTATACGTTATACGGTATACGTTATACGTTATACGTTATACGTTACACGTTACACGTTATACGTTGTACGTATACGTTATTCGTTATACGTTATACGTTATACGTTATACGTTATACGTTATACGTTATACGTTATACGTTATACGTTATACGTTACACGTTATACGTTATACGCTATACGTTGTACGTTATACGTTATACGTTATACGTTATACGTTATACGTTATACGTTATACGTTATACGGCATATGTGATACATTATACGTTTTACGTTATACGTAATTCGTTATACGTTATACATTATACGTTATACGGTATACGTTATACGTTATACGTTATACGTTACACGTTACACGTTATACGTTGTACGTAATACGTTATACGTTATACGTTATACGTTATATGGTATACGATATACGTTATTCGTTATACGTTATACGTTATACGTTATACGTTATACGATATACGGTATACGTTATACGCTATACGTTATACGTTATACGTTATACGTTATACGTTATACGTGATACGTTATACGTTATACGTTATACGTTATACGTTATACGTTATACGTTATACGTTATACGTTATTCGTTATACGTTATACGTTATACGTTATACGTTATACGTTATACGTTATACGTTACACGTTATACGTTATACGTTATACGTTATTCGTCATATGTTATACCTGATACGTTATACGCTATACGTTATACGTTATACGTTATACGTTATACGGCATACGTTATACATTATACGTTTTTCGTTATACGTAATTCGTTATGCGTTATACATTATACGTTATACGATATACGTTCTAGGATATGCGTTATACGTTATACGTTATTCGTTAAGCGTTATACGTTATACGTTATACGTTATACGTTATACGTTATACGTTATACGTTATACGTTATACGTTACAAGTTATACGTTATACGCTATACGTTATACGTTATACGTTATGCGTTATACGTTATACGTCATACGTTATACGTTATACGTTATACGTTATACGTTATACGTTATACGTTATACGTTATACGTTATACGTTATACGTTATACGTTATACGTTACACGTTATACGTTATACGTTATACGTTATTCGTCATATGTTATACCTGATACGTTATACGCTATACGTTATACGTTATACGTTATACGTTATACGGCATACGTTATACATTATACGTTTTTCGTTATACGTAATTCGTTATGCGTTATACATTATACGTTATACGATATACGTTCTAGGATATGCGTTATACGTTATACGTTATTCGTTAAGCGTTATACGTTATACGTTATACGTTATACGTTATACGTTATACGTTATACGTTATACGTTATACGTTATACGTTATACGTTATACGTTATTCGTCATATGTTATACCTGATACGTTATACGCTATACGTTATACGTTATACGTTATACGTTATACGGCATACGTTATACATTATACGTTTTTCGTTATACGTAATTCGTTATGCGTTATACATTATACGTTATACGATATACGTTCTAGGATATGCGTTATACGTTATACGTTATTCGTTAAGCGTTATACGTTATACGTTATACGTTATACGTTATACGTTATACGTTATTCGTTATACGTTATACGTTATACGTTATACGTTATACGTTATACGTTATACGTTACACGTTATACGTTATACGTTATACGTTATTCGTCATATGTTATACCTGATACGTTATACGCTATACGTTATACGTTATACGTTATACGTTATACGGCATACGTTATACATTATACGTTTTTCGTTATACGTAATTCGTTATGCGTTATACATTATACGTTATACGATATACGTTCTAGGATATGCGTTATACGTTATACGTTATTCGTTAAGCGTTATACGTTATACGTTATACGTTATACGTTATACGTTATACGTTATACGTTATACGTTATACGTTACAAGTTATACGTTATACGCTATACGTTATACGTTATACGTTATGCGTTATACGTTATACGTCATACGTTATACGTTATACGTTATACGTTATACGTTATACGTTATACGTTATACGTTATACGTTATACGTTATACGTTATACGTTATACGTTACACGTTATACGTTATACGTTATACGTTATTCGTCATATGTTATACCTGATACGTTATACGCTATACGTTATACGTTATACGTTATACGTTATACGGCATACGTTATACATTATACGTTTTTCGTTATACGTAATTCGTTATGCGTTATACATTATACGTTATACGATATACGTTCTAGGATATGCGTTATACGTTATACGTTATTCGTTAAGCGTTATACGTTATACGTTATACGTTATACGTTATACGTTATACGTTATACGTTATACGTTATACGTTATACGTTATACGTTATACGTTATTCGTCATATGTTATACCTGATACGTTATACGCTATACGTTATACGTTATACGTTATACGTTATACGGCATACGTTATACATTATACGTTTTTCGTTATACGTAATTCGTTATGCGTTATACATTATACGTTATACGATATACGTTCTGGGATATGCGTTATACGTTATACGTTATTCGTTAAGCGTTATACGTTATACGTTATACGTTATACGTTATACGTTATACGTTATACGTTATACGTTATACGTTATACGTTATACGGCATACGTGATACATTATACGTTTTACGTTATACGTAATTCGTTATACGTTATACATTATACGTTATACGGTATACGTTCTAGGATATGCGTTATACGTTATACGTTATACGTTAAGCGTTATACGTTATACGTTATACGTTATACGTTATACATTATACGTTATTCGTTATACGTTATACGTTATACGTTATACGTCATACGTTATACGTTATACGTTTTACGTTATTCGTTATACGTTATACATTATACGTTATACGGTATACGTTATACGTTATACGTTGTACGTTGTACGTTATTCGTTATACGTTATACGTTTTACGTTATACATTATACGTTATACGTTATACGTTATACGTTATACGTTATACGTTATACGTTATACGTTATACGTTATACGTTATACGTTATACGTTATACGTTATACGTTATACGTTATACGTTATACGTTATACATTATACGTTATACGTTTTACGTTATTCGTTATACGTTATACATTATACGTTATACGGTATACGTTATACGCTATACGTTATACGTTATACGTTATACGTTATACGTTATACGTTATACGTTATTCGTTATACGTTATACGTTACACGTTACACGTTATACGTTGTACGTAATACGTTATACGTTATACGTTATACGTTATACGGTATACGTTATACGTTATTCGTTATACGTTATACGTTATCCGTTATGCGTTATACGTTATAAGGTATACGTTATACGCTATACGTGATACGTTATACGTTATACGTTATACGTTATACGTTATACGTTATACGTTATACGTTATACGTTATACGTTATACGTTATACGTTATACGTTATACGTTATACGTTATACGTTACACGTTATACGTTATACGCAATACGTTATACGTTATACGTTATACGTTATACGTTATACGTTATACGGCATACGTGATACATTATACGTTTTACGTTATACGTAATTCGTTATACGTTATACATTATACGTTATACGGTATACGTTCTAGGATATGCGTTATACGTTATACGTTATACGTTAAGCGTTATACGTTATACGTTATACGTTATACGTTATACGGTATACGTTATACGTTATTCGTTATACGTTATACGTTATACGTTATGCGTTATACGTTATACGGTATACGTTATACGCTATACGTTATACGTTATACGTTATACGTTATACGTTATACGTTATACGTTATACGTTATACGTTATACGTTATACGTTATACGTTATTCGCTATACGTTATACGTTACACGTTACACGTTATACGTTGTACGTAATACGTTGTACGTTATACGTTATACGTTATACGGTATACGTTATACGTTATACGTTATTCGTTATACGTTATACGTTATACGTTATACGTTATACGTTATACGTTATACGGTAGACGTTATACGCTATACGTTATACGTTATACGTTATACGTTATACGTTACACGCTATACGTTATACGTTATACGTTATACGTTATACGTTATACGTTATACGTTATACGTTACACGTTATACGTTATACGTTATACGTCATACGTTATACGTTATACGTTATTCGTTATACGTTATACGTTATACGTTACACGTTAAACGTTGTACGTAATACGTTATACGTTATACGTTATACGTTATACGGTATACGTTATACGTTATTCGTTATACGTTATACGTTATACGTTATACGTTATACGTTATACGTTATACGTTATACGTTATACGTTATACGTTATACGTTATACGGCATACGTGATACATTATACGTTTTACGTTATACGTAATTCGTTATACGTTATACATTATACGTTATACGGTATACGTTATACGCTATACGTTATACGTTATACGTTATACGTTATACGGTATACGTTATACATTATTCGTTATACGTTATACGTTATACGTTATGCGTTATACGTTATACGGTATACGGTATACGTTATACGTTATTCGTTATACGTTATACGTTATACGTTATGCGTTATACGTTATACGTTATACGTTATACGTTATACGGTATACGTTATACGTTATTCGTTATACGTTATACGTTATACGTTATGCGTTATACGTTATACGGTATACGTTATACGCTATACGTTATACGTTATACGTTATACGTTATACGTTATACGTTATACGTTATACGTTATACGTTATACGTTATACGTTATACGTTATACGTTATTCGCTATACGTTATACGTTACACGTTACACGTTATACGTTGTACGTAATACGTTATACGTTATACGTTATACGTTATACGGTATACGTTATACGTTATACGTTATTCGTTATACGTTATACGTTATACGTTATACGTTATACGTTATACGTTATACGGTATACGTTATACGCTATACGTTATACGTTATACGTTATACGTTATACGTTATACGTTATACGTTATACGTTATACGTTATACGTTATACGTTATACGTTATACGTTATACGTTATACGTTATACGTTATACGCTATACGTTATACGTTATACGTTATACGTCATACGTTATACGTTATACGTTATACGTTATACGTTATACGTTATACGTTATACGTTATACGTTACACGTTACACGTTACGCGTTACACGTTACGCGTTATACGTTACACGCTATACGTTACACGCTATACGTTACACGCTATACGTTATACGTTATACGTTATACGTTATACGTTATACGTTATACGTTATACGTTATACGTTATACGTTATACGTTATACGTTATACGTCATACGTTATACGTTATACGTTATTCGTTATACGTTATACGTTACACGTTACACGTTAAACGTTGTACGTAATACGTTATACGTTATACGTTATACGTTATACGGTATACGTTATACGTTATTCGTTATACGTTATACGTTGTACGTTATACGTTATACGTTATACGTTATACGTTATACGTTATTCGTTATACGTTATACGTTACACGTAATACGTTATACGTTATGCGTTATACGTCATACGTTATACGCTTTACGCTATACGTTATACGTTATACGTTATACGTTATACGTTATACGTTATACGTTATACGGCATATGTGATACATTATACGTTTTACGTTATACGTAATTCGTTATACGTTATACATTATACGTTTTACGGTATACGTTATACGTTATACGTTACACGTTACACGTTATACGTTGTACGTAATACGTTATACGTTATACGTTATACGTTATACGTTATACGTTATACGTTATACGTTATACGTTATACGTTACACGTTATACGTTATTCGTTATACGTTATACGTTACACGTTACACGTTAAACGTTGTACGTAATACGTTATACGTTATACGTTATACGTTATACGTTATACGGTATACGTTATACGTTATTCGTTATACGTTATACGTTATACGTTATACGTTATACGTTATACGTTATACGTTATACGTTATACGTTATACGCTATACGTTATACGTTATACGTTATACGTTATTCGTTATACGTTATACGTTACACGATACACGTTAAACGTTGTACGTAATACGTTATACGTTATACGTTATACGTTATACGGTATACGTTATACGTTATTCGTTATACGTTATACGTTATACGTTATACGTTATACGTTATACGTTATACGTTACACGTTATACGTTATTCGTTATACGTTATACGTTACACGTTACACGTTAAACGTTGTACGTAATACGTTATACGTTATACGTTATACGTTATACGTTATACGGTATACGTTATACGTTATTCGTTATACGTTATACGTTGTACGTTATACGTTATACGTTATACGTTATACGTTATACGTTACACGTTATACGTTATACGTTATACGCTATACGTTATACGTTATACGTTATACGTTATACGTTATACGTTATACGTTATACGTTATACGTTATACGTTACACGTTACACGTTATACGTTGTACGTTATACGTTATACGTTATACGTTGTACGTTATACGTTATACGTTATACGTTATTCGTTATACGTTATACGTTATACGTTATACGTTATACGTTATACGTTATACGTTATACGTTATACGTTATACGTTATACGTTATACGTTACACGTTATACGTTATACGTTACACGTTATACGTTATACGTTATACGTTATTCGTCATATGTTATACCTGATACGGTATACGCTATACGTTATACGTTATACGTTATACGTTATACGGCATACGTTATACATTATACGTTTTTCGTTATACGTAATTCGTTATGCGTTATACATTATACGTTATACGATATACGTTCTAGGATATGCGTTATACGTTATACGTTATACGTTAAGCGTTATACGTTATACGTTATACGTTATACGTTATACGTTATACGTTATACGTTACACGTTATACGTTATACGCTATACGTTATACGTTATACGTTATGCGTTATACGTTATACGTTATACGTTATACGGCATACGTGATACATTATACGTTTTACGTTATACGTAATTCGTTATACGTTATACATTATACGTTATACGGTATACGTTCTAGGATATGCGTTATACGTTATACGTTATACGTTATACGTTATACGTTATACGTTATACGTTATACGTTATACGTTATACGTTATACGTTATACGTTATACGTTATACGTTATACGTTATACGTTATACGTTACACGTTATACGTTATACGCTATACGTTATACGTTATACGTTATACGTTATACGTTATACGTTATACGGCATACGTGATACATTATACGTTTTACGTTATACGTAATTCGTTATACGTTATACATTATACGTTATACGGTATACGTTCTAGGATATGCGTTATACGTTATACGTTATACGTTAAGCGTTATACGTTATACGTTATACGTTATACGTTATACGGTATACGTTATACGTTATTCGTTATACGTTATACGTTATACGTTATGCGTTATACGTTATACGGTATACGTTATACGCTATACGTTATACGTTATACGTTATACGTTATACGTTATACGTTATACGTTATACGTTATACGTTACACGTTATACGTTATACGCTATACGTTATACGTTATACGTTATACGTTATACGTTATACGTTATACGTTATACGGCATACGTGATACATTATACGTTTTACGTTATACGTAATTCGTTATACGTTATACATTATACGTTATACGGTATACGTTCTAGGATATGCGTTATACGTTATACGTTATACGTTAAGCGTTATACGTTATACGTTATACGTTATACGTTATACGTTATACGTTATACGGTATACGTTATACGTTATTCGTTATACGTTATACGTTATACGTTATGCGTTATACGTTATACGTTATACGTTATACGTTATACGTTATACGTTATACGTTACACGTTATACGTTATACGTTATACGTTATACGTTATTCGTCATTGTTATACCTGATACGTTATACGCTATACGTTATACGTTATACGTTATACGTTATACGGCATACGTTATACATTATACGTTTTTCGTTATACGTAATTCGTTATGCGTTATACATTATACGTTATACGATATACGTTCTAGGATATGCGTTATACGTTATACGTTATACGTTAAGCGTTATACGTTATACGTTATACGTTATACGTTATACGTTATACGTTATACGTTATACGTTACACGTTATACGTTATACGCTATACGTTATACGTTATACGTTATGCGTTATACGTTATACGTTATACGTTATACGGCATACGTGATACATTATACGTTTTACGTTATACGTAATTCGTTATACGTTATACATTATACGTTATACGGTATACGTTCTAGGATATGCGTTATACGTTATACGTTATACGTTAAGCGTTATACGTTATACGTTATACGTTATACGTTATACATTATACGTTATTCGTTATACGTTATACGTTATACGTTATACGTCATACGTTATACGTTATACGTTTTACGTTATTCGTTATACGTTATACATTATATGTTATACGGTATACGTTATACGTTATACGTTGTACGTTGTACGTTATTCGTTATACGTTATACGTTTTACGTTATACATTATACGTTATACGTTATACGTTATACGTTATACGTTATACGTTATACGTTATACGTTATACGTTATACGTTATACGTTATACGTTATACATTATACGTTATACGTTTTACGTTATTCGTTATACGTTATACATTATACGTTATACGGTATACGTTATACGCTATACGTTATACGTTATACGTTATACGTTATACGTTATACGTTATACGTTATACGTTATTCGTTATACGTTATACGTTACACGTTACACGTTATACGTTGTACGTAATACGTTATACGTTATACGTTATACGTTATACGGTATACGTTATACGTTATTCGTTATACGTTATACGTTATCCGTTATACGTTATACGTTATACGTTATACGTTATACGTTATACGTTATACGTTATACGTTATACGTTATACGTTATACGTTATACGTTATACGTTATACGTTATACGTTATACGTTATACGTTATACGTTATACGTTATACGTTATACGTTATACGTTATACGTTATACGTTATACGTTATACGTTATACGTTATACGTTATACGTTATACGTTATTCGTTATACGTTATACGTTACACGTTACACGTTATACGTTGTACGTAATACGTTGTACGTAATACGTTATACGTTATACGTTATACGTTATACGTTATACGTTATACGTTATACGTTATACGTTACACGTTATACGTTATACGCTATACGTTATACGTTAGACGTTATACGTTATACGTTATACGTTATACGTTATACGTTATACGTTATACGGCATACGTGATACATTATACGTTTTACGTTACACGTAATTCGTTATACGTTATACATTATACGTTATACGGAATACGTTATACGTTATACGTTATACGTTATACGTTATACGTTATACGTTATACGTTATACGTTATACGTTATACGTTATACGTTATACGTTATACGTTATACGTTATACGTTATACGTTATACGTTATACGTTATACGTTATACGTTATACGTTATACGTTATACGTTATACGTTATACGTTATACGTTATACGTTATACGTTATACGTTATACGTTATACGTTATACGTTATACGTTATACGTTATACGTTATACGTTATACGTTATACGTTATACGTTATACGTTATACGTTATACGTTACACGTTACACGTTATACATTATACGTTATACGTTTTACGTTATTCGTTATACGTTATACATTATACGTTATACGGTATACATTATACGTTATACGGAATACGTTATACGTTATACGTTATACGTAATTCGTTATACGTTATACATTATACGTTATACGGAATACGTTATACGTTATACGTTATACGTTATACGTTATACGTTATACGTTATTCGTTATACGTTATACGTTACACGTTACACGTTATACGTTGTACGTAATACGTTATACGTTATACGTTATACGTTATACGTTATACGTTATACGTTATACGTTATACGTTATACGTTACACGTTATACGTTATACGCTATACGTTATACGTTAGACGTTATACGTTATACGTTATACGTTATACGTTATACGGCATACGTGATACATTATACGTTATACGTTATACGTTATACGCTATACGTTATACGTTATACGTTATACGTTATACGTTATACGGCATACGTGACACATTATACGTTTTACGTTATACGTAATTCGTTATACGTTACACGTTATACGTTATACGCTATACGTTATACGTTATACGTTATACGTTATACGTTATACGTTATACGGCATACGTGATACATTATACGTTTTACGTTATACGTAATTCGTTATACGTTATACATTATACGTTATATGGTATACGTTCTAGGATATGCGTTATACGTTATACGTTATACGTTAAGCGTTATACGTTATACGTTATACGTTATACGTTATACCTTATACGTTATACGTTACACGTTATACGTTATACGCTATACGTTATACGTTATACGTTATACGTTATACGTTATACGGCATACGTGACACATTATACGTTTTACGTTATACGTAATTCGTTATACGTTACACGTTATACGTTATACGCTATACGTTATACGTTATACGTTATACGTTATACGTTATACGTTATACGGCATACGTGATACATTATACGTTTTACGTTATACGTAATTCGTTATACGTTATACGTTATACGTTATACGTTATACGTTAGACGTTATACGTTACACGTTATACGTTTTACGTTATACGTAATTCGTTATACGTTATACATTATACGTTATACGGTATACGTTCTAGGATATGCGTTATACGTTATACGTTATACGTTAAGCGTTATACGTTATACGTTATACGTTATACGTTATACCTTATACGTTATACGTTACACGTTATACGTTATACGCTATACGTTATACGTTATACGTTATACGTTATACGTTATACGGCATACGTGACACATTATACGTTTTACGTTATACGTAATTCGTTATACGTTACACGTTATACGTTATACGCTATACGTTATACGTTATACGTTATACGTTATACGTTATACGTTATACGGCATACGTGATACATTATACGTTTTACGTTATACGTAATTCGTTATACGTTATACATTATACGTTATACGGTATACGTTCTAGGATATGCGTTATACGTTATACGTTATACGTTAAGCGTTATACGTTATACGTTATACGTTATACGTTATACATTATACGTTATTCGTTATACGTTATACGTTATACTTTATACGTTATACGTTATACGTTATACGTTATACGTTATACGTTATTCGTTATACGTTATACATTATACGTTATACGGTATACGTTATACGCTATACGTTATACGTTATACGTTATATGTTATACGTTTTACGTTATACGTTATACGTTATACGTTATACGTTATACGTTACTCGTTATACGTTATACGTTACACGTTACACGTTATACGTTGTACGTAATACGTTATACGTTATACGTTATACGTTATACGGTATACGTTATACGTTATTCGTTATACGTTATACGTTATACGTTATGCGTTATACGTTATACGGTATACGTTATACACTATACGTTATACATTATACGTTATACGTTATACGTTATACGTTATACGTTATACGTTATACGCTATACGTTATACGTTATACGTTATACGTTATACGTTATACGTTATACGTTATACGTTATACGTTATACATTATACGTTATACGTTTTACGTTATTCGTTATACGTTATACATTATACGTTATACGGTATACGTTATACGCTATACGTTATACGTTATACGTTATATGTTATACGTTATACGTTATACGTTATACGTTACACGTTATACGTTATTCGTTATACGTTATACGTTACACGTTACACGTTATACGTTGTACGTAATACGTTATACGTTATACGTTATACGTTATACGTTATACGTTATACGTTATACGTTATACGTTATACGTTATACGTTATACGTTATACGTTATACGTTATACGTTATACGCTATACGTTATACGTTATACGTTATACGGCATACGTGATACATTATACGTTTTACGTTACACGTAATTCGTTATACGTTATACATTATACGTTATACGGAATACGTTATACGTTATACGTTATACGTTATACGTTATACGTTATACGTTATTCGTTACACGTTATACGTTACACGTTACACGTTATACGTTGTACGTAATACGTTATACGTTATACGTTATACGTTATACTTTATACGTTATACGTTATACGTTATACGTTATACGTTATACGTTATACGTTATACGTTACACGTTATACGTTATACGCTATACGTTATACGTTATACGCTATACGTTATACGTTATACGTTGTACGTTATACGTTATACGTTATACGTTATACGTTATACGTTATACGTTATACGTTATACGTTATACGTTATACGTTACACGTTATACGTTGTACGTAATACGTTATACGTTATACGTTATACGTTATACGTTATACGTTATACGTTATACGTTATACGTTACACGTTATACGTTATACGCTATACGTTATACGTTAGACGTTATACGTTATACGTTATACGTTATACGTTATACGGCATACGTGATACATTATACGTTTTACGTTACACGTAATTCGTTATACGTTATACGTTATACATTATACGTTATTCGTTATACGTTATACGGTATACGTTATACGTTATTCGTTATACGTTATAGGTTATACGTTATACGTTATACGTTATACGGTATACGTTATACGTTATACGTTATACGGCATACGTGATACATTATACGTTATACGCTATACGTTATACGTTAGACGTTATACGTTATACGTTATACGTTATACGCTATACGTTATACGTTAGACGTTATACGTTATACGTTATACGTTATACGTTATACGGCATACGTGATACATTATACGTTTTACGTTACACGTAATTCGTTATACGTTATACATTATACGTTATACGGAATACGTTATACGTTATACGTTATACGTTATACGTTATACGTTATACGTTATACGTTATACGTTATACGTTATACGTTATACGTTATACGTTATACGTTATACGTTATACGTTATACGTTATACGTTATACGTTATACGTTATACGTTATACGTTATACGTTATACGTTATACGTTATACGTTATACGTTATACGTTATACGTTATACGTTATACGTTATACGTTATACGTTATACGTTATACGTTATACGTTATACGTTACACGTTACACGTTACACGTTACACGTTATACGTTATACGCTATACGTTATACGCTATACGTTATACGTTATACGTTATACGTTATACGTTATACGTTATACGTTATACGTTACACGTTACACGTTACACGTTACACGTTATACGTTATACGCTATACGTTATACGCTATACGTTATACGTTATACGTTATACGTTATACGTTTTACGTTATACGTTATACGTTATACGGTATACGTTATACGTTATTCGTTATACGTTATACGTTATACGTTATACGTTATACGTTATACGGTATACGTTATACGCTATACGTTATACGTTATACGTTATACGTTATACGTTATACGTTATACGTTATACGTTATACGTTATACGTTATACGTTATTCGTTATACGTTATACGTTATACGTTATACGTTATACGTTATACGTTATACGTTATACGTTATACGTTATACGTTATACGTTATACGTTATACGTTATACGTTATACGTTATACGTTATACGTTATACGTTATACGTTATACGTTATACGTTATACGTTATACGTTATACGTTATACGTTATACGTTATACGTTATACGTTATACGTTATACGTTATACGTTATACGTTATACGTTATACGTTATACGTTATACGTTATACGTTATACGTTATACGTTATACGTTATACGTTATTCGTTATACGCTATACGTTGCACGTTACACGTTAAACGTTGTACGTTATACGTTATGCGTTAATCGTTATACGTTATACGTTACACGTTACCCGTTACCTGTTATACGTTGTACGTAATACGTTTTACGTTATACGTTATACGTTATACGGTATACGTTATACGTTATTCGTTATACGTTATAGGTTATACGTTATACGTTATACGTTATACGGTATACGTTATACGTTATACGTTATACGGCATACGTGATACATTATACGTTTTACGTTATACGTAATTCGTTATACGTTATACATTATACGTTATACGGTATACGTTCTAGGATATGCGTTATACGTTATACGTTATACGTTAAGCGTTATACGTTATACGTTATACGTTATACGTTATACATTATACGTTATTCGTTATACGTTATACGTTATACGTTATACGTTATACGTTATACGTTATACGTTATACGTTATTCGTTATACGTTATACATTATACGTTATACGGTATACGTTATACGCTATACGTTATACGTTATACGTTATATGTTATACGTTTTACGTTATACGTTATACGTTATACGTTATACGTTATACGTTATACGTTATTCGTTATACGTTATACGTTACACGTTATACGTTATACGTTATACGTTATACCTTATACGTTATACGTTACACGTTATACGTTATACGCTATACGTTGTACGTTATACGTTATACGTTATACGTTATACGGCATACGTTACACATTATACGTTTTACGTTATACGTAATTCGTTATACGTTACACGTTATACGTTATACGTTATACGTTAGACGTTATACGTTATACGTTATACGGTATACGTTATACACTATACGTTATACATTATACGTTATACGTTATACGTTATACGTTAAACGTTATACGTTATACGTTATACGTTATACGTTATACGTTATACGTTATACGTTATACGTTATACGTTATACGTTATACGTTATACGTTATACGTTATACGTTATACGTTATACGTTATACGTTATACGTTATACGTTATACGTTATACGTTATACGTTATACGTTATACGTTATACGTTACACGTTATACGTTATACGTTATACGTTATACCTTATACGTTATACGTTACACGTTATACGTTATACGCTATACGTTGTACGTTATACGTTATACGTTATACGTTATACGGCATACGTTACACATTATACGTTTTACGTTATACGTAATTCGTTATACGTTACACGTTATACGTTATACGTTATACGTTAGACGTTATACGTTATACGTTATACGGTATACGTTATACACTATACGTTATACATTATACGTTATACGTTATACGTTATACGTTAAACGTTATACGTTATACGTTATACGTTATACGTTATACGTTATACGTTATACGTTATACGTTATTCGTTATACGTTATACATTATACGTTATACGGTATACGTTATACGCTATACGTTATACGTTATACGTTATATGTTATACGTTTTACGTTATACGTTATACGTTATACGTTATACGTTATACGTTATACGTTATTCGTTATACGTTATACGTTACACGTTATACGTTATACGTTATACGTTATACCTTATACGTTATACGTTACACGTTATACGTTATACGCTATACGTTGTACGTTATACGTTATACGTTATACGTTATACGGCATACGTTACACATTATACGTTATACGTTATACGTTATACGGCATACGTTACACATTATACGTTTTACGTTATACGTAATTCGTTATACGTTACACGTTATACGTTATACGTTATACGTTATACGTTATACGTTATACGTTATACGTTATACGTTATACGTTATACGGCATACGTGATACATTATACGTTTTACGTTATACGTAATTCGTTATACGTTATACATTATACGTTATACGGTATACGTTCTAGGATATGCGTTATACGTTATACGTTATACGTTAAGCGTTATACGTTATACGTTATACGTTATACGTTATACATTATACGTTATTCGTTATACGTTATACGTTATACGTTATACGTTATACGTTATACGTTATACGTTATACGTTATTCGTTATACGTTATACATTATACGTTATACGGTATACGTTATACGCTATACGTTATACGTTATACGTTATATGTTATACGTTTTACGTTATACGTTATACGTTATACGTTATACGTTATACGTTATACGTTATTCGTTATACGTTATACGTTACACGTTACACGTTATACGTTGTACGTAATACGTTATACGTTATACGTTATACGTTATACGGTATACGTTATACGTTATACGGTATACGTTATACGCTATACGTTATACGTTATACGTTATACGTTATACGTTATACGTTATACGTTATACGTTATACGTTATACGTTATACGTTATACGTTATACGTTATACGTTATACGTTATACGTTATACGTTATACGTTATACGTTATACGTTATACGTTATACGTTATACGTTATACGTTATACGTTATACGTTATACGTTATACGTTATACGTTATACGTTATACGTTATACGTTATACGTTATACGTTATACGTTATACGTTATACGTTATACGTTATACGTTATACGTTATGCGTTATACGTTATACGTTATACGTTATACGTTATACGTTATACGTTATACGTTATTCGTTATACGCTATACGTTGCACGTTACACGTTAAACGTTGTACGTTATACGTTATACGTTATTCGTTATACGTTATACGTTACACGTTACCCGTTACCTGTTATACGTTGTACGTAATACGTTTTACGTTATACGTTATACGTTATACGGTATACGTTATACGTTATTCGTTATACGTTATACGTTATACGGTATACGTTATACGCTATACGTTATACGTTATAAGTTATACGTTATACGTAATACGTTATACGTTATACGTTATACGTTATACGTTATACGTTATACGTTATACGTTATTCGTTATACGTTATACGTTATACGTTATACGTTAGACGTTATACGTTACACGTTATACGTTTTACGTTATACGTAATTCGTTATACGTTATACATTATACGTTATACGGTATACGTTCTAGGATATGCGTTATACGTTATACGTTCTAGGATATGCGTTATACGTTATACGTTATACGTTAAGCGTTATACGTTATACGTTATACGTTATACGTTATACATTATACGTTATTCGTTATACGTTATACGTTATACTTTATACGTTATACGTTATACGTTATACGTTATACGTTATACGTTATTCGTTATACGTTATACATTATACGTTATACGGTATACGTTATACGCTATACGTTATACGTTATACGTTATATGTTATACGTTTTACGTTATACGTTATACGTTATACGTTATACGCTATACGTTATACGTTATACGTTATACGTTATACGTTATACGTTATACGTTATACGTTATACATTATACGTTATACGTTTTACGTTATTCGTTATACGTTATACATTATACGTTATACGGTATACGTTATACGCTATACGTTATACGTTATACGTTATATGTTATTTGTTATACGTTATACGTTATACGTTATACGTTACACGTTATACGTTATTCGTTATACGTTATACGTTACACGTTACACGTTATACGTTGTACGTAATACGTTATACGTTATACGTTATACGTTATACGTTATACGTTATACGTTATACGTTATACGTTACACGTTATACGTTATACGCTATACGTTATACGTTAGACGTTATACGTTATACGTTATACGGTATACGTTATACACTATACGTTATACATTATACGTTATACGTTATACGTTATACGTTAAACGTTATACGTTATACGTTATACGTTATACGTTATACGTTATACGTTATACGTTATACGTTATACGTTATACGCTATACGTTATACGTTATACGTTATACGTTATACGTTATACGTTATACGTTATACGTTATACGTTATACATTATACGTTATACGTTTTACGTTATTCGTTATACGTTATACATTATACGTTATACGGTATACGTTATACGCTATACGTTATACGTTATACGTTATATGTTATACGTTATACGTTATACGTTATACGTTATACGTTACACGTTATACGTTATTCGTTATACGTTATACGTTACACGTTACACGTTATACGTTGTACGTAATACGTTATACCTTATACGTTATACGTTACACGTTATACGTTATACGCTATACGTTGTACGTTATACGTTATACGTTATACGTTATACGGCATACGTTACACATTATACGTTTTACGTTATACGTAATTCGTTATACGTTACACGTTATACGTTATACGTTATACGTTATACGTTATACGTTATACGTTATACGTTATACGTTATACGTTATACGGCATACGTGATACATTATACGTTTTACGTTATACGTAATTCGTTATACGTTATACATTATACGTTATACGGTATACGTTCTAGGATATGCGTTATACGTTATACGTTATACGTTAAGCGTTATACGTTATACGTTATACGTTATACGTTATACATTATACGTTATTCGTTATACGTTATACGTTATACGTTATACGTTATACGTTATACGTTATACGTTATACGTTATTCGTTATACGTTATACATTATACGTTATACGGTATACGTTATACGCTATACGTTATACGTTATACGTTATATGTTATACGTTTTACGTTATACGTTATACGTTATACGTTATATGTTATACGTTATACGTTATTCGTTATACGTTATACGTTACACGTTACACGTTATACGTTGTACGTAATACGTTATACGTTATACGTTATACGTTATACGGTATACGTTATACGTTATACGGTATACGTTATACGCTATACGTTATACGTTATACGTTATACGTTATACGTTATACGTTATACGTTATACGTTATACGTTATACGTTATACGTTATACGTTATACGTTATACGTTATACGTTATACGTTATACGTTATACGTTATACGTTATACGTTATACGTTATACGTTATACGTTATACGTTATACGTTATACGTTATACGTTATACGTTATACGTTATACGTTATACGTTATACGTTATACGTTATACGTTATACGTTATACGTTATACGTTATACGTTATACGTTATACGTTATACGTTATACGTTATACGTTATACGTTATACGTTATACGTTATTCGTTATACGCTATACGTTGCACGTTACACGTTAAACGTTGTACGTTATACGTTATACGTTATTCGTTATACGTTATACGTTACACGTTACCCGTTACCTGTTATACGTTGTACGTAATACGTTTTACGTTGTACGTAATACGTTTTACGTTATACGTTATACGTTATACGGTATACGTTATACGTTATTCGTTATACGTTATACGTTATACGGTATACGTTATACGCTATACGTTATACGTTATAAGTTATACGTTATACGTAATACGTTATACGTTATACGTTATACGTTATACGTTATACGTTATACGTTATACGTTATTCGTTATACGTTATACGTTATACGTTATACGTTAGACGTTATACGTTACACGTTATACGTTTTACGTTATACGTAATTCGTTATACGTTATACATTATACGTTATACGGTATACGTTCTAGGATATGCGTTATACGTTATACGTTCTAGGATATGCGTTATACGTTATACGTTATACGTTAAGCGTTATACGTTATACGTTATACGTTATACGTTATACATTATACGTTATTCGTTATACGTTATACGTTATACTTTATACGTTATACGTTATACGTTATACGTTATACGTTATACGTTATACGTTATTCGTTATACGTTATACATTATACGTTATACGGTATACGTTATACGCTATACGTTATACGTTATACGTTATATGTTATACGTTTTACGTTATACGTTATACGTTATACGTTATACGCTATACGTTATACGTTATACGTTATACGTTATACGTTATACGTTATACGTTATACGTTATACATTATACGTTATACGTTTTACGTTATTCGTTATACGTTATACATTATACGTTATACGGTATACGTTATACGCTATACGTTATACGTTATACGTTATATGTTATTTGTTATACGTTATACGTTATACGTTATACGTTACACGTTATACGTTATTCGTTATACGTTATACGTTACACGTTACACGTTATACGTTGTACGTAATACGTTATACGTTATACGTTATACGTTATACGTTATACGTTATACGTTATACGTTATACGTTACACGTTATACGTTATACGCTATACGTTATACGTTAGACGTTATACGTTATACGTTATACGGTATACGTTATACACTATACGTTATACATTATACGTTATACGTTATACGTTATACGTTAAACGTTATACGTTATACGTTATACGTTATACGTTATACGTTATACGTTATACGTTATACGTTATACGTTATACGCTATACGTTATACGTTATACGTTATACGTTATACGTTATACGTTATACGTTATACGTTATACGTTATACATTATACGTTATACGTTTTACGTTATTCGTTATACGTTATACATTATACGTTATACGGTATACGTTATACGCTATACGTTATACGTTATACGTTATATGTTATACGTTATACGTTATACGTTATACGTTACACGTTATACGTTATTCGTTATACGTTATACGTTACACGTTACACGTTATACGTTGTACGTAATACGTTATACGTTATACGTTATACGTTATACGTTATACGTTATACGTTATACGTTATACGTTACACGTTATACGTTATACGCTATACGTTATACGTTAGACGTTATACGTTATACGTTATACGTTATACGTTATACGTTATACGGCATACGTGATACATTATACGTTTTACGTTACACGTAATTCGTTATACGTTATACATTATACGTTATACGGAATACGTTATACGTTATACGTTATACGTTATACGTTATACGTTATACGTTATTCGTTATACGTTATACGTTACACGTTACACGTTATACGTTGTACGTAATACGTTATACGTTATACGTTATACGTTATACGTTATACGTTATACGTTATACGTTATACGTTACACGTTATACGTTATACGCTATACGTTATACGTTAGACGTTATACGTTATACGTTATACGTTATACGTTATACGGCATACGTGATACATTATACGTTTTACGTTACACGTAATTCGTTATACGTTATACATTATACGTTATACGGAATACGTTATACGTTATACGTTATACGTTATACGTTATACGTTATACGTTATACGTTATACGTTATACGTTATACGTTATACGTTATACGTTGTACGTTATACGTTATACGTTATACGTTATACGTTATACGTTATACGTTATACGTTATACGTTATACGTTATACGTTATACGTTATACGTTATACGTTATACGTTATACGTTATACGTTATACGTTATACGTTATACGTTATACGTTATACGTTATACGTTATACGTTATACGTTATACGTTATACGTTATACGTTATACGTTATACGTTATACGTTATACGTTATACGTTATACGTTATACGTTATACGTTATACGTTATACGTTATACGTTATACGTTATACGTTATACGTTATACGTTATACGTTATACGTTATACGTTATACGTTATACGTTATACGTTATACGTTACACGTTACACGTTACACGTTACACGTTATACGTTATACGCTATACGTTATACGCTATACGTTATACGTTATACGTTATACGTTATACGTTATACGTTATACGTTATACGTTATACGTTATACGTTATACGTTATACGTTATACGTTATACGTTATACGTTATACGTTATACGTTACACGTTATACGTTATACGTTATACGCTATACGTTATACGTTATACGTTAGACGTTATACGTTATACGTTACACGTTATACGTTATACGTTACACGTTATACGTTATACGTTATACGTTATACGTTATACGTTATACGTTATACGTTATACGTTATACGTTATACGTTATACGCTACACGTTATACGTTATACGCTATACGTTATACGTTATACGTTATACGTTATACGTTATACGGCATACGTGATACATTATACGTTTTACGTTACACGTAATTCGTTATACGTTATACATTATACGTTATACGTTACACGTTATACGTTATACGCTATACGTTATACGTTAGACGTTATACGCTATACGTTATACGTTAGACGTTATACGTTATACGTTATACGTTATACGTTATACGTTATACGTTATACGTTATACGTTATACGTTATACGTTATACGTTATACGTTATACGTTATACGTTACACGTTATACGTTATACGCTATACGTTATACGTTATACGTTAGACGTTATACGTTATACGTTACACGTTATACGTTATACGTTACACGTTATACGTTATACGTTATACGTTATACGTTATACGTTATACGTTATACGTTATACGTTATACGTTATACGTTATACGCTACACGTTATACGTTATACGCTATACGTTATACGTTATACGTTATACGTTATACGTTATACGTTATACGTTATACGTTATACGTTATACGTTATACGTTATACGTTATACGTTATACGTTATACGTTATACGTTATACGTTATACGTTATACGTTATACGTTATACGTTATACGTTATACGTTATACGTTATACGTTATACGTTATACGTTATACGTTATACGTTATACGTTATACGTTATACGTTATACGTTATACGTTATACGTTATACGTTATACGTTATACGTTATACGTTATACGTTATACGTTATACGTTATACGTTATACGTTATACGTTATACGTTATACGTTATACGTTATACGTTATACGTTATACGTTATACGTTATACGTTATACGTTATACGTTATACGTTATACGTTATACGTTATACGTTACACGTTACACGTTACACGTTACACGTTATACGTTACACGCTATACGTTACACGCTATACGTTATACGTTATACGTTATACGTTATACGTTATACGTTATACGTTATACGTTATACGTTATACGTTATACGTTATACGTTATACGTTATACGTTATACGTTATACGTTATACGTTATACGTTACACGTTATACGTTATACGCTATACGTTATACGTTATACGTTAGACGTTATACGTTATACGTTACACGTTATACGTTATACGTTACACGTTATACGTTATACGTTATACGTTATACGTTATACGTTATACGTTATACGTTATACGTTATACGTTATACGTTATACGCTACACGTTATACGTTATACGCTATACGTTATACGTTATACGTTATACGTTATACGTTATACGGCATACGTGATACATTATACGTTTTACGTTACACGTAATTCGTTATACGTTATACATTATACGTTATACGTTACACGTTATACGTTATACGCTATACGTTATACGTTAGACGTTATACGTTATACGTTATACGTTATACGTTATACGGCATACGTGATACATTATACGTTTTACGTTACACGTAATTCGTTATACGTTATACATTATACGTTATACGGAATACGTTATACGTTATACGTTATACGTTATACGTTATACGTTATACGTTATTCGTTATACGTTATACGTTTTACGTTACACGTAATTCGTTATACGTTATACATTATACGTTATACGGAATACGTTATACGTTATACGTTATACGTTATACGTTATACGTTATACGTTATTCGTTATACGTTATACGTTACACGTTACACGTTATACGTTGTACGTAATACGTTATACGTTATACGTTATACGTTACACGTTATACGTTATACGTTATACGTTATACGTTACACGTTATACGTTATACGCTATACGTTATACGTTAGACGTTATACGTTATACGTTATACGTTATACGTTATACGGCATACGTGATACATTATACGTTTTACGTTACACGTAAATCGTTATACGTTATACATTATACGTTATACGGAATACGTTATACGTTATACGTTATACGTTATACGTTATACGTTATACGTTATACGTTATACGTTATACGTTATACGTTATACGTTATACGTTATACGTTATACGTTATACGTTATACGTTATACGTTATACGTTATACGTTATACGTTATACGTTATACGTTATACGTTATACGTTATACGTTATACGTTATACGTTATACGTTATACGTTATACGTTATACGTTATACGTTATACGTTATACGTTATACGTTATACGTTATACGTTATACGTTATACGTTATACGTTATACGTTATACGTTATACGTTATACGTTATACGTTATACGTTATACGTTATACGTTATACGTTATACGTTATACGTTATACGTTACACGTTACACGTTACACGTTACACGTTATACGTTATACGCTATACGTTATACGCTATACGTTACACGTTATACGTTATACGTTATACGTTATACGTTATACGTTATACGTTATACGTTATACGTTATACGTTATACGTTATACGTTATACGTTATACGTTATACGTTACACGTTATACGTTATACGCTATACGTTATACGTTATACGTTAGACGTTATACGTTATACGTTACACGTTATACGTTATACGTTACACGTTATACGTTATACGTTATACGTTATACGTTATACGTTATACGTTATACGTTATACGTTATACGTTATACGTTATACGCTACACGTTATACGTTATACGCTATACGTTATACGTTATACGTTATACGTTATACGTTATACGGCATACGTGATACATTATACGTTTTACGTTACACGTAATTCGTTATACGTTATACATTATACGTTATACGGAATACGTTATACGTCATACGTTACACGTTACACGTTATACGTTGTACGTAATACGTTATACGTTATACGTAATACGTTATACGTTATACGTTATACGCTATACGGCATACGTGATACATTATACGTTTTACGTTACACGTAATTCGTTATACGTTATACATTATACGTTATACGGAATACGTTATACGTTATACGTTACACGTTACACGTTATACGTTGTACGTAATACGTTATACGTTATACGTAATACGTTATACGTTATACGTTATACGTTATACGTTATACGTTATACGTTATACGTTATACATTATACGTTATACGTTTTACGTTATTCGTTATACGTTATACATTATACGTTATACGATATACGTTATACGCTATACGTTATACGTTATACGTTATACGTTATACGTTATACGTTATACGTTATACGTTACACGGTATACGTTATACGCTATACGTTATACGTTATACGTTATACGTTATACGTTATACGTTATACGTTATACGTTATACGTTATACGTTATACGTTATACGTTATACGTTATACGTTATACGTTATACGTTATACGTTACACGTTACACGTTATACGTTATACGTTATACGTTAAGCGTTATACGTTATACGTTATACGTTATACGTTATACGTTATACGTTATACGTTATACGTTACACGTTATACGTTATACGCTATACGTTATACGTTATACGTTATACGTTATACGTTATACGTTATACGTTATACGTTATACGTTATACGGCATACGTGATACATTATACGTTTTACGTTATACGTAATTCGTTATACGTTATACAATATACGTTATACGGTATACGTTCTAGGATATGCGTTATACGTTATACGTTATACGTTAAGCGTTATACGTTATACGTTATACGTTATACGTTATACATTATACGTTATTCGTTATACGTTATACGTTATACGTTATACGTCATACGTTATACGTTATACGTTTTACGTTATTCGATATACGTTATACATTATACGTTATACGGTATACGTTATACGTTATACGTTGTACGTTGTACATTATTCGTTATACGTTATACGTTATACGTTATACGTTATACGTTACACGATATACGTAATACGCTATACGTTATACGTTATACGTTATACGTTATACGTTATACGGCATACGTGATACATTATACGTTTTACGTTATACGTAATTCTTTATACGTTATACATTATACGTTATACGTTATACGTTAGACGTTATACGTTATACGTTATACGTTATACGTTATACGTTATACGGCATACGTGATACATTATACGTTTTACGTTACACGTAATTCGTTATACGTTATACATTATACGTTATACGGAATACGTTATACGTTATACGTTATACGTTATACGTTATACGTTATACGTTATACGGTATACGTTATACGTTATTCGTTATACGTTATACGTTATCCGTTATGCGCTATACGTTATAAGGTATACGTTATACGCTATACGTTATACGTTATACGTTATACGTTATACGTTATACATTATACGTTATACGTTATACGTTATACGTTATACGTTATACGTTATACGTTATACGTTATACGTTATACGTTATACGTTATACGTTATACGTTATACGTTACACGATATACGTTATACGCTATACGTTATTCGTTATACGTTATACGTTATACGTTATTCGTTATACGTTATACGTTACACGTTACCCGTTACCTGTTATACGTTGTACGTAATACGTTTTACGTTATACGTTATACGTTATACGGTATACGTTATACGTTATTCGTTATACGTTATACGTTATACGTTATACGTTATACGTTATACGGTATACGTTATACGCTATACGTTATACGTTATACGTTATACGTTATACGTTATACGTTATACGTTATACGTTATACGTTATACGTTATACGTTATACGTTATTCGTTATACGTTATACGTTATACGTTATACGTTATACGTTATACGTTACACGTTATACGTTTTACGTTATACGTAATTCGTTATACGTTATACATTATACGTTATACGGTATACGTTCTAGGATATGCGTTATACGTTATACGTTATACGTTAAACGTTATACGTTATACGTTATACGTTATACGTTATACCTTATACGTTATACGATACACGTTATACGTTATACGCTATACGTTATACGTTATACGTTATACGTTATACGTTATACGGCATACGTGACACATTATACGTTTTACGTTATACGTAATTCGTTATACGTTACACGTTATACGTTATACGCTATACGTTATACGTTATACGTTATACGTTATACGTTATACGTTATACGGCATACGTGATACATTATACGTTTTCCGTTATACGTAATTCGTTATACGTTATACATTATACGTTATACGGTATACGTTCTAGGATATGCGTTATACGTTATACGTTATACGTTAAGCGTTATACGTTATACGTTATACGTTATACGTTATACATTATACGTTATTCGTTATACGTTAAACGTTATACGTTATACGTTATACGTTATACGTTATACGTTATACGTTATTCGTTATACGTTATACATTATACGTTATACGGTATACGTTATACGCTATACGTTATACGATATACGTTATATGTTATACGTTTTACGTTATACGTTATACGTTATACGTTATACGTTATACGTTATTCGTTATACGTTATACGTTATACGTTATACGTTATACGGCATACGTGATACATTATACGTTATACGTTACACGTTATACGTTATTCGTTATACGTTATACGTTACACGTTACACGTTATACGTTGTACGTAATACGTTATACGTTATACGTTATACGTTATACGTTATACGTTATACGTTATACGTTATACGTTACACGTTATACGTTATACGCTATACGTTATACGTTAGACGTTATACGTTATACGTTATACGTTATACGTTATACGGCATACGTGATACATTATACGTTTTACGTTACACGTAATTCGTTATACGTTATACATTATACGTTATACGGAATACGTTATACGTTATACGTTATACGTTATACGTTATACGTTATACGTTATTCGTTATACGTTATACGTTACACGTTACACGTTATACGTTGTACGTAATACGTTATACGTTATACGTTATACGTTATACGTTATACGTTATACGTTATACGTTATACGTTATACGTTATACGTTATACGTTATACGTTATACGTTATACGTTATACGTTATACGTTATACGTTATACGTTATACGTTATACGTTATACGTTATACGTTATACGTTATACGTTATACGTTATACGTTATACGTTATACGTTATACGTTATACGTTACACGTTACACGTTACACGTTACACGTTATACGTTATACGCTATACGTTATACGCTATACGTTATACGTTATACGTTATACGTTATACGTTATACGTTATACGTTATACGTTATACGTTATACGTTATACGTTATACGTTATACGTTATACGTTATACGTTATACGTTACACGTTATACGTTATACGCTATACGTTATACGTTAGACGTTATACGTTATACGTTATACGTTATACGTTATACGTTACACGTTATACGTTATACGTTATACGTTATACGTTATACGGCATACGTGATACATTATACGTTTTACGTTACACGTAATTCGTTATACGTTATACATTATACGTTATACGGAATACGTTATACGTTATACGTTACACATTACACGTTATACGTTGTACGTAATACGTTATACGTTATACGTTATACGTTATACGTTATACGTTATACGTTATACGTTATACGTTATACGTTATACGTTATACGTTATACGTTATACGTTATACGTTATTCGTTATACGTTATACGTTACACGTTACACGTTATACGTTGTACGTGATACGTTATACGTTATACGTTATACGTTATACGGTATACGTTATACGTTATTCGTTATACGTTATACGTTATACGTTATGCGTTATACGTTATACGTTATACGGTATACGTTATACGCTATACGTTATACGTTAGACGTTATACGTTATACGTTATACGTTATACGTTATACGGCATACGTGATACATTATACGTTATACGTTACACGTTATACGTTATTCGTTATACGTTATACGTTACACGTTACACGTTATACGTTGTACGTAATACGTTATACGTTATACGTTATACGTTATACGTTATACGTTATACGTTATACGTTATACGTTACACGTTATACGTTATACGCTATACGTTATACGTTAGACGTTATACGTTATACGTTATACGTTATACGTTATACGGCATACGTGATACATTATACGTTTTACGTTACACGTAATTCGTTATACGTTATACATTATACGTTATACGGAATACGTTATACGTTATACGTTATACGTTATACGTTATACGTTATACGTTATTCGTTATACGTTATACGTTACACGTTACACGTTATACGTTGTACGTAATACGTTATACGTTATACGTTATACGTTACACGTTACACGTTACACGTTACACGTTATACGTTATACGCTATACGTTATACGCTATACGTTATACGTTATACGTTATACGTTATACGTTATACGTTATACGTTATACGTTATACGTTATACGTTATACGTTATACGTTATACGTTATACGTTATACGTTACACGTTATACGTTATACGCTATACGTTATACGTTAGACGTTATACGTTATACGTTATACGTTATACGTTATACGTTACACGTTATACGTTATACGTTATACGTTATACGTTATACGGCATACGTGATACATTATACGTTTTACGTTACACGTAATTCGTTATACGTTATACATTATACGTTATACGGAATACGTTATACGTTATACGTTACACATTACACGTTATACGTTGTACGTAATACGTTATACGTTATACGTTATACGTTATACGTTATACGTTATACGTTATACGTTATACGTTATACGTTATACGTTATACGTTATACGTTATACGTTATACGTTATACGTTATACGTTATACGTAATACGTTATACGTTATACGTTATACGTTATACGTTACACGTTATATGTTATACGCTATACGTTATACGTTATACGTTATACGTTATACGTTATACGGCATACGTGATACATTATACATTTTACATTACACGTAATTCGTTATACGTTATACATTATACGTTATACGGAATACGTTATACGTTATACGTTACACGTTACACGTTATACGTTGTACGTAATACGTTATACGTTATACGTAATACGTTACACGGCATACGTGATACATTATACGTTTTACGTTATACGTAATTCGTTATACGTTATACATTATACGTTATACGGTATACGTTCTAGGATTTGCGTTATACGTTGTACGTTATACGTTAAGCGTTATACGTTATACGTTATACGTTATACGTTATACGGTATACGTTATACGTTATTCGTTATACGTTATACGTTATACGTTATGCGTTATACGTTATACGGTATACGTTATACGCTATACGTTATACGTTATACGTTATACGTTATACGTTATACGTTATACGTTATACGTTATACGTTATACGTTATACGTTATACGTTATACGTTATACGTTATACGTTATACGTTATACGTTATTCGCTATACGTTATGCGTTACACGTTACACGTTATACGTTGTACGTAATACGTTATACGTTATACGTTATACGTTATACGGTATACGTTATACGTTATACGTTATTCGTTATACGTTATACGTTATACGGTGTACGTTATACGTTATACGTTATTCGTTATACGTTATACGTTATACGTTATACGTTATACGTTATACGGTATACGTTATACGCTATACGTTATACGTTATACGGTATACGTTATACGCTATACGTTATACGTTATACGTTATACGTTATACGTTATACGTTATACGTTATACGTTATACGTTATACGTTATACGTTATACGTTATACGTTATACGTTTTACGTTATTCGTTATACGTTATACATTATACGTTATACGATATACGTTATACGCTATACGTTATACGTTATACGTTATACGTTATACGTTATACATTATACGTTATACGTTATACGTTATACGTTATACGTTATACGTTATTCGTTATACGTTATACGTTACACGTTACACGTTATACGTTGTACGTAATACGTTATACGTTATACGTTATACGTTATACGGTAAACGTTATACGTTATTCGTTATACGTTATACGTTATACGTTATACGTTATACGTTACACGGTATACGTTATACGCTATACGTTATACGTTATACGTTATACGTTATACGTTATACGTTACACGGTATACGTTATACGCTATACGTTATACGTTATACGTTATACGTTATACGTTATACGTTATACGTTATACGCTATACGTTATACGTTATACGTTATACGTTATACGTTATACATTATACGTTATACGTTATACGTTATACGTTATACGTTATACGTTATACGTTATACGTTATACGTTATACGTTATACGTTATACGTTATGCGTTATACGTTATACGTTATACGTTATACGTTATACGTTATACGTTATACGTTATACGTTTTACGTTATTCGTTATACGTTATACATTATACGTTATACGATATACGTTATACGCTATACGTTATACGTTATACGTTATACGTTATACGTTATACATTATACGTTATACGTTATACGTTATACGTTATACGTTATACGTTATTCGTTATACGTTATACGTTACACGTTACACGTTATACGTTGTACGTAATACGTTATACGTTATACGTTATTCGTTATACGGTAAACGTTATACGTTATTCGTTATACGTTATACGTTATACGTTATACGTTATACGTTACGCGGTATACGTTATACGCTATACGTTATACGTTATACGTTATACGTTATACGTTATACGTTACACGGTATACGTTATACGCTATACGTTATACGTTATACGTTATACGTTATACGTTATACGTTATACGTTATACGCTATACGTTATACGTTATACGTTATACGTTATACGTTATACATTATACGTTATACGTTATACGTTATACGTTATACGTTATACGTTATACGTTATTCGTTATACGTTATACGTTACACGTTACACGTTATACGTTGTACGTAATACGTTATACGTTATACGTTATACGTTATACGGTAAACGTTATACGTTATTCGTTATACGTTATACGTTATACGTTATACGTTATACGTTATACGTTACACGGTATACGTTATACGCTATACGTTATACGTTATACGTTATACGTTATACGTTATACGTTATACGTTATACGTTATACGTTATACGTTATACGTTATACGTTATACGTTATACGTTATACGTTATACGTTATACGTTACACGTTACACGTTATACGTTATACGTTATACGTTAAGCGTTATACGTTATACGTTATACGTTATACGTTATACGTTATACGTTATACGTTATACGTTACACGTTATACGTTATACGCTATACGTTATACGTTATACGTTATACGTTATACGTTATACGTTATACGTTATACGTTATACGTTATACGGCATACGTGATACATTATACGTTTTACGTTATACGTAATTCGTTATACGTTATACAATATACGTTATACGGTATACGTTCTAGGATATGCGTTATACGTTATACGTTATACGTTAAGCGTTATACGTTATACGTTATACGTTATACGTTATACATTATACGTTATTCGTTATACGTTATACGTTATACGTTATACGTCATACGTTATACGTTATACGTTTTACGTTATTCGATATACGTTATACATTATACGTTATACGGTATACGTTATACGTTATACGTTGTACGTTGTACATTATTCGTTATACGTTATACGTTATACGTTATACGTTATACGTTACACGATATACGTAATACGCTATACGTTATACGTTATACGTTACACGTTATACGTTATACGGCATACGTGATACATTATACGTTATCCGTTATGCGCTATACGTTATAAGGTATACGTTATACGCTATACGTTATACGTTATACGTTATACGTTATACGTTATACATTATACGTTATACGTTATACGGTATACGTTATACGTTATTCGTTATACGTTATACGTTATACGTTATACGTTACACGGTATACGTTATACGTTATACGTTATAAGTTATACGTTATACGTTATACGTTATACGTTATACGTTATACGTTATACGTTATACGTTATACGTTATACGTTATACGTTATACGTTATACGTTATACGTTATACGTTATACGTTATACGTTACACGTTACCCGTTACCTGTTATACGTTGTACGTAATACGTTTTACGTTATACGTTATACGTTATACGGTATACGGTATACGTTATACGTTATACGGTATACGTTATACGTTATACGTTATACGTTATACGTTATACGGTATACGTTATACGCTATACGTTATACGTTATACGTTATACGTTATACGTTATACGTTATACGTTACACGTTATACGTTATACGTTACACGTTACCCGTTACCTGTTATACGTTGTACGTAATACGTTTTACGTTATACGTTATACGTTATACGGTATACGTTATACGTTATTCGTTATACGTTATACGTTATACGTTATACGTTATACGTTATACGGTATACGTTATACGCTATACGTTATACGTTATACGTTATACGTTATACGTTATACGTTATACGTTATACGTTATACGTTATACGTTATACGTTATACGTTATACGTTATTCGTTATACGTTATACGTTATACGTTATACGTTATACGTTATACGTTATACGTTATACGTTATACGTTATACGTTATACGTTATACGTTATACGTTATACGTTATACTTTATACGTTATACGTTATACGTTATACGTTATACGTTATACGTTATACGTTATACGTTATACGTTTACGTTATACGTTATACGTTATACGTTATACGTTACACGATATACGTTATACGCTATACGTTATTCGTTATACGTTATACGTTATACGTTATTCGTTATACGTTATACGTTACACGTTACCCGTTACCTGTTATACGTTGTACGTAATACGTTTTACGTTATACGTTATACGTTATACGTTATACGTTATACGTTATACGTTATACGTTACACGTTATACGTTATACGTTATACGTTATACGTTATACGTTATACGTTATACGTTATACGTTATACGTTATACGTTATACGTTATACGTTATACGTTATACGTTATACGTTATACGTTATACGTTATACGTTATACGTTATACGTTATACGTTATACGTTATACGTTATACGTTATACGTTATACGTTACACGTTACACGTTACACGTTACACGTTATACGTTATACGCTATACGTTATACGCTATACGTTATACGTTATACGTTATACGTTATACGTTATACGTTATACGTTATACGTTATACGTTATACGTTATACGTTATACGTTATACGTTATACGTTACACGTTATACGTTATACGCTATACGTTATACGTTAGACGTTATACGTTATACGTTATACGTTATACGTTATACGTTACACGTTATACGTTATACGTTATACGTTATACGTTATACGGCATACGTGATACATTATACGTTTTACGTTACACGTAATTCGTTATACGTTATACATTATACGTTATACGGAATACGTTATACGTTATACGTTACACATTACACGTTATACGTTGTACGTAATACGTTATACGTTATACGTTATACGTTATACGTTATACGTTATACGTTATACGTTATACGTTATACGTTATACGTTATACGTTATACGTTATACGTTATACGTTATTCGTTATACGTTATACGTTACACGTTACACGTTATACGTTGTACGTGATACGTTATACGTTATACGTTATACGTTATACGGTATACGTTATACGTTGTTCGTTATACGTTATACGTTATACGTTATGCGTTATACGTTATACGTTATACGGTATACGTTATACGCTATACGTTATACGTTAGACGTTATACGTTATACGTTATACGTTATACGTTATACGGCATACGTGATACATTATACGTTATACGTTACACGTTATACGTTATTCGTTATACGTTATACGTTACACGTTACACGTTATACGTTGTACGTAATACGTTATACGTTATACGTTATACGTTATACGTTATACGTTATACGTTATACGTTATACGTTACACGTTATACGTTATACGCTATACGTTATACGTTAGACGTTATACGTTATACGTTATACGTTATACGTTATACGGCATACGTGATACATTATACGTTTTACGTTACACGTAATTCGTTATACGTTATACATTATACGTTATACGGAATACGTTATACGTTATACGTTATACGTTATACGTTATACGTTATACGTTATTCGTTATACGTTATACGTTACACGTTACACGTTATACGTTGTACGTAATACGTTATACGTTATACGTTATACGTTACACGTTACACGTTACACGTTACACGTTATACGTTATACGCTATACGTTATACGCTATACGTTATACGTTATACGTTATACGTTATACGTTATACGTTATACGTTATACGTTATACGTTATACGTTATACGTTATACGTTATACGTTATACGTTATACGTTACACGTTATACGTTATACGCTATACGTTATACGTTAGACGTTATACGTTATACGTTATACGTTATACGTTATACGTTACACGTTATACGTTATACGTTATACGTTATACGTTATACGGCATACGTGATACATTATACGTTTTACGTTACACGTAATTCGTTATACGTTATACATTATACGTTATACGGAATACGTTATACGTTATACGTTACACATTACACGTTATACGTTGTACGTAATACGTTATACGTTATACGTTATACGTTATACGTTATACGTTATACGTTATACGTTATACGTTATACGTTATACGTTATACGTTATACGTTATACGTTATACGTTATACGTTATACGTTATACGTAATACGTTATACGTTATACGTTATACGTTATACGTTACACGTTATATGTTATACGCTATACGTTATACGTTATACGTTATACGTTATACGTTATACGGCATACGTGATACATTATACATTTTACGTTACACGTAATTCGTTATACGTTATACATTATACGTTATACGGAATACGTTATACGTTATACGTTACACGTTACACGTTATACGTTGTACGTAATACGTTATACGTTATACGTAATACGTTACACGGCATACGTGATACATTATACGTTTTACGTTATACGTAATTCGTTATACGTTATACATTATACGTTATACGGTATACGTTCTAGGATTTGCGTTATACGTTGTACGTTATACGTTAAGCGTTATACGTTATACGTTATACGTTATACGTTATACGGTATACGTTATACGTTATTCGTTATACGTTATACGTTATACGTTATGCGTTATACGTTATACGGTATACGTTATACGCTATACGTTATACGTTATACGTTATACGTTATACGTTATACGTTATACGTTATACGTTATACGTTATACGTTATACGTTATACGTTATACGTTATACGTTATACGTTATACGTTATACGTTATTCGCTATACGTTATGCGTTACACGTTACACGTTATACGTTGTACGTAATACGTTATACGTTATACGTTATACGTTATACGGTATACGTTATACGTTATACGTTATTCGTTATACGTTATACGTTATACGGTGTACGTTATACGTTATACGTTATTCGTTATACGTTATACGTTATACGTTATACGTTATACGTTATACGGTATACGTTATACGCTATACGTTATACGTTATACGGTATACGTTATACGCTATACGTTATACGTTATACGTTATACGTTATACGTTATACGTTATACGTTATACGTTATACGTTATACGTTATACGTTATACGTTATACGTTATACGTTTTACGTTATTCGTTATACGTTATACATTATACGTTATACGATATACGTTATACGCTATACGTTATACGTTATACGTTATACGTTATACGTTATACATTATACGTTATACGTTATACGTTATACGTTATACGTTATACGTTATTCGTTATACGTTATACGTTACACGTTACACGTTATACGTTGTACGTAATACGTTATACGTTATACGTTATACGTTATACGGTAAACGTTATACGTTATTCGTTATACGTTATACGTTATACGTTATACGTTATACGTTATACGTTACACGGTATACGTTATACGCTATACGTTATACGTTATACGTTATACGTTATACGTTATACGTTACACGGTATACGTTATACGCTATACGTTATACGTTATACGTTATACGTTATACGTTATACGTTATACGTTATACGCTATACGTTATACGTTATACGTTATACGTTATACGTTATACATTATACGTTATACGTTATACGTTATACGTTATACGTTATACGTTATACGTTATACGTTATACGTTATACGTTATACGTTATACGTTATGCGTTATACGTTATACGTTATACGTTATACGTTATACGTTATACGTTATACGTTATACGTTTTACGTTATTCGTTATACGTTATACATTATACGTTATACGATATACGTTATACGCTATACGTTATACGTTATACGTTATACGTTATACGTTATACATTATACGTTATACGTTATACGTTATACGTTATACGTTATACGTTATTCGTTATACGTTATACGTTACACGTTACACGTTATACGTTGTACGTAATACGTTATACGTTATACGTTATTCGTTATACGGTAAACGTTATACGTTATTCGTTATACGTTATACGTTATACGTTATACGTTATACGTTACACGGTATACGTTATACGCTATACGTTATACGTTATACGTTATACGTTATACGTTATACGTTACACGGTATACGTTATACGCTATACGTTATACGTTATACGTTATACGTTATACGTTATACGTTATACGTTATACGCTATACGTTATACGTTATACGTTATACGTTATACGTTATACATTATACGTTATACGTTATACGTTATACGTTATACGTTATACGTTATTCGTTATACGTTATACGTTACACGTTACACGTTATACGTTGTACGTAATACGTTATACGTTATACGTTATACGTTATACGGTAAACGTTATACGTTATTCGTTATACGTTATACGTTATACGTTATACGTTATACGTTATACGTTACACGGTATACGTTATACGCTATACGTTATACGTTATACGTTATACGTTATACGTTATACGTTATACGTTATACGTTATACGTTATACGTTATACGTTATACGTTATACGTTATACGTTACACGTTATACGTTATACGCTATACGTTATACGTTATACGTTATACGTTATACGTTATACGTTATACGTTATACGTTATACGTTATACGTTATACGGCATACGTGATACATTATACGTTTTACGTTATACGTAATTCGTTATACGTTATACAATATACGTTATACGGTATACGTTCTAGGATATGCGTTATACGTTATACGTTATACGTTAAGCGTTATACGTTATACGTTATACGTTATACGTTATACATTATACGTTATTCGTTATACGTTATACGTTATACGTTATACGTCATACGTTATACGTTATACGTTATACGTTATACGTTATACGGTAAACGTTATACGTTATTCGTTATACGTTATACGTTATACGTTATACGTTATACGTTATACGTTACACGTTATACGTTATACGCTATACGTTATACGTTATACGTTATACGTTATACGTTATACGTTATACGTTATACGTTATACGTTATACGTTATACGGCATACGTGATACATTATACGTTTTACGTTATACGTAATTCGTTATACGGCATACGTGATACATTATACGTTTTACGTAATTCGTTATACGTTATACATTATACGTTATACGGAATACGTTATACGTTATACGTTACACGTTACACGTTATACGTTGTACGTAATACGTTATACGTTATACGTAATACGTTATACGTTATACGTTATACGTTATACGTTATACGTTATACGTTATACGTTATACGTTATACGTTATACGTTACACGTTACCCGTTACCTGTTATACGTTATACAATATACGTTATACGGTATACGTTCTAGGATATGCGTTATACGTTATACGTTATACGTTAAGCGTTATACGTTATACGTTATACGTTATACGTTATACATTATACGTTATTCGTTATACGTTATACGTTATACGTTATACGTCATACGTTATACGTTATACGTTTTACGTTATTCGATATACGTTATACATTATACGTTATACGGTATACGTTATACGTTATACGTTGTACGTTGTACATTATTCGTTATACGTTATACGTTATACGTTATACGTTATACGTTACACGATATACGTAATACGCTATACGTTATACGTTATACGTTATACGTTATACGTTATACGGCATACGTGATTCATTATACGTTATCCGTTATGCGCTATACGTTATAAGGTATACGTTATACGCTATACGTTATACGTTATACGTTATACGTTATACGTTATACATTATACGTTATACGTTATACGGTATACGTTATACGTTATTCGTTATACGTTATACGTTATACGTTATACGTTACACGGTATACGTTATACGTTATACGTTATACGTTATACGTTATACGTTATACCTTATACGTTATACGTTATACGTTATACGTTATACGTTATACGTTATACGTTATACGTTATACGTTATACGTTATACGTTATACGTTACACGTTACCCGTTACCTGTTATACGTTGTACGTAATACGTTTTACGTTATACGTTATACGTTATACGGTATACGTTATACGTTATACGGTATACGTTATACGCTATACGTTATACGTTATACGTTATACGTTATACGTTATACGTTATACGTTACACGGTATACGTTATACGCTATACGTTATACGTTATACGTTATACGTTATACGTTATACGTTATACGTTATACGCTATACGTTATACGTTATACGTTATACGTTATACGTTATACATTATACGTTATACGTTATACGTTATACGTTATACGTTATACGTTATTCGTTATACGTTATACGTTACACGTTACACGTTATACGTTGTACGTAATACGTTATACGTTATACGTTATACGTTATACGTTATACGTTATACGTTATACGTTATACGTTATACGTTATACGTTATACGTTATACGTTACACGTTATACGTTATACGCTATACGTTATACGTTAGACGTTATACGTTATACGTTATACGTTATACGTTATACGTTACACGTTATACGTTATACGTTATACGTTATACGTTATACGGCATACGTGATACATTATACGTTTTACGTTACACGTAATTCGTTATACGTTATACATTATACGTTATACGGAATACGTTATACGTTATACGTTACACATTACACGTTATACGTTGTACGTAATACGTTATACGTTATACGTTATACGTTATACGTTATACGTTATACGTTATACGTTATACGTTATACGTTATACGTTATACGTTATACGTTATACGTTATACGTTATACGTTATTCGTTATACGTTATACGTTACACGTTACACGTTATACGTTGTACGTGATACGTTATACGTTATACGTTATACGTTATACGGTATACGTTATACGTTATTCGTTATACGTTATACGTTATACGTTATGCGTTATACGTTATACGTTATACGGTATACGTTATACGCTATACGTTATACGTTAGACGTTATACGTTATACGTTATACGTTATACGTTATACGGCATACGTGATACATTATACGTTATACGTTACACGTTATACGTTATTCGTTATACGTTATACGTTACACGTTACACGTTATACGTTGTACGTAATACGTTATACGTTATACGTTATACGTTATACGTTATACGTTATACGTTATACGTTATACGTTACACGTTATACGTTATACGCTATACGTTATACGTTAGACGTTATACGTTATACGTTATACGTTATACGTTATACGGCATACGTGATACATTATACGTTTTACGTTACACGTAATTCGTTATACGTTATACATTATACGTTATACGGAATACGTTATACGTTATACGTTATACGTTATACGTTATACGTTATACGTTATTCGTTATACGTTATACGTTACACGTTACACGTTATACGTTGTACGTAATACGTTATACGTTATACGTTATACGTTACACGTTACACGTTACACGTTACACGTTATACGTTATACGCTATACGTTATACGCTATACGTTATACGTTATACGTTATACGTTATACGTTATACGTTATACGTTATACGTTATACGTTATACGTTATACGTTATACGTTATACGTTATACGTTATACGTTACACGTTATACGTTATACGCTATACGTTATACGTTAGACGTTATACGTTATACGTTATACGTTATACGTTATACGTTACACGTTATACGTTATACGTTATACGTTATACGTTATACGGCATACGTGATACATTATACGTTTTACGTTACACGTAATTCGTTATACGTTATACATTATACGTTATACGGAATACGTTATACGTTATACGTTACACATTACACGTTATACGTTGTACGTAATACGTTATACGTTATACGTTATACGTTATACGTTATACGTTATACGTTATACGTTATACGTTATACGTTATACGTTATACGTTATTCGTTATACGTTATACGTTATACGTTATACGTTACACGGTATACGTTATACGTTATACGTTATACGTTATACGTTATACGTTATACCTTATACGTTATACGTTATACGTTATACGTTATACGTTATACGTTATACGTTATACGTTATACGTTATACGTTATACGTTATACGTTACACGTTACCCGTTACCTGTTATACGTTGTACGTAATACGTTTTACGTTATACGTTATACGTTATACGGTATACGTTATACGTTATACGGTATACGTTATACGCTATACGTTATACGTTATACGTTATACGTTATACGTTATACGTTATACGTTACACGGTATACGTTATACGCTATACGTTATACGTTATACGTTATACGTTATACGTTATACGTTATACGTTATACGCTATACGTTATACGTTATACGTTATACGTTATACGTTATACATTATACGTTATACGTTATACGTTATACGTTATACGTTATACGTTATTCGTTATACGTTATACGTTACACGTTACACGTTATACGTTGTACGTAATACGTTATACGTTATACGTTATACGTTATACGTTATACGTTATACGTTATACGTTATACGTTATACGTTATACGTTATACGTTATACGTTACACGTTATACGTTATACGCTATACGTTATACGTTAGACGTTATACGTTATACGTTATACGTTATACGTTATACGTTACACGTTATACGTTATACGTTATACGTTATACGTTATACGGCATACGTGATACATTATACGTTTTACGTTACACGTAATTCGTTATACGTTATACATTATACGTTATACGGAATACGTTATACGTTATACGTTACACATTACACGTTATACGTTGTACGTAATACGTTATACGTTATACGTTATACGTTATACGTTATACGTTATACGTTATACGTTATACGTTATACGTTATACGTTATACGTTATACGTTATACGTTATACGTTATACGTTATTCGTTATACGTTATACGTTACACGTTACACGTTATACGTTGTACGTGATACGTTATACGTTATACGTTATACGTTATACGGTATACGTTATACGTTATTCGTTATACGTTATACGTTATACGTTATGCGTTATACGTTATACGTTATACGGTATACGTTATACGCTATACGTTATACGTTAGACGTTATACGTTATACGTTATACGTTATACGTTATACGGCATACGTGATACATTATACGTTATACGTTACACGTTATACGTTATTCGTTATACGTTATACGTTACACGTTACACGTTATACGTTGTACGTAATACGTTATACGTTATACGTTATACGTTATACGTTATACGTTATACGTTATACGTTATACGTTACACGTTATACGTTATACGCTATACGTTATACGTTAGACGTTATACGTTATACGTTATACGTTATACGTTATACGGCATACGTGATACATTATACGTTTTACGTTACACGTAATTCGTTATACGTTATACATTATACGTTATACGGAATACGTTATACGTTATACGTTATACGTTATACGTTATACGTTATACGTTATTCGTTATACGTTATACGTTACACGTTACACGTTATACGTTGTACGTAATACGTTATACGTTATACGTTATACGTTACACGTTACACGTTACACGTTACACGTTATACGTTATACGCTATACGTTATACGCTATACGTTATACGTTATACGTTATACGTTATACGTTATACGTTATACGTTATACGTTATACGTTATACGTTATACGTTATACGTTATACGTTATACGTTATACGTTACACGTTATACGTTATACGCTATACGTTATACGTTAGACGTTATACGTTATACGTTATACGTTATACGTTATACGTTACACGTTATACGTTATACGTTATACGTTATACGTTATACGGCATACGTGATACATTATACGTTTTACGTTACACGTAATTCGTTATACGTTATACATTATACGTTATACGGAATACGTTATACGTTATACGTTACACATTACACGTTATACGTTGTACGTAATACGTTATACGTTATACGTTATACGTTATACGTTATACGTTATACGTTATACGTTATACGTTATACGTTATACGTTATACGTTATACGTTATACGTTATACGTTATACGTTATACGTTATACGTAATACGTTATACGTTATACGTTATACGTTATACGTTACACGTTATATGTTATACGCTATACGTTATACGTTATACGTTATACGTTATACGTTATACGGCATACGTGATACATTATACATTTTACGTTACACGTAATTCGTTATACGTTATACATTATACGTTATACGGAATACGTTATACGTTATACGTTACACGTTACACGTTATACGTTGTACGTAATACGTTATACGTTATACGTAATACGTTACACGGCATACGTGATACATTATACGTTTTACGTTATACGTAATTCGTTATACGTTATACATTATACGTTATACGGTATACGTTCTAGGATTTGCGTTATACGTTGTACGTTATACGTTAAGCGTTATACGTTATACGTTATACGTTATACGTTATACGGTATACGTTATACGTTATTCGTTATACGTTATACGTTATACGTTATGCGTTATACGTTATACGGTATACGTTATACGCTATACGTTATACGTTATACGTTATACGTTATACGTTATACGTTATACGTTATACGTTATACGTTATACGTTATACGTTATACGTTATACGTTATACGTTATACGTTATACGTTATACGTTATTCGCTATACGTTATGCGTTACACGTTACACGTTATACGTTGTACGTAATACGTTATACGTTATACGTTATACGTTATACGGTATACGTTATACGTTATACGTTATTCGTTATACGTTATACGTTATACGGTGTACGTTATACGTTATACGTTATTCGTTATACGTTATACGTTATACGTTATACGTTATACGTTATACGGTATACGTTATACGCTATACGTTATACGTTATACGGTATACGTTATACGCTATACGTTATACGTTATACGTTATACGTTATACGTTATACGTTACACGGTATACGTTATACGCTATACGTTATACGTTATACGTTATACGTTATACGTTATACGTTATACGTTATACGCTATACGTTATACGTTATACGTTATACGTTATACGTTATACATTATACGTTATACGTTATACGTTATACGTTATACGTTATACGTTATACGTTATACGTTATACGTTATACGTTATACGTTATACGTTATGCGTTATACGTTATACGTTATACGTTATACGTTATACGTTATACGTTATACGTTATACGTTTTACGTTATTCGTTATACGTTATACATTATACGTTATACGATATACGTTATACGCTATACGTTATACGTTATACGTTATACGTTATACGTTATACATTATACGTTATACGTTATACGTTATACGTTATACGTTATACGTTATTCGTTATACGTTATACGTTACACGTTACACGTTATACGTTGTACGTAATACGTTATACGTTATACGTTATTCGTTATACGGTAAACGTTATACGTTATTCGTTATACGTTATACGTTATACGTTATACGTTATACGTTACACGGTATACGTTATACGCTATACGTTATACGTTATACGTTATACGTTATACGTTATACGTTACACGGTATACGTTATACGCTATACGTTATACGTTATACGTTATACGTTATACGTTATACGTTATACGTTATACGCTATACGTTATACGTTATACGTTATACGTTATACGTTATACATTATACGTTATACGTTATACGTTATACGTTATACGTTATACGTTATTCGTTATACGTTATACGTTACACGTTACACGTTATACGTTGTACGTAATACGTTATACGTTATACGTTATACGTTATACGGTAAACGTTATACGTTATTCGTTATACGTTATACGTTATACGTTATACGTTATACGTTATACGTTACACGGTATACGTTATACGCTATACGTTATACGTTATACGTTATACGTTATACGTTATACGTTATACGTTATACGTTATACGTTATACGTTATACGTTATACGTTATACGTTATACGTTATACGTTATACGTTATACGTTACACGTTACACGTTATACGTTATACGTTATACGTTAAGCGTTATACGTTATACGTTATACGTTATACGTTATACGTTATACGTTATACGTTATACGTTACACGTTATACGTTATACGCTATACGTTATACGTTATACGTTATACGTTATACGTTATACGTTATACGTTATACGTTATACGTTATACGTTATACGGCATACGTGATACATTATACGTTTTACGTTATACGTAATTCGTTATACGTTATACAATATACGTTATACGGTATACGTTCTAGGATATGCGTTATACGTTATACGTTATACGTTAAGCGTTATACGTTATACGTTATACGTTATACGTTATACATTATACGTTATTCGTTATACGTTATACGTTATACGTTATACGTCATACGTTATACGTTATACGTTTTACGTTATTCGATATACGTTATACATTATACGTTATACGGTATACGTTATACGTTATACGTTGTACGTTGTACATTATTCGTTATACGTTATACGTTATACGTTATACGTTATACGTTACACGATATACGTAATACGCTATACGTTATACGTTATACGTTACACGTTATACGTTATACGGCATACGTGATACATTATACGTTATCCGTTATGCGCTATACGTTATAAGGTATACGTTATACGCTATACGTTATACGTTATACGTTATACGTTATACGTTATACATTATACGTTATACGTTATACGGTATACGTTATACGTTATTCGTTATACGTTATACGTTATACGTTATACGTTACACGGTATACGTTATACGTTATACGTTATAAGTTATACGTTATACGTTATACGTTATACGTTATACGTTATACGTTATACGTTATACGTTATACGTTATACGTTATACGTTATACGTTATACGTTATACGTTATACGTTATACGTTATACGTTACACGTTACCCGTTACCTGTTATACGTTGTACGTAATACGTTTTACGTTATACGTTATACGTTATACGGTATACGGTATACGTTATACGTTATACGGTATACGTTATACGTTATACGTTATACGTTATACGTTATACGGTATACGTTATACGTTATTCGTTATACGTTATACGTTATACGTTATACGTTATACGTTATACGGTATACGTTATACGCTATACGTTATACGTTATACGTTATACGTTATACGTTATACGTTATACGTTATACGTTATACGTTATACGTTATACGTTATACGTTATTCGTTATACGTTATACGTTATACGTTATACGTTATACGTTATACGTTATACGTTATACGTTATACGTTATACGTTATACGTTATACGTTATACGTTATACGTTATACTTTATACGTTATACGTTATACGTTATACGTTATACGTTATACGTTATACGTTATACGTTATACGTTACACGTTATACGTTTTACGTTATACGTAATTCGTTATACGTTATACATTATACGTTATACGGTATACGTTCTAGGATATGCGTTATACGTTATACGTTATACGTTAAACGTTATACGTTATACGTTATACGTTATACGTTATACCTTATACGTTATACGTTACACGTTATACGTTATACGCTATACGTTATACGTTATACGTTATACGTTATACGTTATACGGCATACGTGACACATTATACGTTTTACGTTATACGTAACTCGTTATACGTTACACGTTATACGTTATACGCTATACGTTATACGTTATACGTTATACGTTATACGTTATACGTTATACGTTATACGGCATACGTGATACATTATACGTTTTACGTTATACGTAATTCGTTATACGTTATACATTATACGTTATACGGTATACGTTCTAGGATATGCGTTATACGTTATACGTTATACGTTAAGCGTTATACGTTATACATTATACGTTATACGTTATACATTATACGTTATTCGTTATACGTTATACGTTATACGTTATACGTTATACGTTATACGTTATACGTTATACGTTATTCGTTATACGTTATACGTTATAGGTTATACGTTATACGTTATACGTTATACGTTATACGTTATACGTTATACGTTATTCGTTATACGTTATACGTTATACGTTATACGTTATACGTTACACGTTATACGTTTTACGTTATACGTAATTCGTTATACGTTATACATTATACGTTATACTGTATACGTTCTAGGATATGCGTTATACGTTATACCTTATACGTTAAGCGTTATACGTTATACGTTATACGTTATACGTTATACCTTATACGTTATACGTTACACGTTATACGTTATACGCTATACGTTATACGTTATACGTTATACGTTATACGTTATACGGCATACGTGACACATTATACGTTTTACGTTATACGTAATTCGTTATACGTTACACGTTATACGTTATACGCTATACGTTATACGTTATACGTTATACGTTATACGTTATACGTTATACGGCATACGTGATACATTATACGTTTTACGTTATACGTAATTCGTTATACGTTATACATTATACGTTATACGGTATACGTTCTAGGATATGCCTTATACGTTATACGTTATACGTTAAGCGTTATACGTTATACGTTATACGTTATACGTTATACATTATACGTTATACGTTATACGTTATACGTTATACGTTATACGTTATACGTTATACGTTATACGTTATACGTTATACGTTATACGTTATACGTTATACGTTACACGTTATACGTTATACGCTATACGTTATACGTTATACGTTATACGTTATACGTTATACGTTATACGGCATACGTGATACATTATACGTTTTACGTTACACGTAATTCGTTATACGTTATACATTATACGTTATACGGAATACGTTATACGTTATACGTTACACATTACACGTTATACGTTGTACGTAATACGTTATACGTTATACGTTATACGTTATACGTTATACGTTATACGTTATACGTTATACGTTATACGTTATACGTTATACGTTATACGTTATACGTTATACGTTATACGTTATACGTTATACGTTATACGTTATACGTTATACGTTACACGTTATACGTTATACGCTATACTTTATACGTTATACGTTATACGTTATACGTTATACGGCATACGTGATACATTATACGTTTTACGTTACACGTAATTCGTTATACGTTATACATTATACGTTATACGGAATACGTTATACGTTATACGTTACACGTTACACGTTATACGTTGTACGTAATACGTTATACGTTATACGTAATACGTTATACGTTATACGTTATACGTTATACGTTATACGTTATACGTTATACGTTATACGTTATACGTTATACGTTACACGTTACCCGTTACCTGTTATACGTTATACAATATACGTTATACGGTATACGTTCTAGGATATGCGTTATACGTTATACGTTATACGTTAAGCGTTATACGTTATACGTTATACGTTATACGTTATACATTATACGTTATTCGTTATACGTTATACGTTATACGTTATACGTCATACGTTATACGTTATACGTTTTACGTTATTCGATATACGTTATACATTATACGTTATACGGTATACGTTATACGTTATACGTTGTACGTTGTACATTATTCGTTATACGTTATACGTTATACGTTATACGTTATACGTTACACGATATACGTAATACGCTATACGTTATACGTTATACGTTATACGTTATACGTTATACGGCATACGTGATACATTATACGTTATCCGTTATGCGCTATACGTTATAAGGTATACGTTATACGCTATACGTTATACGTTATACGTTATACGTTATACGTTATACATTATACGTTATACGTTATACGGTATACGTTATACGTTATTCGTTATACGTTATACGTTATACGTTATACGTTACACGGTATACGTTATACGTTATACGTTATACGTTATACGTTATACGTTATACGTTATACGTTATACGTTATACGTTATACGTTATACGTTATACGTTATACGTTATACGTTATACGTTATACGTTATACGTTATACGTTACACGTTACCCGTTACCTGTTATACGTTGTACGTAATACGTTTTACGTTATACGTTATACGTTATACGGTATACGTTATACGTTATACGGTATACGTTATACGCTATACGTTATACGTTATACGTTATACGTTATACGTTATACGTTATACGTTACACGGTATACGTTATACGCTATACGTTATACGTTATACGTTATACGTTATACGTTATACGTTATACGTTATACGCTATACGTTATACGTTATACGTTATACGTTATACGTTATACATTATACGTTATACGTTATACGTTATACGTTATACGTTATACGTTATACGTTATTCGTTATACGTTATACGTTACACGTTACACGTTATACGTTGTACGTAATACGTTATACGTTATACGTTATACGTTATACGGTAAACGTTATACGTTATTCGTTATACGTTATACGTTATACGTTATACGTTATACGTTATACGTTACACGGTATACGTTATACGCTATACGTTATACGTTATACGTTATACGTTATACGTTATACGTTATACGTTATACGTTATACGTTATACGTTATACGTTATACGTTATACGTTATACGTTATACGTTATACGTTATACGTTACACGTTACACGTTATACGTTATACGTTATACGTTAAGCGTTATACGTTATACGTTATACGTTATACGTTATACGTTATACGTTATACGTTATACGTTACACGTTATACGTTATACGCTATACGTTATACGTTATACGTTATACGTTATACGTTATACGTTATACGTTATACGTTATACGTTATACGTTATACGGCATACGTGATACATTATACGTTTTACGTTATACGTAATTCGTTATACGTTATACAATATACGTTATACGGTATACGTTCTAGGATATGCGTTATACGTTATACGTTATACGTTAAGCGTTATACGTTATACGTTATACGTTATACGTTATACATTATACGTTATTCGTTATACGTTATACGTTATACGTTATACGTCATACGTTATACGTTATACGTTTTACGTTATTCGATATACGTTATACATTATACGTTATACGGTATACGTTATACGTTATACGTTGTACGTTGTACATTATTCGTTATACGTTATACGTTATACGTTATACGTTATACGTTACACGATATACGTAATACGCTATACGTTATACGTTATACGTTACACGTTATACGTTATACGGCATACGTGATACATTATACGTTATCCGTTATGCGCTATACGTTATAAGGTATACGTTATACGCTATACGTTATACGTTATACGTTATACGTTATACGTTATACATTATACGTTATACGTTATACGTTATACGTTATACGTTATTCGTTATACGTTATACGTTATACGTTATACGTTACACGGTATACGTTATACGTTATACGTTATAAGTTATACGTTATACGTTATACGTTATACGTTATACGTTATACGTTATACGTTATACGTTATACGTTATACGTTATACGTTATACGTTATACGTTATACGTTATACGTTATACGTTATACGTTATACGTTACACGTTACCCGTTACCTGTTATACGTTGTACGTAATACGTTTTACGTTATACGTTATACGTTATACGGTATACGGTATACGTTATACGTTATACGGTATACGTTATACGTTATACGTTATACGTTATACGTTATACGGTATACGTTATACGCTATACGTTATACGTTATACGTTATACGTTATACGTTATACGTTATACGTTACACGTTATACGTTATACGTTACACGTTACCCGTTACCTGTTATACGTTGTACGTAATACGTTTTACGTTATACGTTATACGTTATACGGTATACGTTATACGTTATTCGTTATACGTTATACGTTATACGTTATACGTTATACGTTATACGGTATACGTTATACGCTATACGTTATACGTTATACGTTATACGTTATACGTTATACGTTATACGTTATACGTTATACGTTATACGTTATACGTTATACGTTATTCGTTATACGTTATACGTTATACGTTATACGTTATACGTTATACGTTATACGTTATACGTTATACGTTATACGTTATACGTTATACGTTATACGTTATACGTTATACTTTATACGTTATACGTTATACGTTATACGTTATACGTTATACGTTATACGTTATACGTTATACGTTACACGTTATACGTTTTACGTTATACGTAATTCGTTATACGTTATACATTATACGTTATACGGTATACGTTCTAGGATATGCGTTATACGTTATACGTTATACGTTAAACGTTATACGTTATACGTTATACGTTATACGTTATACCTTATACGTTATACGTTACACGTTATACGTTATACGCTATACGTTATACGTTATACGTTATACGTTATACGTTATACGGCATACGTGACACATTATACGTTTTACGTTATACGTAACTCGTTATACGTTACACGTTATACGTTATACGCTATACGTTATACGTTATACGTTATACGTTATACGTTATACGTTATACGGCATACGTGATACATTATACGTTTTACGTTATACGTAATTCGTTATACGTTATACATTATACGTTATACGGTATACGTTCTAGGATATGCGTTATACGTTATACGTTATACGTTAAGCGTTATACGTTATACGTTATACGTTATACGTTATACATTATACGTTATTCGTTATACGTTATACGTTATACGTTATACGTTATACGTTATACGTTATACGTTATACGTTATTCGTTATACGTTATACATTATACGTTATACGGTATACGTTATACGCTATACGTTATACGTTATACGTTATATGTTATACGTTTTACGTTATACGTTATACGTTATACGTTATACGTTATACGTTATTCGTTATACGTTATACGTTACACGTTACACGTTATACGTTGTACGTAATACGTTATACGTTATACGTTATACGTTATACGTTATACGGTATACGTTATACGTTATTCGTTATACGTTATACGTTATACGTTATGCGTTATACGTTATACGGTATACGTTATACGCTATACGTTATACGTTAGACGTTATACGTTATACGTTATACGTTATACGTTATACGGCATACGTGATACATTATACGTTATACGTTACACGTTATACGTTATTCGTTATACGTTATACGTTACACGTTACACGTTATACGTTGTACGTAATACGTTATACGTTATACGTTATACGTTATACGTTATACGTTATACGTTATACGTTATACGTTACACGTTATACGTTATACGCTATACGTTATACGTTAGACGTTATACGTTATACGTTATACGTTATACGGCATACGTGATACATTATACGTTTTACGTTACACGTAATTCGTTATACGTTATACATTATACGTTATACGGAATACGTTATACGTTATACGTTATACGTTATACGTTATACGTTATACGTTATACGTTATACGTTATACGTTATACGTTACACGTTACCCGTTACCTGTTATACGTTGTACGTAATACGTTTTACGTTATACGTTATACGTTATACGGTATACGTTATACGTTATACGGTATACGTTATACGTTATACGTTATACGTTATACGTTATACGGTATACGTTATACGCTATACGTTATACGTTATACGTTATACGTTATACGTTATACGTTATACGTTACACGTTATACGTTATACGTTACACGTTACCCGTTACCTGTTATACGTTGTACGTAATACGTTTTACGTTATACGTTATACGTTATACGGTATACGTTATACGCTATTCGTTATACGTTATACGTTATACGTTATACGTTATACGTTATACGGTATACGTTATACGCTATACGTTATACGTTATACGTTATACGTTATACGTTATACGTTATACGTTATACGTTATACGTTATACGTTATACGTTATACGTTATTCGTTATACGTTATACGTTATACGTTATACGTTATACGTTATACGTTATACGTTATACGTTATACGTTATACGTTATACGTTATACGTTATACGTTATACGTTATACGTTATACGTTATACGTTATACGTTATACGTTATACGTTATACGTTATACGTTATACGTTATACGTTATACGTTACACGTTATACGTTTTACGTTATACGTAATTCGTTATACGTTATACATTATACGTTATACGGTATACGTTCTAGGATATGCGTTATACGTTATACGTTATACGTTAAACGTTATACGTTATACGTTATACGTTATACGTTATACCTCATACGTTATACGTTACACGTTATACGTTATACGCTATACGTTATACGTTATACGTTATACGTTATACGTTATACGGCATACGTGACACATTATACGTTTTACGTTATACGTAACTCGTTATACGTTACACGTTATACGTTATACGCTATACGTTATACGTTATACGTTATACGTTATACGTTATACGTTATACGGCATACGTGATACATTATACGTTTTACGTTATACGTAATTCGTTATACGTTATACATTATACGTTATACGGTATACGTTCTAGGATATGCGTTATACGTTATACGTTATACGTTAAGCGTTATACGTTATACGTTATACGTTATACGTTATACATTATACGTTATTCGTTATACGTTATACGTTATACGTTATACGTTATACGTTATACGTTATACGTTATACGTTATTCGTTATACGTTATACATTATACGTTATACGGTATACGTTATACGCTATACGTTATACGTTATACGTTATATGTTATACGTTTTACGTTATACATTATACGTTATACGTTATACGTTATACGTTATTCGTTATACGTTATACGTTACACGTTACACGTTATACGTTGTACGTAATACGTTATACGTTATACGTTATACGTTATACGGTATACGTTATACGTTATTCGTTATACGTTATACGTTATACGTTATGCGTTATACGTTATACGGTATACGTTATACGCTATACGTTATACGTTAGACGTTATACGTTATACGTTATACGTTATACGTTATACGGCATACGTGATACATTATACGTTATACGTTACACGTTATACGTTATTCGTTATACGTTATACGTTACACGTTACACGTTATACGTTGTACGTTATACGTTATACGGTATACGTTATACGTTATTCGTTATACGTTATACGTTATACGTTATGCGTTATACGTTATACGGTATACGTTATACGCTATACGTTATACGTTAGACGTTATACGTTATACGTTATACGTTATACGTTATACGGCATACGTGATACATTATACGTTATACGTTACACGTTATACGTTATTCGTTATACGTTATACGTTACACGTTACACGTTATACGTTGTACGTAATACGTTATACGTTATACGTTATACGTTATACGTTATACGTTATACGTTATACGTTATACGTTACACGTTATACGTTATACGCTATACGTTATACGTTAGACGTTATACGTTATACGTTATACGTTATACGGCATACGTGATACATTATACGTTTTACGTTACACGTAATTCGTTATACGTTATACATTATACGTTATACGGAATACGTTATACGTTATACGTTATACGTTATACGTTATACGTTATACGTTATACGTTATACGTTATACGTTATACGTTATACGTTATACGTTATACGTTATACGTTATACGTTATACGTTATACGTTATACGTTATACGTTATACGTTATACGTTATACGTTACACGTTACCCGTTACCTGTTATACGTTGTACGTAATACGTTTTACGTTATACGTTATACGTTATACGGTATACGTTATACGTTATACGGTATACGTTATACGTTATACGTTATACGTTATACGTTATACGGTATACGTTATACGCTATACGTTATACGTTATACGTTATACGTTATACGTTATACGTTATACGTTACACGTTATACGTTATACGTTACACGTTACCCGTTACCTGTTATACGTTGTACGTAATACGTTTTACGTTATACGTTATACGTTATACGGTATACGTTATACGCTATTCGTTATACGTTATACGTTATACGTTATACGTTATACGTTATACGGTATACGTTATACGCTATACGTTATACGTTATACGTTATACGTTATACGTTATACGTTATACGTTATACGTTATACGTTATACGTTATACGTTATACGTTATTCGTTATACGTTATACGTTATACGTTATACGTTATACGTTATACGTTATACGTTATACGTTATACGTTATACGTTATACGTTATACGTTATACGTTATACGTTATACGTTATACGTTATACGTTATACGTTATACGTTATACGTTATACGTTATACGTTATACGTTATACGTTACACGTTATACGTTTTACGTTATACGTAATTCGTTATACGTTATACATTATACGTTATACGGTATACGTTCTAGGATATGCGTTATACGTTATACGTTATACGTTAAACGTTATACGTTATACGTTATACGTTATACGTTATACCTTATACGTTATACGTTACACGTTATACGTTATACGCTATACGTTATACGTTATACGTTATACGTTATACGTTATACGGCATACGTGACACATTATACGTTTTACGTTATACGTAACTCGTTATACGTTACACGTTATACGTTATACGCTATACGTTATACGTTATACGTTATACGTTATACGTTATACGTTATACGGCATACGTGATACATTATACGTTTTACGTTATACGTAATTCGTTATACGTTATACATTATACGTTATACGGTATACGTTCTAGGATATGCGTTATACGTTATACGTTATACGTTAAGCGTTATACGTTATACGTTATACGTTATACGTTATACATTATACGTTATTCGTTATACGTTATACGTTATACGTTATACGTTATACGTTATACGTTATACGTTATACGTTATTCGTTATACGTTATACATTATACGTTATACGGTATACGTTATACGCTATACGTTATACGTTATACGTTATATGTTATACGTTTTACGTTATACATTATACGTTATACGTTATACGTTATACGTTATTCGTTATACGTTATACGTTACACGTTACACGTTATACGTTGTACGTAATACGTTATACGTTATACGTTATACGTTATACGGTATACGTTATACGTTATTCGTTATACGTTATACGTTATACGTTATGCGTTATACGTTATACGGTATACGTTATACGCTATACGTTATACGTTAGACGTTATACGTTATACGTTATACGTTATACGTTATACGGCATACGTGATACATTATACGTTATACGTTACACG